>NW_002060957.1:459947-600286 GCF_000150275.1 Trichoplax adhaerens | reverse complement strand
TCCTCATAGTTCATGAGTCATAGTTAATACAATTAACATTAGAATCATTTACTGAATTAGATATTAATTTTAGCTACTGCTCCCTTAATGCAGACAACAGTATTTACGAACATAGACATGTAATGACTAATACAGAATAGTCAGATTACGATATGTCCTATCACGGAACATTTCCATGATAATTTACAGTCTACCATAAGTAAATTACAATCACAATGATTCGAACTGTAAGCAGATGATTTGCATTCCCTATTATAACTATTATAATTTCAGTATGTGTATAAGTGTCACTGTCATAAAAAGTCAGTGCTATATTAAAATACAGTATATCCAAATTAGAAGTTAACTAAATAAGGATAGTCTAACAGAATTATCCTAACATAGTTATTTCTACTGTAATACAGTATTTAACACTGTAACACCGAGACTAGACCTAAGTTTTTTACCCACCATAATTTCGAAAGTTCATGACATATTCAAAATTTATTCGGCTCTATCAGCACTTTTTATAGGAAATAATGTTCCCTTGTAATTGTATTATGAAACATTTAATTACGATTAAAGCTTTCCAAGGGAATAACCGAATTAAAAACTTGAAAATCTGCTATAAATCGCTAAAGATCCACAGAGATAAACCTACGTATTTAAGCTACAGATTTATTACAGTTGCAATAATGCAAAACCTCATTCTTTATGTCGTACTAGTCGAGTTTATTTAAAAATATAACATTGCTATCCATCTAATTTTGCGTAGCACTAACCTGAAACCAATATAACACTTTTATAATTTATCAATTTCGCTCAAAATATTCAATCTCGTTCCCTCAGAGTATCTTACACTAGGTTATTTTAGAATAAATTTAGTTCTATGTTCAATCCATTAATCGCCGCTACAGAAAACCATCTGATATTAAACTATCGGACCTACATTTTATCCTATTTGCAACAGAATATTCATCGGCTTTATCACAACCTTGGAATATAGTTGATATGGAACAGGCTATCGTAGAAGATGAATATCCTTATGTATTAGGTAAGGGCTTTAATTACTAATATGTTAGCTACACTAAAATTGCAATTTAATTGTTAATTTAAGAGCAGTTAAAAAACTTACAGGCAGTAAATTTTGTTTATAATTTACAGTTTCTAGAGTCTCAAGCCAGTATATTATCAAGGTTTTCCAGCTGAAATGAGGGTTTCTGCAAATGTTTATAGTGCTTGTGTAGTATCTGTAAGATACATTCTAAAATCCTAGAATCACTTAACAGCGCTTTAATTTCTACAATTTTTTGGCTTAATATAGCTTCTGAAGTGCAAACAGATTTCTTCACCTTTTGACCAAAATAGATTTCAAGTACTTATTTAGCCTTTAATAAAAATATATCATTTAATGACAACAAAAAATATGAAATTTCATCAGAATATTCTACTAAATGCAGACTGCATATTGATCTTCACTACATAACAAAATTTAACTGTACTACTAAGGTAGATAAACATGAGACAACACATATATGGCTGTTTTAATTAACCGAATTTTTGAGATTGATTTCAGCAAATAAAATGGCCAGTAACGCCACTATTATTGTATTAAATTGATGTTATCTACTAACACGATAACTATTTTATAGAATGTGAGAAATATTACGAAATTATAGTAAAAAACATTGGTAGAAAATGGTTGGCTCTTGGTAATGAAGTATGCAAAGATCATGCAACATATTGCTATGAAGTTATGGATAGCTTTTACACTTTTGAGTCAAGAGCATCCTATATGTTATATTACGGCAAAGTCGTGAACAAAACTTTTAAAGAGCTATTAGAAATTATGATCAAAATAGGCTGCCGGGATATTGCTGAACAATTACGTAAGATGTTTCACATCAAATTTTCATAGATGCAAACAATTAAGTTATCTCTTCTTTAAGCTATTTAAAAAGGCTAGATCTTCTAAATGTCTACAGTCATTCCATTATGTACATTAGCATAAGTATTATGTTCACCTTATAGTTTGAAAAGTAATTGACTTACTAATTTACTACAAGATAGAATCTCATTAATCTACAAATTGCGTAGAATTATTATGGACTGAAATATCAAAACCTGTTGTAGATAAACCTCAAGCCTAATCTGTTATTATTCAATCCAAGTTGACCTTAGGGAAAAAGAGCAAAAACGCATTGGTAACCAAGGTGCGATCAAGATGTATTAGAAATACAGTTATAATTAAACCTTAACCCATTTATATCAGCTGTTTTTTTTAAATTTAGCGTTTATTTCATCTCAATTTTAACATGTACAATTTGCTATATTGCAAACAAATCATCTTAAAATTTAAAAAAATTACAATACTACTTTCTGTCAGAAAGTTTTGATATTAAAAATTACTATACCTATTGAAGGATTTGCGTTTTATCTAATTGCTATAGAATACTTATTGCAACACATACCCATAATCTCCAATCATCACAACGTTCTCTACAAAGAATTTACTAAGAATATTGGTAAACAATTGAAGAGAATTGATCAAGATGGAGGTCATATCTTAATACATGGAGGTGTTGGAAGTGGTAAAACTACGGCTGTCTGTCAATCTATTCAAAGAGCTATTGAGAATGAAGGCTGCTTTAAATTTTATAGCTGCTATTGGCTTCGAATTGGTACTGTGACTTATACTTATATTCAGAACATACTAATGCCAGATCCTTTAGGACACGAATAATTTCAATCCTTCTGTCGCACTTTAATTTCTAACTGAATAAAATTGAAATGGAGTTGGTAGTATTAGATTTCCTACCTAGTATATATTAATGTAACATAACAAACTAGATTTTTCGTTACTACGTTTAGCATTTATCCTTATCATAATCGAAGTTATTAAGAGACTTTAGAACTATATTTTACCGTGAATTCTTACAATGGCCATACATCCAAACTACCGTATAATCAACTCATATTTGTAATATATCGACGCAATTAATAATAATTACCTATAATAGATCTTAAATTAACAGTAATTAAAAACACCATTACTTTTAGGAATATAACTCCACGGTTCTCCATCAATAGATTGTTGCTATTGATTTAGCTGCGATAGCATCCACTTTACTTTGTGTATTAGATTTATATACTAAATTTTACCAAGTTTCATTGTCACTTCAAAATATTGTAGACTAGTATTTCTTCTCATTGAGCTTACTTTGAACACTTAATCTATTTATATCTAAAGATAGTTCGTTTAGTAATAGCTCTGCTACTGTAATATCGATAATTAGCAAATATATTTCCGTCTAGTTCGATAATTCTCCTTTAGTGCCTAGTATAGTAAATAAACTTTTCTAAATAGCTACATTGTTAAGTCGTACAATAATTCTTATTTTTGATGGTATTTAGGAAACATTTCGGACTTTCAGCTGTTTCTCAAATTGAACCATTTACTATTGGACTTGGAATGGGGCGAGGATAATTTACCGGATGATCTGGAAACCTTCAAGAAGAAAGTGCAATATTTCCATAAAGGTAACGCTAACAACATTACTCCTAGAATCATTATGATCGTTCATTTTTGGTACTTGATTGTCACGAATGGCGAAAAATTCTTACTCAATCTGGCTACAATAATGACTTTGTGACAAAATGTCTTCAATTCCAGGTATAGAAAACTGCAACACGTTATTCATATTTGATGATATCCGCAAAGAACATCATTATGAATTCTTGGATTTTGTTAAGAAATCGATCGTCACATCACAATACTCAAAACCTCAAAACATGGATAAATATGAATATTATAAAATGCCGGTTAGTATTTTTTTCGAAACTACTTCATCTAATTTGCAAGTGATTTATCACAATCGTAGAAATATTTTTTGTTACCTTATGGAATTAGCTAACTATGTGTTTATACTGCAGATAAATATTTTTATTACTTGCTGATACCGTTGGTAATAGTAAGAAAATCACAACATATATATATTTTTGATATCGCTTGCATTTCTAATTGTAAGAATAACTTTAATCGCGGAAGAGAGATATACAGTATTCTGATCGCGATTGCAAATACCTCAAAGTAGAGAGAAGTCCATATGTTATAATTTAAACTCTGCCACAAGGAAACGTTCGGTAAAAGTCTATAACTGCTGACTTAAACGCTTTCTTACTATATACACACAGAAAGTACCGTAAAGATAAAACTTTTATTAGCATAAATACATCTACAACTTTTCATCACACAACTCAACTCAAATGTTCCCGTTTATATAGGAGCCATCTAATTTATAAACAACTATAGTATTATTATTATACCTTACTAGGAGAGTCATCTCGAACTGAGATGTTTCTTACGTAGCTTTTCTATCAGTAAATATTGTTAGATCTACTACAGTATTGTACACAGATTATCTCAAATATTAAGAATTAGAAGTGTGTGTAGAAACTTTTCAAGTAATTTGCTATAATCCAAAAGCAACAAGCAGTCCGCACCACTAATGATCTATAAACTATACTGTAGGACATGACTATCATTCTATATCACGAACTAATCAGGGAAAATTTTATGATTCTAACGTCAAGCACTTATTTTGAGTTGTTAACAAAGATTATTATCAAAATCTAAAGTTTATTAGACACAATGTGCTATCAAATCAACTTAATGTGATCATACATGTGTCACATTGTTAGAAATATTTGACAAAAAAATATCGATCTCTATACTGATCAAAATAAAAATCATCTTCCACTCTATAATATAATTACTAGGAGGCTACATCAATTTAAGGATCTAAATACTTAACTGCTTAATACACAGTAAACAAAAATTATCGTAAAAATTATTAACAATGTAAACATCAAGCTTGACTGCGAAGCTAATTCATCAAAGCCACATTCTATGGAAAAAGAGGCTATATATTAAAATTACATTAAATAAATTAAAGCGGCATGTTATGGTTTGTATAAAATAAGGATGTCAGTGGGCCGTAGCTGATGATGAAACGGTGAAGTAATGTAGTAGCAGTGAGGCTATCACAAAGCTTATTATCATAAATTTTTGTAAAATTAAGTAGAAATTTTAAATTATTACTCATTAATGCAATTACTAAATTCTGTCAGGAACAATTTACATTCGATAATGCATTACAAGTATTAGCCCAACATCAAAACGACAGCAATCTACCAAAGTCACGTCAAAACCGGGAAATTTCTAGGGTTATCGAAGTTTGCAAAAATCATCCTTCGGCAATCGATATCATTAGTGGTCTACATTTAAGGAACGTTAAAGATTGGCAACAAGTTGCCTCTATAATCGACAATCAAGCACAAAATAATGAATCAAGCACAACCGACTTCAAATTCCATCGAATTTTCGATTTAAGTATCCAACAGTTGGATAAAAATGATCGCCACTTATTTCGCTCACTTGGAGCATTTAAAAAACTTCCAATACCGATTGATTCTATCCAATCTTTATGGAAGTGCAGCCAATCCGAAACAGTCTCATTATTAAAGAAATTCCATCAGAAATCTCTTCTACGATATAGAGAAGAAAACAGGTAGAAATTAAACTTTACACAAATATATAAATGTATTATAGGTAAGTATCAACTTCGACAAAACATAACTGACGCCAAATATTAAATCATAAGTTTTAGTTTTGCTTCATTTAATCATATTGCTTATCGTTTCATATCTCAGTCAAATCTTAATAACTAATTGTTGTTTGTTTATGCGTACACTCAGTTATTCATCAAGCTGCTGTATTCTTACCGAAGTTATGGTAGACTTTCTGCAACAGCCATTACAATCAGATCAATCAATTTCAGATTATAATAAAATACTCAATCAAGCACTAATCCATGGTTATGCTCATCGATGTGAAAGGAAGTGGTTTACGCATCCGGATGACGGCTATTTCTATCAATATCTTATATTTCATGTTGTGCAAGCAGAAGATGTAGTGTCTTTAGAGGAAATTGTTCGTGATTTTGATTGGATAACCAATAAACTTAGGTCGTGTAAATTGGCCAAGGAACTTTATTCAGATCTTCAAAAATGCTTGGATTATTTTTATTTTAATGGAGAAATAGAGGTACTACACTTAACTTGTTTATATATTTTGGGCATTTAAATATAGTAAATACATCAACTACTTTAGAGTATAATTACATGACTAAAATGTAGAGATTATAAATAAACGTAATCTTTACACCATCAACTTTGCACTGAAGTTTCAGTAATATTACAGGATCTTCTGTTGCAAATTGATCGATTACAGGATATTTAAAGGACATCACTGTTCTATGATTATCTATAACGATATGACTTCTATTAAATTCATTACCGACATACCTTTTTTGTTTACTCTAAATTTATTCTAAACGTTTCTTTAATATCTAAAATGCATTAGCTAGTATGCAATCAATACTAAAATTATTAATCGTTCTTCAAATGTAATTCTTAAAGTTAAATCATTCTTTGCCAGAAAACAAGAATGCATAAATTCGATAATTTCGCATTTATAGTTACTGTCAGCAACCTCACTACTCGAAATACAGCTTAGAGTTGTTGCTCCCCTTCCACTCTATCACACCGATAAACCACTTGCTTAATTTGCTACGTACAGTCAATCTTATAATTGATATAATCAAATTTCAGTTTTTACTGTTAGATCTATTAAATAACCTCTCTGGTTAATTTAAATAGATTGCATCAGAACTATATGAGAGTGATAGGCCTGCTTTACAAATAATTAATTTCGTCGATAATTTCTGCTCGTCTAGAAATGGTTCAATATTCAAGAATTGTACCAGTTACTAAATACAAATGCACCTTACTTGCATATTAAGACAATGGATATAGTACAATTTTTACTAATAAGCAACAGAAAAGACAACTGGATTAACAAACAAGCCATGAAGTTAGCTGAACTAAATGGGAAAAATCAAGATAATGATTATTGGAAAGCCACAGGGTGGAAAATTACTGGGTAAGCTATGTTTATTACGCTGTATCCTATTTGCATGTAAATTAAAGTAATTCGAATATGGAATAGTGTCAATTAATAAATAATTAATCCCATCTTTGCATAACCCACTTCTAGTAATAACAATGAAATCAAGCAGACAGACTGTAAATGGATAGATCGAAAAATAATTCATACTGGACATAGATCTATTATTGACAGTAGCAATACTCGGGACATTATCAACTGCTCTAGTCCAAAATATGGTGATTTAAGGATTGTCCATGCCAACACGATTGATTTAAAACAATATTCCATTACGGTAGGCAGTTTTAGAACCAAAAATGAACTAATTAAAAAGCCAATTTCTATCTGATTTTAGTTTGCCTATCTGTATTATTTGTACATGAATAAAATGTTAAATTTGACGAAGTATATAAAAGCATGCGCTCATACAGGTCCGCCACTATCTTTCTTCGAAAATTATTCTTGAAATAACTCCCGCTAATCATGCAATTCAAAGTACAAAAATTTCTGCAAATGGATCTTTGATAGCTTATGCCTACGCTGATGTTCAGGTGATTTGTAAACCAATGTTAAGAATGCAATATGCTACTCAAATTGAATTACCCTGTAGATAGATTCATTCTTTTACATTTAATTAAAATTAAATTTTTCAGTTTTGGCGAATATCGTTATTCTTTAAACATTGCTTTCATTAGTTTTTGTTCAAAATAAGCATAAACTAGCTTTGCAAATCAAGTTAAACTAATTGTTATAAATTTGAAGTCTCAGTACACGATTATTTATTTTAAGCTTTTAATTTGCGTAATAATATATGACGAATTAAGTATGAGCATGTTGGAATTGACCATATTAAATTTCATTATCGTCATTTATCGTGCTAATAGATTTCTGATGCTCTCGGAGTGTTTTAGTTAGTATTCTTTCATCTACAGTTGATCTACTTGATCCTCTGCAAAAGCTAATAAATCTAATTTTAAACATACTATTATTACTATATTGCTGGCCAAATATCAATATTTTGGTATATAACGTTGAGCTCATATTTAATGATAGACATCCGATTGGAACTGGATCATCTATAACGTTGATACCAAACAGCAACTTTCCTTTATGGACGATAATGAGGCTACCGAATCGAGCTTATCATTTCGAAATTTAGACTTTCACCCGGGCAATGATTGTATTATTATGACGCAATCCATGGATAAGAAAACCGTTAAGGTCAGAGATACATCCTGAATATAAGTAGCAAGGGCTAAAATTACTTATTAATTTTATCAAATAAAATAGACGATACCAGGAATTATTTATGCTATATTACAGATCTGGCAGATTCGCGATAATCAAATTCAAGCGATGAATAAGCAAAATTCTTATACAAACGAGATACAATCATGCCAATTTATTAGAAATGGCTTGAAACTTTTATTATGGTTTAAAAATTATGAATATGATTCTAGCAATAAGCGTAAAGCCATGGAATGGAGAAATGAATGCCAAATAGAAGTTAGTACCGAAATAAATAAATTTCCTGAATATTTAAGAAAGTATATGAAATAGGAGTTGTTAAAATAAATCCCGCCAAATCTTTAAAAATAATATTATATTGACGACGAAATAGATTTGGGATGTAGAAACATGGCAATGCCTATGGCTATTTCAGGTACCTGATTGGGTTTATCTCTCAGAAAATTTTCTCCAAATATCTTCTAAATTTGAACATGGTCAATCTTTACAAATCGTACTACCTGGAGGTGATGATGATACATGGATAATCTTAGCCTATAAAGAAAATTTGGCGCTTGTAAAATTAACAAATGAGAATACTAGTTCAAGTCAAGAGCTAGTTAAGCATTGTAAGCTTCTATTTGAAGGTAAACGTATGTCATCTAGAAATATAAGAAAAATCATTAGCTCAAGCGATCATCATTACCTAGGAATTAGCATGACCGAAGACTCAGTAAGCATGCTGCTACACAATTCATAATATAATTTACGATCTCAGTTATATGATCATTTTGATTTGCTATACTGTACTTAATGACATAAATATTTTATCCTTGCAGATGTGGATAATTAATGTTACAAATGGCGAAATCGAATCATATTTGAAGATCACAACACCTAATGTCTTGCATGAGAAAATGTTTATACCCGGAACTCATCATGTGCTTGCTTATGGAACTCTTCCAATCTGCTTATCCAATTATTTATCCTTATACGAATATAATCTAGACAGTAAGCTTATCATTATTTTTGAGCAAACATGCAGCAGTTATTAGTTATTTTTTATCAATATTGACGACTTTTATGCATATATGATTTGAAATTTTATCATAGCTGAAAATCAACCATGGCGGACCAGAGAAGCTCACCAAAATTTATGTAACGATTCTTACAGAAGCTATTTAGAACGAAAAGTTTACCATAAATATTGCCAGGCAAATATAGCATTTGCTAACAATATTCCCTTTGCTACGCACTTAATCGAAACCGAAATTAATGAGGATTTCAACAAATATCAGCTAAAGGTAAGAGATTAATGTTGACTGCTTATAATATTATTTTAACCGTTTTACTAATCTATCAATTTTTTTATCCAATTCTTTACTTTAGATTTATCAAGGAGAGACATTATCAACAATATCATGTCATGATTTGGATCAAGAATATTATGCATGTGCAATATGCGATGATTTCCCATCAGTTTTTCTATTTGGAAGATGTGAATGTAATCATGTCGATTGCTATGGAGAAGATTTAGTGATCCATGATCATCTTTTAATTACTGAGGTAATGGCCAATTTCAATATGCATTGATGATAAAAAAATATACAGTAGATCCTAAAGTTATTTAAATAAAAACTAAATTATAAAATGTGATAATATACGTGTAATGGAATAGAAATATTCGCACTTTAAGTAACTATAGTGATTGTAACGAGTTACAGCAGTTACTTATTTTGAAAATTTGATATTAATATGAAATAAAGTATTAAGTGATGTAGAAGATTTGACTGTTCTTTATAAGCAATCATGGATTATGGTTGATAAGATGATATTTTGACAACTCAAATTTGGCGATAGCGAATTGTGAACATTATGGGCTAAAATCGTATTCATTACATAAGCCTGC
This sequence comes from Trichoplax adhaerens, assembly GCF_000150275.1. Classification (NCBI taxonomy): domain Eukaryota; kingdom Metazoa; phylum Placozoa; class Uniplacotomia; order Trichoplacea; family Trichoplacidae; genus Trichoplax; species Trichoplax adhaerens. The sequence goes on along the minus strand of NW_002060957.1, from coordinate 590,165 downwards.
ACTAGAAAGGATTCTGTAACTTCGGATACATAGATAAATTTAGCCTTCTCTAAGCGTAGATAATTGTAAATTAGATTCGCATAACTATATTGGTATATCAGTTTTAATAATGTGCTTATTGCATTCATAATTATATTTATATATTTAGTTGATCGACATATTAAACAAGCATACCATTCCAAACAACCAGAAGAAGGTCCAGTACCGTTTTAGAATACCTGACAAAATTAAATCTGTGTTCGTTATGGAGGCAAGATATAGAAAGCGCGATGAAACGTTAATATTTGTAGTTATAGCAAAGGTAATTATGAACCCTATATTATGGTACGTAATGTCTCATGATACGGCTATGTTAATGACGTCCGAATGCATTATTTGTTAAAAAAAACTTAGAGGACTACTTAAGTTGATCTTAATCATCAATTCATTTTAGTAATTATAGACATGATATTAAAGCATAATTATCTGTGTTCTCCTTTTACTAACCTTAGCTTGAACCTTCTACTGATGATTCTCTCGATTTTGAGACCGAAAAACAACTTATGGTAATAACCATAAATTACCATAATGGACATACGAATATCTTCGTCGATGAAGACATTTGCTATAATATTACTGTCAGTTATTGCGACGATTCCTATCTGGTAACTTGCATGGAAGAACGACCCGAGGACTTGATAGTAGCGGTAATTCCTGAAAAGACTATATATGCATATAATGTTATCATGAAAGCAGTCAAAATACTGATATATTTATACAGCTAATTGCTCTTTATCATTGATTTAAAGTATGATCAATGCAATGCTCAATATTTTATGTCAATTAAGTACCCTCAAGTAAAATATTTTTGATTATACAGCGGTATAAAATAGGTGATGAAACGAAGGAAACAGAATATACAGAAGCATTTCAATACGATGAAGACCTTGGTTTGTGTGGTAGAATAATTCTACCAGATGATCCATTAACATCTGATCCCGAGGTTGAATTTTTATATCCTAATTTCGAGAAAAATGAGGAAATATTTGAAAAGTGGGGGGAGAATGATGGAAATACTATGGCAAGTCTCGTACTGATATGAATCAATTCCTTCGTTTACTAACCCCATTACTATTTTAAGTAAGAATAAATCTAATATTATTCATTGTAATATTGGTTTGTTTGGTAATTTAATAATATCAGGTGGATTGTCTTGATCTTCGTTATAACGCCTATTTTCTAGTCAAAAAGGGAGACCATGTCACGGTACGTAAGACGATGCATAAAAAAATTAGAAAACCTTTTTCCACTGGTACTTTGCTGTAATCATGAATATTTATTCATCTGTAGTGCTTCGATGTAAAAAAGAAAGTTTTTAAGAAAGGCTACAAGGACAAAGTGATTTTGATTAAGAGATGTAATTATTTCAATGTGCAAAATTTATGGTCGGATCGATTTTTCTTAGTATTTGATGACAACTTTGAAGAGAAAAAACTAAAAATTTGCATCTATGATGCAAAATCTCTGCAATTTCTGTACGAGTTACCATTCCCTTCGTATGATATTAAGGCTATAAAATGGAATAGTGACCAGTCCGCATTTATTACTGTTGGATTGGAAATGTTTACTGTCATCAAATTAATTACTGAACCCGGTAGTAAATAATCAAATCCGACCTAGATGCACTGACATTTTGCTATATGCCAACCACTAAAAAGCTCAATATCGGTGGTCCTCAAACATCATGAAATGCAAGGACAGAAATTCAAATTAAACGGTAAAGTATCTTCCAATGTATAGCACTTTTTTTAAATCGATTATTTCTAACGAAAAATGAATCATTTTGATTTTTGTATCCTATCAGTATTTTTACGCTAACTTGTAAGTCTTGTTAACTGTCTTACGATATCTATTTTCGCTTAAATTTTTTCAACTTATCGACGCGGCGAATATAGATTTATAAACTTAAGATTACACTTCTAATAACAGCATTAGGATACTTTTAAGCTATTTTAAATTATAAATTTATCCCTAAAATCAGCATTTGCTAAACTTTGACGGTAGACAAATACGGCTTTATCTGCATTAATCTCGAACGTATTCAATTTAGCTTCGCAAGTTACTGTTAGCTCTCAAGTCTAAGGGCTTTATGACTAGGAATAAACGCATGGTTTAAACTATGTCAAGCTGCAGTAAGTGTAATAACGTTAAAAGTATTCATTTCTATTTTTTATTTCTTAAAATACGAATTTGACTTACAGAGCGACATTCTTTCAATTACGTTTTATATAATGTTTGTATTAGAAAATAAAGTTCGACTAAATACACTAAAAGTATGTTTTACTGATTGCAAGATTTACTATATGATTAGTAGCGTGAAGTGGCAGTTATATATCAAACAGTTTTTGATGATACTAATATTGCTGAAGGACCAATAGCCAAGGCCATCTGCCGTAATTATGAACAACCTAAGAATAATTTTCAAACATACTTATTCAAAGGAAAATTTAAATCAATCTATCCAAATGCTAAGTAAGAATTCTTACACTAACTAGTGCAACTATAACACTTTTTTATTTCAGTAATTAAGAATTCACGTGTACTAATATTCTAGATTAAAGTTTCGATTTGACGTTTTTATAAGCAGGTTTTATTGCATTTATAGTAGAATTAAACTTAACACTTTATTTATATCTATATGTTCCGATGAAATATCTTACATAACTTAATATTTGCTAAATTATGATTAGAAATTGATTAATTTAATACTAAGACGGTAAATTTTATAAAATTAGACTGTACTTTTAATCCGTACCGATGGAGACTCTTTAAAGTAAAAGTCTTTCGTAACGCAAAATTTATTTGCGATAGCATCGTTCTATCACTGTCCTATATTAAGCAGGGCCTCATAGATTTAATATGTTATACTATGCAGATGGCAATGTCGATGTTGTGCATTTCGTGAATAAATGAGGATTTGATAGTATGAAAAAATTTATCCGCATTACTTACTTAGAGAGTAACTGACAACAATCCATTCATAAACCCGTAAATCAAGTTCAGTATCTCGAATTCCCATCAAAAGAATAATAATTTTGTAGTAAATATAATCCAGATCGATATAGAAAAATGCCGATAAAATTTTTGGCACAAGCAGGTAATTGCTATATAAGATTATTTATTACGTTCGCGTAAATTTTAAGATAAATGAGATTTATTCAAGTTTTAAGTATGAAAGCACACAATTTATACAACTTAAAATTACAACTGAATTACAAAGAGGATTAACGGCTGCTCTACTTGAACATTTTAACACTATCTATTTGTACACTTCATGAGATGTCGTGTATATGTGTATTATATATACATCCACAGTATTTTAGTTTATCAGTCTAAAGACGTACAAATACATATAACACGAGAAGATGTTATAGCTCTCGACCAAATTGTAGGAAATTACTTGTATTATCATAGTTCCGTCTTTACTCGTTTTTGCAATTTAGCGTTAAGACCTGTATTTAACGCTTTTTTTATAAGTTCTACAAATTCATCCACTTTAACTATAGTATCTGCTTGGCCGTGATAATTATCACCAGGAACATCATGATTCAAATGTTCGTGTTGATTATGCCACTCTAAGTAAGGACCTCGAACGCTAAGCAATGAGCCAAATTCCTTGAAGTTAAGTTGAGCTTTGTATGGTACAAGCTGAATGTTTACAGCACCTTTTGGCAAAAATAAACCATTCATTAGACCAGCTCCGTTCATACCAATCAGCACCGAATATTTCCGCATCAATTTTACCTGGATATTTCAGTACATGCAAATTTAATGTCAACTATGAAAGTCTGATACAATTTATTGCAATGAATAATAAATAACTGTACTCTGAGATTGACTAATTTGTATTACCTGCTGCTTAAATGTCATTCCATTAAAATCGACTAGCTCGATATTAGCCAAGCTTTTAACAGAATTGATGAGTTCATCTTGATTTAGAATTAATCGGCGATTGGTTCTAAGAATAGCATTGTGTGTTTTTAAAACTAAGATTTTATTACATTACAAATATAATACTCGAAGACTGATTAATACTAGAAACTCAAGCATGCCCTTCATTTTAGCTCTTCAAGACTTACCGCTTAATTAAAGCTATTCGAGCAGCCTTAGGTGTAGTTTTTTTTATACGTAACCTCCTAAGAATAAAGCTTATATATCCTCGAATGAGTTTTTTATCAGTAAATTCAACTCTAGGAGTCTAAAGAGAGTATCAACATATGAGTTTAAATACTAATCATTCTCAAACATTTCTGAGTAAGATCAATATCATACAGATTATATACTGTAAATTGTCAGTTGTAGAATGACAGTGAAGTAAGCCTCAACTATACCTATCACAGTGAAGAAATTTTGAAACGAATCAAATAACAAGAGTTTCCTGTAAGTTCATTATATTACTATACTGTACTCACTCCTAGTTTTGCTTCTTCAAAGCACGTTTTAGCGTTAGGGTACTGATTAAATGAAGCTTTTGACATGGGTAAGAAGGCATGAGGACCAGTTAATACCTTTGTATTGGAAGCAAGTCATTTTAATCCTTGATAACGATTAATTAGCAAATTTAGCTTTAACCATAGTAAACAATAATAATTAATCATTCATATCCCTAGCATGTCGTACCAATATACGTGTATCACTAATCACTGCAACAGTATTGAGTAGAACAGTCAAAGTATCAATTGATTTTCTATCATTTTATCCACTTTCAACTATGAATTAGCCAACCTTCAGCGCTTCCATAAAATAGCTATCTTTATAAGTACTTGTGAAAGCATCGGTGTCCCAATCTAGAATCTACACCAATAGAATCAGGGATTTTTAGGGTTAGAATTGTATGGATATGGATTTAAAACACAGTCCCAGAATGACTACATAACAATGCAAGCGCATGGCAGCTGTGCCACTCAATTGAGTCAAAGTATCAAAGCAAGGTCATTGCATTTTATACTGAATGAGTTTTTATAAGATATCAAGAATGGCTTATGTAGCCTATTCTCATGTGTGCATGATTAATGCATTAAAGGAATACTGTACCGATTAATTTATTCTATTCTATATCCGTCTATCTTAGATATCATAATAGGAATCACATGCTATCGATTCGATACTGTTCACATAGAATACAAATTTAAATTAAAGACGTACTTCCATTCGTTTTTTTTCCACTGTTGGCATTAAGACAATTGATTGATTGCTTAAAGGCAGTTGATTGCTACTTTCAATAAATCTCAACTGGCTGTAAATGGGTATTAAGGTGTCATAATGAAGATGGAAATTGTTGGAATGACCATAATAGAAAAAAAATGTAAATATAAAAGCTTTATGGTAAAGGTGATGGCATTGAATATCGGATTTGATATTGACCGTTTTAGTCGTCCACAATTGGGTACTCCATGCAGGATTAGGAATTGAATGAGTGGTATTGAGATAGAAAATGCGATCAGAATGATGAAAATAAGCCTTGGTTAATGTACAATAATCTGGTGGATAATGGCCAGGGCTGCAATTAATTTTGGATTTGTAAGACCACGGATGTTGGCTTGTTCTCCTTGCATCGCCAGGTTGTGCTGATACCACCACTAAACAGGATGCGAGCAGAACACAATAAAACATGGAAAATAAACTCCAGATAGAATAGCCATGGTGAAATCCAGACATTTGTCACAGCACCTCTGCTAAATCCTCTCTGCCCACTTGGCCAGTAATTAATTACAATCAATGTTCAGTATGAATGAATTTGCAATCTGTACAGTAGATTCGCTGAATGTTACTGTGGCAACGGTTGCACGAATGATCGTTGCGGGTTCAGGTCCAGTGGGACACGTTCAAGGTAGCAGGCTTGTAAGAAAGGCTTAGGCAATTGCAAGCGCCTCCCACTACGGAAGATTTTTGGCCCAATATTAATTTGTTATTGCAGATGTAAGATTTCAATTCAGCAAGCCGCTCTGATCGTCCAATTCTCCATCATGTTGTGACTTGTGAATGCCCAATGTGCACTCTGCAGTACAGTACAGTACAGTACAGTACAGTACGTGAAGTACAGTACATGTAGGCTGTACGGTACACTGTACACTGTAAAGAGTTAACAACAGTACAGTACAGTACACTGTACCGTAGATGTTCAGAGGTACAGTACTGTACACTGTACACCGTAGATGTTCACTGATGTACTATGGGATTCTGCGCAGAGGCGAGGCGATGAAGGTACGTATAACACTTATACAGTACAGTACGTACGTACAGTACAGTACATAAAGGCTGTACTGTAAACTGTACACTGTAAAGAGTTAAACTACAGTACAGTACAGTACTGTACACCGTACTGTAGATCTTCAGTATGTACTGTACTGTACTGTACTATAGGAGGTAAGTACTGTAGTGTGTACTGTATATAACTGTACTTTACATTAGTACTGTGGACGTTAGCCAGTTTTAATGAACGAACGTACGAACGTCCAATTTGAACGTCGGACGTTCATTGAACGTACCAACGTACACAGTGTACAGTGTTAACACTACAGTATATAGTGTACACTGTACAGTGTACAGTACGGTAAGACTATACTGTACGTAACAGCGTACAGTATACTGTAGTCATGACTCTGAAATACTGTACAAAGTCTTGTAAAAGACGTTTGTACTACTGTACAGTACTGTACTGTATGTACAGTATAGTATTGGGGTGGGATTATACAAACTGACTGTATACACTGTACTGTACACTGTACAGTACAGTTCGTCGACGTCCGATCTGACAACGAACGTACATACCGAACGTCCAAAATCGAACGTCCAAAATCGAACGTCCGTTGGACGTCCAATCGCTCGACGTCTACACTCTACAGCACTACTTTACATACAGTACTGTCCTTTACCACTAGTATCATTCATGATGTCATTCATAGTCATAAGGAGGGCCATTTTATCTGCATGGCATCTTTACATACTATACTTAGTATCATTGATGATGTCATAGTCATAAGGACGGTCATTTTACCTGGATGACATCATGGATGCGATCATGACGCATCGACTCAGTCAATGCCAAAAGCAGTGACACTGCTACAGTGGTGCAGTGGAGGGTGACACTGTACTGTACACTCACTAGTGTCCAGTTGACCCTACCAGGCCAGTGTAGTCCAGCAGCGAATGATGCGTATACCAGTGTCATACCACGGTGTTGTCACTTCTCTGTACTACGTTGTTCAACTTCACTCAGTTCGTCTACCTTTGCCTGGATAACTTGTCCAATCTTCTCTGTGGTTGTATCCTCATCGATTTTTCGCAATGGATGCTTGCCCAAGGTGTCCAATGTTATCTTTTGGCTTAAAAGAGACAAAACCTGTGGAATTTGGCCTTACTTTGAAATCAGTAAGTCGTCATAAAGTACAATATCGACAATGACATAACATGGCTTGTTGTGCTAGCGATACTACTGTAGGGGACAATGTATTATCAAGCGATAGTGCAGCCAAATTGCCAATCATTTCATTGCTAGATTGAAGGCGATTTTCATTGCCAATAGGACTGAAAATCGGCGTAGATCAGTTGTCCAGTCTTCATCAATGATGCTGTGTTCAACGGACAAATGGAGAAGAGAAATAGCTCTCGTCTTCTACTGTTGATGTTGGATACGATCGCAGTCATGCTACTCTTTCAATCCATTTCGATATATACATTAGTATTGTCGTTCGTCTAGCGATGCCTTCACTATGGCTTCATTGACCAATATTGTGCCAAACTCTTACTGGTACAACGATCGCCTTTGATCTTTGATGACACAATCAGGACTGACGAATACACTCGTTACTATGCAATCATGGCGGCACTCTCCAGATGATTACTCCATATTGCATGGATTGGAATCATGACGTCAAGATGTTATTTTTACCTTCTTGAGTCTTGACATCCTTGTAGAGATTGTTGATAATTCCATCTTGATTGTGACTAACAGGAAACACAACTTGAAATGGCCATAGGATCGATGAATGTAAAGATATCATACACCAGTTTCAGTACCTTACCCGTTATTCGCCATGTCGTATTGATGTTCAATTCGATCCATCATGTCGATAGATGAAAGCAGCGATTGACTTCTAATCTTGACTCTTATACGAGTAATATTGCTAAGTGTATAAGTCAATCCTGGTTGCAATTCAATCAAATTGCACTTTTAACCAAGATGGCTAATAACCCGTTATTAGCCATCTTTGATAGATATTCAATTCTACGTAACTTAAAATTACCATACGATACATCAGTTTCAGCACCTTACCCGTTATTCGCCATGTTGTATTGATGTTCAATTTGATCCATCATGTCGATTGATGAAAGCAGCGATTGACTTCTAATCGAGACTCTTATACCTGTAATAATGCAAAGTGTACAAGTCAATCCTGGTTGCAATTCAATCAAATTGCACTTTTAACCAAGATGGCTAATAACCTGTTATTAGCCATCTTTGATAGATATTCAATTCTACGTAACTTAAAATTACCATACGATACATCAGTTTCAGCACCTTACCCGTTATTCACCATGTCGTATTGATGTTCCATTCGATCCATCATGTCGATAGATGAAAGCAGCGATTGACTTCTAATCTTGACTCTTATACGAGTAATATTGCTAAGTGTACAAGTCAATCCTGGTTGCAATTCAATCAAATTGCAACCTTAACCAAGATGGCTAATAACGGGTTATTAGCCATCTTTGATAGATATTCAATTCTACGTAACTTAAAATTACCATACGATACATCAGTTTCAGCACCTTACCCGTTATTCGCCATGTTGTATTGATGTTCAATTTGATCCATCATGTCGATTGATGAAAGCAGCGATTGACTTCTAATCGAGACTCTTATACCTGTAATAATGCAAAGTGTACAAGTCAATCCTGGTTGCAATTCAATCAAATTGCACTTTTAACCCGTTATTAGCTATCTTTGATAGATATTCAGTTCTGCATAACTTGAAATTGCCATGTAATTGATGAATGGGAAGATATCATACATCAGTTCTAACACCTTACCCGTTATTCGCCATGTTGTATTGATGTTCAATTCGATCCATCATGTCGATAGATGAAAGCTGCGATTGACTTCTAATCTTGACTCTTATACGAGTAATATTGCAAAGTGTACAAGTCGATCCTTGTTGAAATTCAATGAAATTGTACTTTTAACCCGATAGTAGCCATCTTTGATGGATATTCAATTCTACATAACTTGAAATTGCCATAGGATCGATGAATGTGAAAATATCATACATCAGTTCCAATACCTTACCCGTTATTCGCCATGTTGTATTGATGTTCAATTCGATCGATCATGTCGATAGATAAAAGTAGCGATTGACTTCTAATCTTGACTTTTTATACGAGTAATATTGCAAAGTGTACAAGTCGATCCTTGTTGAAATTCAATCGAATTGCACTTTTAAACTTTTCTGTACTTCTGTCACTCACGCATTGATCAAGACTTAGTGTAATCATACTTTAGAAAGTTGTCATAAATGATCCCAGTTAGACAGCAGATGAAACGTGGCCTAAAACAGCATTCAACTTCTGAAGCTTACTTCTAATTGTAATCCAGTTTTGTAGAACAGTACTAACTAGTTATTATTTGAGTTAGTAATGCTATTTGTTTATTCCTAATGACAAGTTTTATCTTATAACCATTGATAATTAGTATATTAGCGAGAATTACCAAGAAAACAGCGACAACTACAATGGCGAGATACAACAACTAGAAGCTTTACGAAAGGTAACTGAAAATCTTTCGATATTATTATTTATGAATTTTATATTAATAGGGTGAGTAGCCTACTTTTTATACTGTATATAGACCACGCTGTTTAATTAATACAGTATTCATCGTTGCTGATCATTTCGGTTAGAATAACACATTCTAGTCTCCAATTATTATAATCGATCAATTGCTGTTAGAATAATGTGATCAATTATTTCCACCCTTTATTGCTGTAGTTAATCGATAATATTTTTACCATAATGTGCCGTTGTCGTTATTGAAAAAATCGAATCGCTTTACAATTGGGGGATTTCACCTCCACAATTTGTTATTGTGCGATAGAAACATAGAACTACTGTATAAACTTTTACGCTTCATGTCCTATAATTTTCATTAGTAATTTCCTGCGACTTGAGCAAATATTGATACTGTATGTCATTTAAGTAATACTCTTGATTGCTTATGCTGGGGCTAAAATGATAGTATTTTTCAACGTTGATTACTAGTAGTATCGTCGCTTGATTGAAGAGTTCAACAGTAACTTTCTAGAAATATTCGTACCATAGATTGAATGCTATCAGATGTCACTGAATCCCTGAATTCTAATATTTACTTTTCTATTCTGATCACTAGTCAATCTATTTATGAATTGGCACTATCTTATTACACTCGCGCTGATATAATTACACGAATCAAAAAGTCAATAAGCATGATAGTTATGAATATACGATAACAATATTAATAGTCTCTAGACAATCAATCCTGCTTAAACTGCTTTTTTACCTAAATTTGATACACATTTACGCAGCACCGAAAACTAACTGAAGAGAGCATCGCTGCTTTATAGTTTTTGTTTAAGAGCCACAACAGTTGTCAATAGAAAATACGGGTTGGCTATAGGTTATCAATGGTTACACTTGTAAAATTTAGACTTACCAACTTGGTTTAGGATAAAATGATATTTTTATCTTGGTTCAAAGAATGCTCTTTTGGATGTTTTTTTTTTACGTAATTTGCTGTCAAAACCAAATCTTCTAACTTTCGCACAACCTAGATCTAATAGATTCTCGTCATATCTTTCATATATTATCTCAGTAGCGCAGATGCAGCAAGATCTGCAGCATTCTTAATTTGTTAACGTAGCATGGAGAACAAATAATCGTACCTATAAGCTTGTACTGAAATTTGCTTTTTCGCTTCAGGCTTATCAGCAGTGTTTAATAGTAATTGCTTGACGTTCAAAAATCTTGCATTTCAGTCTATTATTATTCCACCATGCGGGGAAAATGGATGCCTACTCCTTGCGCGCTATTTTTGCCAATTAAATATGATGACAGCGCGATTCGCTATGCGATCTGGTGAACGAGCAGCTATACTGTATACATGGTATGACATACTTTACGTAATTTTATAACTGAAAATTTTATTATCTTCAAGGAGCTCTTATTTTATCAACTTTGATAGGACTGACATGTATAATGGAAAGGAGGTATGTCATGATGATATTAAATTCGAGCAAGCCTGCATATTGCACAATTTGGGAGCCTTACATGCCGAATTAGGTGCGAAAGATGAGAGAATGACTGACGAAGTAAGACATGCTATAATACCTATATGTAAAGTAGCCTAGGTATGAAAAGATTAATATAAGCTGATCTGCCATAAATTATGCACTGTAGGCATTGAAAACATCCTGTACTCATTTTCAAGATGCTGCTGGAATATTCACCTACTTAACTGTACATTTTAAATTAAACTTTCTTAATTAAATAAAATACTATTGCTAAGATACAAATAGCATTCTAGTCACATCAACTGTGTCAGTAATCGATCTTAAATATTTGTAGATTTTGTAGTTAAATAAATGCTAGTATATGTTGCAATACTGTAGAAACACGGATCGTTAATAACCACTAAGATCTTCTTAATCCTTTATAGGATCAAGTTGGGGGGGATTATACTCCCGATGTTAGCCATGCTATTATTTCCTTCTACATACAATTAATGCTGGTATGTATACCGATGATCGAAATCTCGCCTATCTATTATTATTTTTTACCTAACATTCTGTCGCGAAAATAGGGTCAAGCGCAAGAATGCATATTGGAAAAATCGATCAAAGACAACAGAAAGGGCTCCTTAATTGCTCGAATAGCAGCGCAAATTATTAGCTATCTGAGACTTGGCCAAAATATATTAGAAGCTGCTGTACAAATCATTAGTTCAAGAAGATGCAAAGTAAGAACGAAATTGTTTACTATAGGAAATGCAAGTAAATACTATATAGTTGTTAAAATAATCATTACTTTGTTCTTTTAGGTATGGTCAAAGTTTCTAACCTTTAAAATTGTATACTATGACGCAGTTGCGCATGTGAGTAATTCGTATAGTTAATTGTAATGTATTGGACCATTTAATTTGCTCAACCGAGTGCATTTATTAATTTCTTAACAATTACAATCTACTTAAACAGTTGTATATGGCAAACTCTTCCGATGAAAATTCGAGATTTGGAGATAAAGTAAGTATTTCTTTTTATCATTGTAAGTTAGGATGACTATGCGACTAAAATTTTATGGAACGTTGTATATAATCTATAGATTGACAATGACATATATATTGTTATATAATAAATACAGTTAGATAACGGCATCACTAAGCTCTCTCTACTTCGTTTATTTTCATTTTAAGGTTGGTTATTTAAAAGCTGCTTCTGCAAAACTAGAAGAATGTTCAAAACTTTTAAAGGTAGCGGTAATATTTTAAGACGAAATTACCTTCTAATTGAAAAATGTCATTAATAACAATTTCGTTTTATGAAAATTCACAGCAAGGAATTGATGCTAAATTCCAAGATGTCTATAATTACACCTACGACGTGATAAATTATCAGTAAGCTTGATACATCTGATGATAAATCAGCCTTTCTATAAGTCAATATTTTACCTATTATATGTATATTTTTATGCCGTTATTGGCCAATGCTAAACTTGTATATTCAAACAGGTTAAAAGCAGCGATCAAAGATAATGACTTTGTGTATCATGAATCTATACCTGCAATCGCTAATCTGCCAGTGATCGAAGGCATGAGATGATACTATGTTAAATCGATTAGTACTTGTGGAAAAGATTTAAATTACTTAATATCATAAATCGTCACTGACTGCCATGTTGATACATCTCTTTAGGACTTTCTCTCTCTAAACCTCGTGCCTTTTGCCCAACTGATAAAAATCTTTATGGCGATGACATCTTTGCAAAACTTGTTCCAATGCAGGCACATGAACAGTCATCAATGTATAGGTAAGCACAGCACCATGACATCGTTGTTAATACTCTTACTAGATTAAATTAATCTAGACTGTTTGTTTAATATTCTATGTACCATAGTGAAGAAAAGGCTCAACTCCTGCGATCAGTTACTAGTTCTATTCAGCAAAAAAATGAAGAGCTAAGGTATGGATCAATTTCTTCCTAATGATTATGATATTTTGGCATATGCAGCATAGTCAGACCTAAGACTTATATTTGATTATATTTGAAACAAATTTCTAAAATTACTTAAGCCAAGTGATATCGTCACTCCAATTACCAAACTTAAACCGAAGCGATATGCAAGTACAAATGGAATTGCCAAGTAAGGTTTTTATATACGTATCAAAAATAGATATATACCGAAAGCCATTACTAATTACTCTATCTGATTATACAAATGATGTGATGTAGGTGAAATTTCTGAAATTAATCAACAGTTAAATAGCAATCCTGATGTTCTAGAAAAATTGATTGAGTTAATCGAAGGTAATATTTTGTTCAAGGCCCTATAGATCGGTATGTAGGTGTCTTAATTTAGTCTGTTTATTTAATTTCAGAGTTAAAGCGTTTATACCAAGATATCGAAGATAAAATTAACGCTACTGACAAAAAATTGAATGAAGAAAACCAAGCTGCAGAGCGCTTTGAGGTATCTACGTAAAACTACGTACTATTTCCAGTTGCCTTCCCTGTCAAACTTTATCTAAGTTTCGAACTCGATTTGCGATATGCCATCTAATTCGGTGTTTTGTAGTCTAAATTTGGTATAGTACATGACGCAGCCGTATTTGAAGAATTGAAATCTAAATTCGAAAGAAGAAAAGAAGCAAACGACAAAGCGATGAAGTGCAATGATGAAGTTTTCAATGCATACGATAGTAATATTGAAAATCTAAAATTGCTAAATGGTTCGAAGGATGCTTTAATGGCTTCTCTACCAAAGTTAAACTTATTAGATATACCTATTGATGAAGCTGCTGAAACAAATCTTCGAAGAATTTTGGTAAAATGAATTCATTCAATAGTGTTAACTATATTATTTTCCTAGATTCATGCATGATTATTTATATCATAACGTGGCTTGCAGGCAAAAGTAGAAGAAATGAAAAAACAGAGAAGTAATCTAGAGGGAAATTTGAGAGAAGCCTTAAATGAGGATGATATTACATCCATGATTGTCACTCAAACCAATAAAGATAGTACTGATATCTTTCACGAGCAGATACAGAAACATGATAGTCTTGTTAACGTAATTCGCCAAAATTTGGCGGCTCAAGAAAGAATTATAATGTAAGGCGCTTGCATTGTGGCTGTTATATAGATATAACTCTGGGGTACTTCCTGATAGTCTGCTATAGTCCTTTCTCTCTTTTTCTGCTTTAACTAGGGTGTTAACTGATGCAAATGCCAAATATGGAGCTGCACGTGAACAAGCATGCAAAACTAGCGCAAAGTAAGAAACGAAATGCTAATCTTATTGAAGCTACAGGTCTATGACCGTTTGGTTAATGTTTTAAATTTGCTTCCATCATAGGCGAAATGCTTATATTAAATCCCTTATGCTATCTTACAACGTAATGAATGAATTAATTTCAAAAGCCGAGTAAGTATTTACGTATTGTTAGTATTCTACGTTCTAATAGATGCAGACTCTGACTTGGACGGTATTATTTCGCCTCTATTATTCTAGGCATGGAATTGAATTCTATAAGAAATTTGCAAATGATATCGAAAAATTCTCTCAGAAAATTGAACCAGTCATACAGCAAAGATTGAAAGAACGGGAGCAAAAAGCAAGGTAGAGCCTTAATGTAGCCAAATCATATTCGAATAAATAGCATCTCATCTACATATTGTATTCTTAGGGAAATTGTTGCAGAAAGAAGAGCGAAGAAAAATGCTGAATTAATGGCCAATAATACTGTACATTTTTTTCATTTTAAGATTTGATAAATAGTTTTATGCTCTTATCTCAGATACTGAAATAATTATATGTTTTTATTACAGCCAATAGCAAACACTCAGCGTTGGGGATTAATTGCAAATGGCCAAGTAACCCCTACTTCGCCAACAAATCAGCAAAACTTAAACAAAGGCATGAATTTTAATACCGCTAGTCCTACTGCATTACCTTTGCCGAATCGAGATGATAATCAATTTTTCCAAGGCCGTACGGATGCAGCTCCATCTTCACTTCAGCATCAACAATCGCTACCCTCCAGTACGTATTCCCAATCGACTATTCCAGTATCTCCACAATCTCCACATCCAACTCCCGCAAGTATCTCTCAACAACAACAGAAGCCGTTACCGATGCAACCACAATCGCCACAGCCGTTACTGTCGCAGCAGCGTAGTCCAGTTCCTTTATCTTCAGTAAACCAGATTTCTGCAGCAATGAATTCCCAAAGCAATGTATCAACTCCAGTCTCACTGCCATACCAAGCCAACATTCCATCGCATCCTCAAAATCAATTATCGGCTACCCGGCAAGTATCTAGTGGAAGTATGCTACCCCAAAATAACTATCAGTCTCAACAGTTGACGAGTGGTAATGCAACAATAGCATTCAATGATAACCTACAATATCAAAATTCTCAATCCGGTAGTAATACAGCACCTAATCCGCAACGTCAAATTTCTCAGTCAAATAGTACTGCAGTGCCTAATGCGATACAAAGACAAATATCAAATCCAAATTTAAACCAACCAAATTCACAACACGTGAGTTTTCAGCAGCCATCCTCGGGTAACGTTTTGGGTCCTCACACCAATGTACAACGCCAAGATATTCAATCAAATTTGCCTCAATCAACTACTGCCTTACAAAATCAATTTTCGAATCAAGGATTAGATCAGAAGTTTTCTGGCTACCCGACTTACCAGCCACAACTTCCGTCGTCTCAGTCAGCTCAGCAGCCGACACAGGTCTTATCAAGGCCCCAAAATCAACAAGCACATACTATTCAATCGCAAAGCAGTGCAGGACAAGCGGTGTCTCAACATCAGCATCCCGGCACTTTCTCTCAAGGAAATATCCCATCAAATAGCTCTTTCAACATAAGGCGAAATGAAGGGATAGTAAATCAGTCTTCTAAACCAGCTGGTGATAATACCGCTTGGATATGCAGTAATCAGCAGCAGCCTAGTCTACAACAGCAGAGCCAAAATCAAGGTCCGACTGGTTTTATGAGTGCTCAGCCACTACAGCAACAAATGGGGCCTCGACCTACTACGCAAACTTCGTACGTAACGGTAAATAATAATCCTTCTATGGTAAATAATCTTCCTTCACAATCGGCTAAATCAACTGCGCAGAGCACTGTCTATGTTCATTCTAATCCTGTAATGCAGCAAATGCTTAACACTCAGCAAGGTGGACAAAGCATGAATATGTATAATCAAACAAATTCGCAAGGTCAAAATATGTATGGCAACAGCCAAGTACAAGGTGGAATCAGTACTGCCAAGCAGCAACAACAACAGCAGTTTACTCCACTGCAGCAAGTCAATCAACAGGGACCAGTTAGGCCATACAATGCAAACATGTCGCAGGCAAATTCTAGGCAACTTCATGAGGTAACCGAAAAATAAATTTGTTAGCAAATATGTATACAATTTATGAAATAATTCAAACGAATCTGTTTTACAGCAGGGACAATACAATGGAGCACCCCCAGCACAACAACAAAAGCCTCAAATTCTTCAACCGGTGCAGAATCAGCAATTTCCACCACGGTTATATCAGGCGAAAAACAATAATCAGCCCGTTGATTTACTTACCTCAAGCGTAGATCAATTTAATTTGCAAGGAACATCCGGGAGCACTATTTTATCGCCTGTGATAGCGGGTAGTAAACCAGCTGCTCCAACTCAGCAGAAGCCACTTCTTCAAAGTTTCTCCAGAGAGTACATAGATAAATTACGCTCTGATACAATGCAGTTTGGTCAAAACATGCAGTCTTTATGCTACAGTGCCCAACAGAACTGTGACGGTTTCACTACTGAGTTTCAGGTTTTAGATTTGCGTTTTGAATAAAAATAAAATTATATTCTTGTAGTTTTCATTTCATGGCTGACTTACGATGAATATTTCTTACATACAGGCTCTAGAAGAGAGCCGTGTTACGGACTCTCGCAAATACCCTTGTAACGTAGCTCACCGGCATCCAATTGGCAATCGCGATGAAACTATTCTACCTTGTAAGAAGAATATTAAACATTGTCTGAAGCTACGATACTAATTTGATAACTAAAACGCAATTATGCTTATTATTGACGTTAGATGATTATTCCCGAGTAATATTGAGCCCGCAATATGAAGGCGATGAAGGATATATAAACTCGAGCTTGATTGATGATTTAACTACGTTATCATCACGATATATTGCTACACAACCTCCCTTGCCGTCATCCTTTACTGATTTCTGGCGTATGATTTGGGAAACAAATGCATTATTTATTGCTATGTTAGTAGCTGAAATTGAAAACTGCAAGGTAGAGTTCTACAAAAAATGACACCTTCAGTTACCTTCTATACTGTATTAATATGTGCGTTTAATCACTTACGCTAGCGTGTGTGCGATCGCTATTGGCCGGAAAATGTAGGATCATCAGTTACCTACGGTGCTATTGTTGTAACTTTAGCAAGCCAAGAAGCTCAACCTTATGGATTCAAGAGGATAATAACCATTAAAAAGGTTCTTATAATTTTGAAGTAGAGCAAGATACTATACCATAATATTTTATTTAATTAGCTGATTGTTAAAATAACCTACACTTATTGCTTTACTACTAGAATACCGAAAGTAGGTCAATAACTCAGTTACAACTGATTACGTGGCCTCAGCCGTTGTAAGTAAAATACAAAATACGCTATTTCATGGAGTTTAATAAAAGCTTATTCACTTCTTATATTTATTCTATTGTAGCAATCAAACATCGTACAAGCCACTCATGGCCTATTTAGAAGACGTCACATCTCACCTACAAAAGATCGACCCTGGATCGCAAGCGCCTGTTGTGGTGCATTGCAGGTAAGAGCGGCATATACAGCTTCTTCTCATAATAATAGATTAGTCGAAGATTAATTTTGTGTCCTCTTACAGTGATGGAGTTGGAAGAACAGGAGCATTCTGTATCCTTTACACTGCTATCAAAGAAATGGCAGGCGGACATGGATTAAGTATGCGATGTGTTATTGCTAATGTAGCATTTTTAGTATCTGAATCTAGGTTTTAATGACCTATTAAATTATTGCTGCATAGTAAATATTTCAAAGCTGATTCAATCCCTTCGCCAACGTCGAAATTACATGGTTCGAACTAAGGTATATGATCAGAGTATGTTGATGTCAACGTGTTACATGTGTTATTATCTCGCCTAGAAAAAAGAACGAATTAAAGATGTCCATTTGTAGTTTGTTGTAATCAACCAAATTATATACTTTATTACTAGGATCAATACATCATGTGCTATGAAGCAGTATTTGCCTATGCCAGTAAATTTGTACAGGAAGGTAGGTATCTATCCAACGTTTTGAAGTATTCACTCGTAATATACTAATCTATATTGATGATGAAAATGTGTGGTATATGTTTTATATGAAACTAGAAACCCTTTAATGAAATGATACTGTTCTTACTTTCAGCTCAATCTTCGCCAAGTGATTCGTCTGCAAGAAACATGACTGGACAAACTTCACAACAGTACGGTAATTTTCCTGTGCAACAGCAAGGCAACATCTACGCGAACACTCCTGGACAGTTGAATGCACAGCAAAATCTAAGTTGGCGTTAATATGATAACTCTCATGCATTACCTGTATGGATTTATTGTATGTATCTTGGACTATATCGCTGAAAAGATTTACTGAATCTATTTTTAGTTCTAAAGAAACAGTTATTGTAGTATATACTTGCTAAGAATATAATATAATGTATTAAATTATGGGCAATCTAAAAGAGAATACAAATTTTTCAATTACTATTAAAAATGATATGGCAATTAACGTAATAGAAATTATAACAATCATGCTAAATAATCTCCTATTTTGTAGTCGTAACACAGTTGTGTATGACCATATTGTAATATTATCGGTTAAGACGATATTTTAGTGATTTAGATGAAACTGTTTGATTTAGTTATAAGTAGAACACGCGATACAGTATAAAATTATTACGATATAGCCAATAGAATTGTAAGGCAATTCTATCGAATTCATAAAGATAACTATAATGATAGTAAATGATGACTTGGGTACAGTTAACAGAAAAATTGTAATCCATGCTGTAAGTACTGCAAAGCATAAATGCTTCTAAATTAATCTTCCCATTAAATGTTAAAAAGTTTAAATTTGTGACAATGTGTAAAATAGCGTACCGAGATATTAATAACTATGGTATCAATTTTTATTTCATGAAATCTAACTGTAATACTAGTATGATGTAAATTTAGCATATAGAAGACGCTATTCTAGTGCTGTCATAGTATTGGTATTGTTAGCATTAATATGTATGATTAAATTTCATTGTTAATGATAAACATTTATTCGTAACAATTTGTCGTTAAATTTTTTATTTTAAAATTTATCTCATCGACGTACGCGCATTTAGGCATGTAATAATTAATCGACTGATGGTAGCTGTTATAAAATTACACGTGTTACAAGTTTAATCTGATTTGCACATCAATGCGTGGGGACTGGAACTTCACAATAAATCAAATTCTTATGCTATGTGTCAAATATGCTTAGGGAAAATATGTCGATTTATCGTGGAACAAAAATCAAGATACAATCCTACTGACCATCACAGATTCGCCTATAAAGCTGTATTTATCTGTGCAAATTACCATAGAACGTCTTTAAACAGTCATTTAATTCTAAGTCACATTCAAGTCCTACATAATTGCTGGAAAATCTATTGAAGCTGATTCTGAAATGCGGTTTAGTACGTCATCAATTTATTATTTTTTTAAAATATCTTTTCGAACTGTACACAACCTTGTAGCTTCCCATAAATCTAGTCATTGGTTAAGTTAAAGTAATTTGTCTTAAAATGATTTTAAGAGAATGATTAATACCTAGTCAGTCTTCAATTTTGAATTTTTGAATTACTTAAAACATTGCAGTCCATGATATCTTACAGTTTCATATTAATCCAGCTGCTTGCTTAATTAAGTAATCCATAATGAGCCGATTCTGAACTCCCGTCTATTATCTTATCAATTTATTCATTTTTAATATCTGTAACTGCCAAAACATTGCGATTTTGCGCTAATCTAGCTGCTTGCTATATTGAAATATTCCATGTTAAACTGGTTTTAAATTGCTATTCAGTTTACTGCTGAGTGTATTAATCATATTTTTAAATAATTTTTAAACTATACGTAACATTACTGAACGACCATATACTGTATAGTAAAAGCAAATCCTGATGGTCACCATTTGATTTTGGATGGTATTGCCTCATTCCA
The DNA here is from genome assembly GCF_000150275.1 of Trichoplax adhaerens. Taxonomy (NCBI): domain Eukaryota; kingdom Metazoa; phylum Placozoa; class Uniplacotomia; order Trichoplacea; family Trichoplacidae; genus Trichoplax; species Trichoplax adhaerens. The sequence goes on along the minus strand of NW_002060957.1, from coordinate 569,582 downwards.
TTTAGAAGTCAAATTATCAGGCTCACTTCTGAAACCGATAAGTTACTTTCAATAAAAAATTTAACTTATATGAAATCATCGTAAATTACCTCACTACTTTTACTCCTCCTGACTGATGATAGTTTATACTGCTATAAGGAATACCTACGCTATGATATACTGTATGTTAAAGTATTCGTATACTGTTCCATACTGTATTTAATTATGTATGAACTAGCAGCTCACATTTAATCGCCAATATCAAAAGTTTACCATATATATAAAACGACAAATGATATTCCAAGCGTAGAATTGAGTAAATTATAATTATAATATCCTTGCACAGGCTAGAAATTAAATGTTTTCATCATTTCATTCAATTTTTGTGTTTTACCTAAATGGTTCTAAAGAATTTTTTCCTTATTTCAATCATTTAAGAATCGGAAATTATCGGAAATTTGGTCAATGCCGAATTTTTAATCATTGCTTCCATCATTTAATCTGAGTAAAATATAGATTTTATTAGATACAGGAAATGTTGGCCCACACGAATAATTGTATATCTATTACTTCCGATTTAGCTGCCACTGTACTCAGTCTGCTAAATGAATGATTCCAGCAAATCAAGCGCCCGGTTTATTCGCCTATAATGTTACAAAGAATCTGTATTGAATATTTTAAGAATTTATCCTAAAAAAATACGCAGTGTAATCTTTTAGAAACTGTCCCTGTTTCCATTTCTCTGACTAAGCAACCTGCATAGGGAATATCACATCTCATGATCAGAGTATCTGATTCTTATGCTATAAAATGAACGATGAAAGGAAAATTTTTCGACTCGCTTGTGCGTATATTTATTATTTAAAAATTAAATATGCAGTCACACTTTATTTCGCCTTTTACTCAGCTCTTCTCAGTTCTTACCAGTACCGTTAAGCAATGCAAATACTGCAATATGCACATATGCTTTTTTTCAGACACTATCCTATATTGTGGTAAATATCAGCTTGCGAAATAGATATTGCTGAAGTAACGCATACAAAAGCCGTTTATTAGCTAAGCTGTATCATATATTTATGTGGTCATTTAAACCGCCATATTTTTAAGCAGTTAAGATTAAATTTAAAAACATTGAATTCAATTGCAGTCTGGCTATTAATTCTCCATTATATTACATAAAATGAATTTATTCTTATTTGTAGGTGTGCCTTATCCGGTTGATCTTCATATATTTTGGAATATTGCAATCTGCCGTCAACTGTTAATGATATTACTCCGCTTGACTAAGCAAAAGGTAAGTTATTAAGAATAACATCAATATAATGAATCCAATGATGAATTGTCGATACCAGTAAAGCTTACAAATATCTTATTGTCAGCGTTATCATTTAAATTAGCCTTTATGTTTCAACTTTAAAAATTTAATGGCATGCAGTTTATCAGAGACCTTGGGAGTCAGCTAATGCCTGATGTTTTCTACTGTTATAACTGAAGAATTTCCCTAAAATAGATTAGTTATACTAAGCGACAATAAACTTATTCTGATTTAATTCAACAATTTCACCGGGCTTAGATAATATTATTTCAGTTATGATGAAATTATAGTTTTAAGCTTGATAATGAGATTACTATAAATTATTTGTAAGTTGAGAGAGCTTTCAATTACTACATACAAATTACCATGATAGTAATAGTCTACCATGTTCATTTTTACTTGGCAGTTATCCCTTCAATCGATAAAAGTTTTACATTTTCTGCTGTATCATTCCTAACATTACATAAAAGTCATATGTTATGTAGATCACTTGATAAAATATGAAATAATAAGTGCAGAACTTGATCAATTAAGTCTAAAAGTCACCACAATTACCTCCTTAATAGTGTGGATATAGATCTTAAATTAATTAAAGTAAAATTTTGCAAAACCAAAATAGTATTTTACGCCAAGGGTAGTAAGAGACTGCTTAACTAAGCATCAACAAGCCCTAGCAATGCATGATCTACTGCATTTTCTCCGTCAAATTTAACAGTTACTTATTATAATATCATCATGAGATAGACCTACATTTAGCGAATAGAGTATTTAATTCTTGTTGTGGGATAAATTATAATTAAACCTATAATTAAGCAGCGAATATAAGCTAAACAAGTTAGCATTATCGCTAAATCAACAGACTTATTTCATGAAATTTTCTTTATTGAAAACGTTTATTAATATTCTAGACAAGAAGAAATTATTGTTCACTTTCAGACCTTGATCACTATAAATTAATAAAAATACGGTAGCAAAGTCTTGCATTTCGTCTATGATGTAATTTTGTAAAAAGAGATAAGAATAAAATAAAATTCACTCGGGTTCAAATTAAAGATCATTTAGCATCGGAAGTATCTTTAACAGCTTATTTTCAAGATGTAAGTTCTTCTATTAAATCTTATAGAAGAAATTAATCCGAAATATGATCTAATTAAAGTCGCCGCTACAAGTAAGTTTAACAGAAAGAATACATTTAAGATCGTTTTGATGATTATCCGCCTTAATACTTGCATTTGGGAACTAAAAGCATATGAAATGTATAAAACTAAATAATACTAATATTCAAAATTGATTGAATAATTTTGCGTTAGTCTGAAACGGATCTTAATGAGCAAAAAGTGATATATAATAAATTGATGAACATAATGAAGCAAAATTTTTAGTTACGACAATCAGCGACTGCTTTAATGAATATAAAAAATTAATATGAGATTTAGACAGTAGTAAATAATTGAAATTGGTATTATTTAAGTAACAGGAGACTCGCTAAGTAGGTTACCCTTCGAATAAATGCTTAAATGAATCCTGATGACACATCGGATCAACATCAGTGAGGCAGGACTAGAAAGATAATAAATCGAAATGTTTATATTTTGGAGGACATCTATTAGCAAAATTAGAACAATCTGCAAGCAGTAGTATCCCAATTACACTAAACTGTGAAGTTTTTTAGCTGTTTATATAAATTACCTTTAAAATAGTTGCTTACGTGAATCTTGATGACTCATCAAATCTGCATTGATGGGCAGGACTAGAAAAACTATAAATCTAAACGTTTAAATTTGGGGGCACCTACCAGCCCAATTAGAATAATCTTGCAACCAGTTTTATCCATATTAGCGCAATCTATCAAATTTTATAGCATAATATATAGATTTTCTTCTAAATAATTACTCAAATAAACCATGTTGATGGAATCAATACTCGTGAGATAACATTCGCATAATATGAAAATTAGTACTATTCAGGTTTACATATCAGCTATCGCCATCAGTCAAATTTAATCAGTCTAAAATTTGTACGATGTTCATGAAATAATAAGTTAAATAATATCAACATGGTAATTTTAGATCGTTTTATTAATATTATTGGTAAACATTAATACCAATAATTTCCTTCTTAACGTTATTTTATGTAAAATCATTTGATAAATGGACGAAATATACGGTAGGTTATTCCAGATCACCTTCCGTTATAAAGTAAAGATAAAGGATTTTGTTAATCTAAGCCGTTAATTATCCTCATTCGACCTATCTAATTATCATCCGGATCTAATTCTTTTTTAACTTGAAGGAAAATTAGAGATACTGCCATTATTTTGCCAATTAAATCTGTAAATTTCCATACCGGAACTGATTAATAAGTATTAATGATGAAAGGTAAGGATGATCGATAGCACGAATAAAATATTAATGTAGAGCACAACAGGTTTGACAATCGTTCAATCTTAAAATGATATGCCAGCAAAGTTATCAATAATATATAACCATATATATATATTATTCTATCTTAGCTTCATAAATCAAATGAGCCTTCATGATAGACTGAAAGCTGGTTTAAAATATTTATATAAATTTCATTATAGGCTCAATGGCATTAGATTCATACCGTTAAAGAATAAGCCAGTATATCTTTAAATCATTCAAGAAAAAGGATTTAAACAGCTCACAATTAGCTATAAAGTAATCAAGTTCATATTTCAGTTTCCTTGATTGTAGATAGCAAGGTATTGGAGTAAAATTAATGGATCTAAATAGCATTTTATAATGCGATCAATTTATCATTGCGATTTTATCTTGACATAAAATTATAATTGATAATCAGAGCAGTTTGGCTATTGACCGATCTTAACAACATTGTTACTATTGCTACTTTTCAACTCTAATCAAAATTACTCTTCTGAAGAGATCGATTACATTATTTATTATTGCTATTTGGTCTAAATATCAAAATACAGTATGATCAAAGCTGGCTAGCAATTGTCAAGGTCTTAAAACCATCCTATCTTACGTCATCTCATACACAAATTAACTTATCCTATTACGATGGTAGATTCTACATAAGCTACGTTCCTGATTTAGATGACCTTAGTAGATTAATAATCAAGCCTTTTTAAATTGCAGTACCATAATATTATGAACAAGGCTTCTAATTTTTAACTAGATCGTTTATTCACCAATTCGATAAATCTATTTATAGATTATTTTATTTTAAGGGCTTACAGACTGAAAATAAGGCAGTTAATTACAGGTCAAAGCGATTGAACAATTAAAGTATTCGAAAAGAAGTTGTTACGCCTAATATTAATATTCATGAAAATGCTGTAGCTACTTACGTTTTCAATTTCAGATTTGCATCATTTAATTTTAAATTAGCTTCAATTAGATGGCTTTTAAAAGTAAATCGAATTGATTGATTAGTTCATTCATTAATTGGTTAATCGATAAATTGCAGCTCGCAATATCGTCTAAGGCGTACGTAATAAAATTTCTCCCTTACTATTAACTCGAGAGACGATGATACATTAAAAAAGCTACAAAAAGCCACTTATCGAAGAAATAAGCAGATTTATCTGTAAATGAAAACAATAATTAGCCCAAAAAGAGATAAAAATTTCTTAAGATATTTCTATCTTGGATTCTAATTGCGACAGTATCATACGGTATTGAGTTAGTTTGGCACTATTAAGCAAGATATTCGTTAGTATAACCGATCAACGTAAGTACGAATGTAACAGAAATAGAAACAAAAATGGATAAATTATTTTCTTATCTCCCTGTTTCTTGGTACAATATCGAAAAATTAACTTATATCTAATTTATGACAATACATAGAAAAAGAGAGGAAAGAGACGAGAAAATTGATCCTCTGAATAGAATTGTGTTTTCTAAAGTCAACTATCGTCAATTTAGCAGTCTCAAATCAGTCCGTAGTTAAAATTTAGCAATATTATCGTAAAAGCAATATGCACAAACACGTATGCATCGAAAAGAAAGGGAGATTATCGAATTAATAAAAAATTGTGGATCTTGATCTATACAATTCATGATAACAGACTGCAAAATCGAACTTCTATGCATAGGAACCAAAAAAACTAGATATTTATGTTATCGGATCGCTAGACAGTAATTAATTATAGATCATACAATTTTTCTCTATTATCAACTAGAATAATCTTGACATCACATAAATTAGATATTATGTGTAATTATAAGTAGACGAAATATCTTTAAGTTGACTGCGTATGAAAGAGCTGTTCTAAGTTATGACTTATAGCAGTATTAGCAAGACAAATTACAGCAAAAACTTTGATCAATCAAACTGGTATTAAATTGCACCCTGACTTATACTAAATACTTATGAATTTCATATTCTGATTGAACTTCGATTATAATTTAGATGTATGAGATAATATTTTCACATGCTTTCTACATTTTAATTATAATTTCGTTTTATGAGACAATATTCTCTTTCTTTACTTAAAGTAATTGTTGTAATAGCACGTATATCTGGATAAAATTGTCAACATCGATCGAGGCCTTAGGCTCATGACAGATCTTAATGTAATCCACCGATTACATCTCCAGAAGTTTAGGCCAATATCAGATTGGAATAGCATTTTAAGCTATTTCTAACAGATTTATTCATTATTTACACTTATATTGTGATATCTATGGTAACAAATTGTAGCTTACTCACATAGTTTGATCTATTACACAATCAAAATATAAAATACCTGCAGGAATAATCTTCAATACTCAAATGCTATTTTATCTATTCTAAACTAATTCGATTTTCCGAATAATTCATTGAGTAGAACCAGAGTACTTAGACAAGTACCAATGAATCTATTTTAAGCAAAAATATACTTCTCTACTTAATAACTTATAGCTGCTCACTAACACTAAATTTTATTATAATATTCATTTTTTCACTTATTGCCACTTCATTTATTTCTGCTACAGAAATAAACATGTTTATTCATTTACCAAGATCCTAAAGAAATAATCACCGATGCCACGACGTTTGCATAGTAATATTTTAAATAAATAACGATCGCAGATGCGATTAATAAAGCAATCCTTGATCGAAGTTATTGGAAATGTGATTTATTACTAGGAGTAGATTAACTGTGAGCTACTGCCTGAATCCTTTATTAGTAGCTAAGTAACAATGTTATCTGGTAAATTATTAATGAATGGCCTACTGTCCGGAATAACAACTATTTTAAATCTAGATAATCAGCGATTTTAACTACTGAAGCGAGATAACTAACTTTTAGTTTAAAATTCTTATACATCTTAGCTCACACTCCAACACCTAAACAGATTTTAAATTTTACTCACATGAAGTTAATTACTTTATATATGAGATTTTACAAAATCAGAATAAGTATTAATATACTTGCAATCTTTTTATATTTGGCATTAATTGTTCAAGATAATGCATAATGATATATAATAAGTCGCATGAATCTGTTGCAATTCCTTACCATCAAAGCCTAAGCGGTATAGCACACAAGCGAGGCTTTGTTTACTATTCATTCGATTAAAATTGTATACCTAATATTCTTTGTAGGGACAACACGATATGAAGAGATTTCTATTCTATTTATTTGCTATATTGGATTCCTTTTACGATATTCGTCAGATGAATATCACACCTATGATGTCGTCAAGAAATATTTACGATTAGCTTAGCATAGCAATTAAATCGCCACAAAGCTTAAAGGTCAGACTCTACTTATTCTTACACGCTAAATGAAAGACCAGGAGGATTTTTTTATTTAAATTTTCATTTTTGCATCCGCTTGACAACCCCAATGCAATATTGACTGAGCTACAATTAATCCATCCAGATTCTAATTTATAATTAAAGCAGAATCCATCTGAGGACGCAAGCAAGCCGTCATGATCAGACTATTGAAGAAATCATAACGATAATAAGCTAATAATATGCATTAGATAAAGAATAGTCATTCAAATCATACAGAAACACAGGAAGAAATCAAAATAGGCTACTGCCAATTATCTGCACCTTAATTACAGCTTCCAAAGTTATATAATATGTAGCAATGAACTTAAAATGCGAAAAAAGAAGGTAAAACATTTTGCCAGCATAGGAAGACCAACTTTGTCATTAATTCTGAGAAATTGATCAAGATAATTTTTCATCAAATTGAATCTTAAAATGAATTATTAAGATATCAAGAATACAAATCATTGCTGACAGATCGGAATAACAATTAAATGTCAATATTATGAATTATTGATGATAATGAAGAAATAGCGTAAAGTAAACTTCCGTACATCAATGCCCTTAGAGGCGATAATAAATTACGCTGATTTTCATCTACCACTATAAATACAGGATCTAACCACTGTCATTTTCATAAACATCCTCTGCGTTGTTCCACAACGACCGGGTGATTGGTCATCATAGCAAGCACTCAGCGAGAAAATAACGGATAACATGAATCTTGGATACTTTCTACTCTTAGTAGCCTTAGCCACTGCTTCCCAAAGGTAAAGTCTACTATACAGTATCAAATTGTCTACTTAGAAAGATCGATCTGGTTATATTAGTATGATTGTTCTTATTTGTTGTAGCCAGGTTAATAGCCCCATTTTAGAAGCGTCTTTAGTCTAATCACTTAATACATGTAGCTGTGGTTAACACCAAAGCAAAATTGTGGTCTAGTTTATTTTAAAATTGCACCTTAATATTATAACGAAAGCAGAAATTAGTAGGAAAATAACAGCAAATAAAAAGAACTCGAATCTGGATGAAAGTTTGATTAGAAATTATCACGATGATAACAACTAGCGATAGCATTTAAGATGCTATCCTATTTTTATACCTTCTTAACTAACCAATTTTTACACAAAAGGTAATTTTAAAGTTAACACAGTTCCAAATAACAGTAACTTTTATTGAAAGATGACTATATTATGGCTAAAAGATAATTTTGTTGGTAAAAGCAGACAATAAAACAGAAATGAGGTAGTCTTCAAAATGAAATCAAAGCAGCGTATAATTGGCCTCTCGATTATATAATAATCATCTAATTTATATTTAGCTACTGTCAAGGATAGCATACAGAATTATCCTATTTTTTATTAGGCCAGTGAATAAATCGAATATAAATAGCTTTATTGATAGCTAAAAAGGTAGAAGTTATAGCTAGGTATTGATATGGATAGCATACGGAACTACCATTTTTTTATTTGCCCACTAAATATAGTAGAAGTTGTAATTGGATATTTCATACCAGATAAGGAAATGATAGTAAAATGCATCCAATTAATATCATTTAATGTCTAAAAAGCCAGATTATATCAAGTCTGATTAGATAGGTATCGTACTTGATCAAAGCCAACTTGAGTCTGAAGGCAATAAATAAGATTTTAAATCACTACTAGATAACTTTTTTGCAAATGACAATCATGTCAAACTGGACTAATATAGACCAGTAAATTTTTTTTAATTGAGATCATTTGTGATTAAAACCAATTCTTATGAGTAATTAATGATAATAAATATCACATTCTAATTGTGAACTAATTGATCTTATGTAATGATCAAAAGCTCAAAGTAATAACTCCGACCAGAGAAGAGAAATCGAAAGATAAATGTTTTATCTATCGATCGCAATTAAAACTTTTAATGCAAATTATTTTGTGCAAATTAGACATAGTCGAAAAGTTTACTTAATTTATTAGTTCAGAGATTTTTACTATCCTTAGCTTGAATCAGTGCTATTGATTTGGATTTATTACATCGCATCAAGGTATTTCTAGACATCATCGAATTACCAGTACATTATTTTAAATTGAAATTACATCGAGCATAAGTTATAACAATAAAATTTTCTGTAATGAAAGGTTTTAACCCTGTCATCTAGAATTCCTTTAATTTCTTTAATGAATGGTTTTAACCCCTATCATCCACAGTTGCTTTATTAAGCATAAACGATTATTCTCTACTACATAGTGATTACTACATATCGATATTACATTTTCAAAACACAATAATACTATAATTAGCTGAAATCACAACACCTTTATAAATCATGGAAACAAATTAACATTATTTATTCATAACATAATATTTCCATATATTGTCGATTCATATTAATCTATTAAGATTATTTTTAACTTACTCCATCATTTACCGCGATGCGAGAATAATTATAACTAAATTTAGATTATGCATAGAATGTTATGATTGTCTATACCGTTATCTTCATTTTTCCCTAATGTGCATAAACAACATTTGGAAACAGCAGTCATTGCATTTATGATTTCAATAATTCATAATTATTATTGTATAACGCGTTCAAAAAACAATTTGGAACAACAGTTATCATCCAATTACTTTAAATGATACAAGATCATTATTCATAATTTATTTCAAACAATACTTCGAAATAATAACTATCATCAATTTGTAGTAAATGATACATAAGTATTATTCTAGAACACATTAAATTGTAATGAATCAAATCAAGATCAGTCGTCAAGTACGTGGAATGAACTCTAAAACTACTACTAAAGCCAACTGTAGAAAGTGGTTAAAATTATTAAAGCATAGCTTAAATCCGTGTATTATTGTTCACTTAATTGCTGCAGCGTCATGATACAGCTGAAATTTTAAAACCGCTAATTAAGGACGTATCAGCAAAATAAAATGGAAAACACGATAATTTGAAAAGTAATATGGATTGCGGATAATAACCAGTTCAATTGGCCAATTAATTTACCTGTCATGGAAGAAAAATAGTGATCCTACGAGTATATTATCATAAGAGTGAAATCACAGTAAATATTTTCAAATAACTTGTTACATTGGCCCAATTAATTTACACATCATAGAAGAAAATTCTGGATTTATTCAGTAATAATAGCTAAAACGCCACTTATACTTGCAAATAACTAGTTACATCGGCCAAATAATTTCTGCTTTCCGGAATAAGTAATTACCACCGTTCAAAATAACAGCAATACTGTAGAATTTATCTATTTGATTACTAATGCTCCACATTAGCAATAAATAATGATATTGAATGTTAATTACTAACGATCTTTTTGTGAATACTGTATATTTGTAAAATTGGTGACTGTTATCAGATTTGTTAGGCTTTTATAAGCGACTGTTTTCTCAACTTCATCATAAAATAGCCTATTTTAATAATTCAATGGTGACGCAAAGAATAATTTTTCATTTATAGTTTATCAATTAAAATTGGTCTATTACAAATAGAAGACAAAGTTATTATTTATAGATGATGGAAATGTTAAATAATAGCATCTATTTATTCATTGTCTTAACAGTAGTGGTTCCGTCAATGTCAATGTCTGCTCTTATACTGCCAAGTAAGTTTTCAACTGAAGCTATCAACCATTTTGATGTTAGCTTTAATGTTCTTCTTGATTTTCTTCGTATAAAAGTTAATAATTATAATTTTACTGTTATTAATCTTAGTATTATTAAAATTTGAAAACAATTTAATGGATAATTCTAATTATAACTAGCATATGCGGATATTATACCGCGCTGGTATCGATTATTATCGATCGTAATTAGTTTACAACATGCATTAATACCGGTAAATGCCATAAAATTCACTAAATATGTGCATACATTACCTAAAATTTAACGTATTACACTATCCATGTAAATAATTCCATTGTATGCTGGCTAAACTAAATTTATTAGCATGGGCGTCAAACTGGTAAACCACCATTCCAAATTATTTACTTTTATCTGTATAGAAAAGGGGCTAAAATTGTCGCAAGAGTTGATTGCACAGTGGTATAGTACTAATGATATTGTAAAATATCTTGTTCTAGTATTTAATCAATCATGATTAAAATACATTCTATTGGCAGGTTAATCAGTAAATTGGATCGCAGATTTTGCAAAGTTAGATGTATCTAGTTTTAATGGCAGTAGTAAACTGGACAGCTTCCGGTATAATTAAGATTAGACATCGATAAGCGGTAGCAATGAATGCGGTAATAACTGTGGTAGTATTGATCATTAGTGAAACAAAAGTGATCATTTACTGAAATGTGCTCAAGCAGTAAGTTCAGTTTTAGGTAGATAACCACTACAATAATTACAGTTTAGACTAAGAAGAAATAAATATTACAGCGTTACAGTGTGAGTAACATGCTAATTATAATATTACACTTAGCAAAAGTCAAATCGTATGTTGTAATAGGATCCTGTGAAAAATTGGCCAACTTATTCTTACCTTTATCATGACACAGATATGATTTAGTATTGAATACCTTCGATAATATCTCAGAGTTTAAACTTCCATTCTATAGTACATATAGGCTGAGCTCAATCCTAATATCGAGATTTATTTAAGCTTACAGTTTGCCAAGTATTTATAATTACTTTTAGTGGAGTGGGAAATAATACGCGAAATTCGTGATATTGATTGGCATTGAATTAATAATAGAAAGTAATATAAATGTCATACTTTGAAAATTTATTTTAGGCGAGCTTACCATAGCATCAGCGACCGATTCTTTGATGAGGAAGACTATATTGCTAGGGCTACAAAATTTCGATGCTGCGATGGCTGGACAAGGGCCGGCGGTAATCGAGAAGGAAATGCACCTTGCTTTATTCGTAAGTGCAATAGTATGCGGTGCTCACACTTTGTACAATAATCCGGAAGAAAATAGATGACTAAACTCTGCAGTGAATTTCAGTCTCAATAGTGCAAAATTTTTGTACTTCTAAAATTCAATTACCAATCAAAAGCGTAGCCTTAAAATAGACAATCTTGTGCAGCGTTAAATTTCTGTATCGTATTGATTGCGATCTCCTTTTTCCTGTAAGCTATGGTATTTAAGATAAAATAGATGATTTATGTGTAATTTCGTCTAATTAAGCGTAACTGTAATATAATCTACCTCAACTTTTAACACTCATGATTCAATCCTTTCCACCATTTTTGTTTGCGTAGGACTATTTCTAGTCTCAGTTTTGCGATCAAAAATCTCAATAGCTTGAAATTTACTTGCTTAATGATTCTAAAATAATGTGCTCAATTCATTAGTCATTTATTGATTCATTTATTCTATAATTAGCAACTTGCAAGGTACCCTGTGGCAATAAGGAATCTTGTTATAAGCCAGATAAGTGCTTATGCGTCTTGGGCTATAGAGGATGTCAATCAACAACTTATAATGCGACGAATGGAAAAAAAAGTAACTTGCACTCTTAATTCATATTCCATCTCTACTATTTTCTAGTATGATGCTTCCATAATTCATCTTATCTAAATTTAGACTACGTTAGGTACAAAAGTCAGTAATTGTTAATTTAAGTATTGCGGCGATATCAGTCATATTTCATTTACTATAACGAACGGATATAGATGCAGAGATCATGATTTTTAGATCAGATAGAGAGTATCATAATTCAAGACGGATTGCATCAACTTTTCATTCTGCAAAATTTTCCTTGAATTTATTGAAACTTTAGGATCGCCTTTTGATCAATTCACACGTTGGGCAGCGGATATCGACGTTGGAAGTGAAGAAAATTTTGACAATAATTTATTCGATCGCGATGCTGAACAACATAGCAAAAGATCGACTAGCCAAACCTGTCCAGTAGCATTGCCGCAAAATGCTAGCCCCAACTGTACCATCCAGCGCCAAACAGAATTAGCTACTAATCGTGTTATTTATAAAATCCGTACTACGCCTAATTTTAATGACTCTGGTCGTGATTTAGATGTATTACTTACTCCATTATGGGACATCGATCCACCAACGGCTTTTGGTGTTGGAGCCAGTGACCCCTTTGAAGCACCTTGGTTAAATCAATACTTTTTTATATTGGGAACCAACGGACAATTAGTCCAGACTTACTTAAGTCTAGGAAATAATTCTGTCCGGGAATTTTCTAGTATTTCAGATTGGCGAGAATTATTTTTCTTCTTCTATATGTTTCATGTGGTAAGTGTATAGAAGTAATCTCTAATATCAGTATTAAAATGGGGAACCTTTACGACATTCTCACTTGATAATAGACAATGATTGTAATGTTTTCTATCGATTGAGAATCAATTCTTGTAATGCTTTTCTCACATACGTAGGACCAAGGAAATGTCCCAACTAATATCAATGATTTAATTATTGATATGTGGCAAGATGATCGTGTATTTGCAGAGCAGCAAATTGCCGGATTAAATCCATTCCCCGTGAAGCGCGTTATCGGCAAGCGTAAGTATCATGCTTTCTTGATCTTCTTTAGGTGACTGTATAGATTCGGTATACTGCCTGATATATAACCAAAAACATTCTTTACATTAACCAAAGTATTGGTAGTTAGTAGAATTTTCATTTAAAGTATAGTTTGGGCCTTACTACAATAATATTAGCCTTTCAATTATTTTCAGTTAGCCTTGAGCACGATCAATTTTAAAGCAATGTCTGTTCTTCTTTAGCTTGTCCACGAGGATGGACGTTAATTGGAGAGAATTGCTATAGAATGTTCCGTGGATACCCTTACAGCAATTTTAATGCTGCAAAACATGTCTGCGAATGCCATATCAGCCATCTAGCAGATCTATCGGATTCACAGGAAGCCGCTAAAGTAAATAAGCGATATAAATTTGCTTCTGTCCCCGTTTATGTTGACGGCGGTAACGGTACATGGCCCGATGGCACTCCAGTTGTGGGTGCCAGCAATCAACCTAGTGCATTCCGTCGATGTTTAACAGCTGGATTTACTCAATCTGGCTTAAAATTAAGATACAGTTTCTGTTTCTGGCCTTTGAGAAAAATATTATGTCAAAAAGGTGACTACTTGATATAAAAATAAGGGCTATTTTGGTATCATGCTATTTCTCAATGATTTTTGATAGCATGATTGGATTCTATTAATATTTTTATGTATCATCTGTAGCTGCTAATTTAAATGGCGTTAAGATCTCAACCTTAAAATCCGTTCTAAACCCATCATTCAAGTGGAAGAAAGCAATTCGATCCAAACTGGCTTCTAATTCGCCTTATTATAGTAATACCTTTGTTGATGTAAGTAAATAAAGATTACTGTATTTCCCTATCAGTTCTATCTAAATCTCAATTGTATGCTTGCGCATAATTATAATTTGCTGTTTTTTATACTTTTAAGGCTGTGCAAGATGGTAGGGTATACGTATCAGAATTTCCTGAGCTTAGAGGAATAAGAACCAGCCCCGATTTTGAAGAAATACCAAATGATGGTAGAACTATGATGACTTTAATGTCGCCAATTGCAATCTTTGTTTCAAATCCGGACGTCAACCATGGAGAATTTTTGCCTGTTGCTATTCAGATCAATAGTACTCAAAATTCGCCAGTATATACACCAGATGATGGCGATAACTGGACCATTGCTAAAATTTTAGTTCAAATGTCCGCTTTTACTACCGCTGAATTATTAGAACATTTATTGCATACTCATCTAGTCAACGATCCCTTATGTGTATCAGGTAAACGAAATATACCAATAACACATCCTGTGGGCCAACTTATTCGCCAACATTGTAGAGGAACATTGACTACGAATAAAGTTGGCGAATTAAGCTTAATACCACTCGGTGGTAGAGTGGACAGAATCCTGACTGTTGGATTCAAGGGACAAAATGACGTTATAAATAATGGATTTAATACCTGGTCATTTAATAATCACGACCCTAATTATCGATTAAAGGTTTGAGCTTAACTATTTTTTAACGAGTTGAATAAATTTTGTGCTACAATATATTAAACGCAAAATATTGAAGTACTTATCGTTCACTACCGAAAAAAATTGACCTAACTGTTATATTAAGCAATAGAATTATAACTGAAGCTGCTTGTAGTAATTGCTTAGTAAGACAACGATTCTGCTAGCTTTGGTTAAAAGCATCACCTTCTGGGCACTTAAGCAGCAATATCTAGTTTATAATGATATAAAAATTTGTATTATCGAATCACTGAACAGTCTACCATTAATTGAGTACAACGTTTTGTAGTATATACTAATTTAAGTCGCTATATATTATATTTATCATGAGTTAGAAATCTGGATTATTGGATAAGCAAGCACTTCCTTTCTTTCCTTACCGAGATGATGGGCTAGAATTATATAAAGCTATTGGTGATTTTATACGAGATTACGTTAACCTGTAAGTTTAATAGACAACTGACCTGGAGGAACAAATACAATAACCTTCGATTCTAATTTTACAAATTAATTTTCTCAGATATTATGTAGATGATGCAACTGTAGTTGCCGATCATGAAATGCAACGTTGGGCAAACGAAATTGCTTTAGGTGCTACAGGTACTCCAGACTCAGGCAAAGGCAAAGTGAGTAATAACTGTATCCAGTGTCATTTTGAGTCACCTAGAGCTATGTATTTTAAAGCTAAACTTTATTGCAATATATGAACTGATGTTAATAGTATTCAGAGACTACAAAAAAACTATAATTCGTTATCATTACTTACTTACTTAAACTGGTATCGTCTCGCTTAAATATGTAGTTACGCGACTTCCCTCAATCTTTCACTACAAAAGCTCAAGTCATCGATGTATTGCATAAATTCGTTTGGTCTTCTTCTTGCCAACATGCAGCAGTTAATTTTCCAGTCATTGAATATGGCACTTTTCTACCTAATATGCCTGGTAAAATTTATAACGTGGACGGTGTAACAGGATTTGACCCAATAAAATTCCCAACCAAGACCCAATCTTTAGTAAGTATAATTATCCAATAAGCATTTATCATTAGAATCTGCGACGTTAGTAGACAAACAATATCGGCAAAATTTCAAATTTTATGAGTTTAACTGTAAACAATAGTACAAGGTTTGATACTAAATTTTTCAGGATAATTACAATTATAATTAGTAACACTCTACATTCTTGAACAAGATAATAATAATTAACCACAGCTAAAGTACTATAGGGTCATCATTTACTTTACCTCATTAGCTTTCCAGTACTAATATTTCGCAATAACAAATTTATCTCTAATATTTATTTCTTCTATCCTAGACTCATGTAGAAGTTGGCTTCAACTTGGCTTCATTACATTTCGATAGTTTGTTCGATTATGCAGCTAGCATGGCAGATAGCGATGCTGAAGAGTTGGTCTTCGAATTCAAGGCTCGCATTGATACCATTCAAGCTAATTTAGTGGCTAGAAATAACGCCAATGTTGCCAATGGCCATTTGAGCTATAAGTACCTTCATCCAAAAAATGTACCAAATAGCATTAGTAGTTAAGACCATTTCAGATATGGATTCTAACAGCAATATAACATAATTTTACATTGTAACATCGATAGTACGGGCATATTTAAAATCAGCAGTAGCATTGTTGCTATTTTCACATATCAGTTAAAGCTACATCTTATTACTTTATGAATAAGTAACAGAATATAGACCGCGATATTTCAGAAAAAACTACAAGCTTCCACTCTTGTAATAAGACTAACTATCTACCTTCGCTAATTTACTTCATTAAAATGTAGGAACTATCTAAGTTAAGCATAAATTATCAAATCATATAAGGTTAAAATAGACTATCTAATTTAGAATGATAGTGTATTATGCATTATAGCTCTACGTTTGCGATGTAATCTACCAGTTCACTATGATATTACAGAATAATTATTAAATTGCCGTATGGCATCCTTTTTGCTCCAGACACGGATTTATTATTAACATCATATCGATCTAATTCTAATATATTACGCAAAATTACCGTACTTAATATTATAACAGATACGCTCATATTTATTGAGTTTCTTTCTTTATTCATTCGCTATTACTGCAAAATTTAGTTGGGTATGAATAGTGCGCATCCAATTATTTCGTAGAAAATTTCACTTTCTGTATTAACTGGTAAATGCCATCATTTCTTCAAGTATAATTAGTCCGCCGTAAAATTTTTTCCTTCCTCTCATCGAATTCGTAATTTTATTAACTTGTGGTCCTTGTATCGCAATACAAGCATATATTTTAATTGCCTATATGGACAGTTACTTAGCACCATATCGTATTGACGTTATCCCTAATTTAATAATTTATTATGCTAAGATGTTAGATTTTCCTAAGGTAAAATTTAATTCATACGATAACATATGATTTGTCATGGATATCTTTATCTTAAAACGTCAAAGCATGGATCTTACTAGTTTTACCTCCTCCTAGTCACAATCGGAATGACAAAATCTGCTTTAGTGTCCTAAACCTGGTAATTGTCGTTAGTTTAAAAGTGAGAGACAATTAAATAGACTAGTTTTAATGCCATATATTCTAATACTAATAAAGGTATCCATTTCTTTCTTATAGCAGCTTGAGGACATTAGTTTTATTAAATTATATTTAGTAAAACTTTATCCTTGTAATTTACTTGTTTGCTACTCGCTTATACGAGAATGTTACCGTCAATTTTAGATATTTCATTTAGCAAAATAATCATTATATACCGCAGTATAATGGAGAATACTACGTACCTAAATAAAAATTCAGACTCTAACCTTACCTATATCATAAACAAATATATACCTGTCCTAACTGAGTAAGATAATTCGCATGAAATAAAATATAAAGAGCATATAATATTCAGGATTCTGTGTACTTTTATGACTACCAGAAATAGTCCTACAAAATGCTGTTTCAAGTAATGTTGTCCAAAAGGACGAAACTTAAAATCTTTACTCAGCCATTCATAAAGTTAGCCAAGATAAATAAATCAATAATGATAATGATAGATGCTGAGAAAATTACGTGCCTGTATGATTCTAGAGGGGCGTAAGCTGATATTTCAGTTAATACCTCCTGCAAGTGGTGCATATCTTTTAAGCCGTAATTATAAGTTATCATTTACTGTATCATCCTTTAAGGGCCAGTAACTATTCAATACTGTATATGGGCCGTGGAATTTCAGTGCCTGAAGTTGTTTGCGGATGCAATCACCTCTAACTAGTTCCTAAAATGAATACTGTCATACCAGTACATCATATTTGTAGGCTCTATTGCATGACATCAGTGTCGGTGCATGAAAAAATTTTTGCCCCATTTTGATTAATTATATAAGTAAATTATCATTAATTCTCTGGTCGAATATAGACATTGATCTACAGTGAAATAATAGGACTGCTGCTTATTAAGCATCGAAACAATGGTATATTTTGTGCCACAATCAGGCCCCAGTAAATACATCAACAAAATTCTTTACAACTTTCAATCAAGTGGCAGTCGAATCCACGAATAGTAAAGTGAACTTAAGAAGTTAAAGAGCAAATTCTATGTATTTATCCTAGTAGATACTAAATAGAAATCCTGACGAGCTGTATAAATACAAGAACATAGGTAAAAATAGCTATATATGCAAATGAATAAACAGAAGCATATATTCTTTTCGCCTCTTCCATTGCCATGTTAAGTTATTCATTAAAAAAGCTAAATTCCTTGAGCTAACGGACGCGGAATTAATAACAGGCTATTTCGAACTCTTTTCTCTCCCAATCTTGGTTGTGTCTTATTATTAGCAATTTACAGTTGTTACATGACAAATTTTAGGCTGCTCAATTGTTTACTTACGAGTAATAGAAAAACTATCAATATATAGTTCTGTCGTAACGTCGTTTGTGGTACAAGTAACTAATTTTATTCCTAACGTAACCGCTCTACCGTAATATACCGTTGCTAATAAGCTTCACTAACTCGACCAGCTTAGTATAAGACCTTATTCAGCAGTGTGTATATCCGGATAACTTCATAAATCCTCTTTATTCGAACGATAACATATATTACTAGGCAATGTAATAAGAGAACTCCTTCTATGATTAAAGGCACGCTCTTATATACCTATGCCATTTTCTATCAGCATAATTCTATTTACAATATACTTGATTTTGTATAACATATATTTATGACAGTCAGTATAGAATAGATATATGTAAATTAATATTGAGTGTTTACCACTCTTACTCCAGTTAACAAATCAACTAGACATGTTACTTAATAACTCATTAATCAAGTGTGGCAATCTTTATCACACATTCATTAATGGAAATCCATTAACGACTTAACATATCGCAACTCTACTTTAGAAAAAATATGAATAAATATTTCTTTTTTTATTTACGGTAATGATGAACCGTAACAAGTACGTATTACGAACGGGTTATTCATGCAGCCCATTTATTTGCTACCTAGTAGCAAATTATATCGGAGTTTGTCGAGTTATGAATCGTTCCATGGCAATAATAGCTTATACACTGACCGTAACATATACGTTTGAAATAAGAGATTACATCAAGCAATTTATTAGCAATTATTTTAAAAGAATAACTGTACTACTTAGCAACAGGTGTTCTATTAGCTTATTTCCGAAATATCAAGAAATACTTTTCGTACTGTCGATATTCTCAAACTATTAATCTTTTAAAAGTTTAGAATTTTATGTCAGAAACTCATAAGTCGCCTGCGCTTGAAAATAATTAAGTCTAGAAGTGAATTTATAGTAATTAATAGAGAATTGGAATTTATCTATGGCACTGGTAATAATGTGAAAGGCTTTCGTTCAATTTTATGATATCCATCAACTATTAAGATGTAAAAAGATATTGGGCATTCATCTAGAAATGATATTAGTATCTTGCAAATTGATACAACTACTCGAGATGCCTTGTTAACACTAATATTTACATGGTGTTACGGTGTTGCCTTGTCATTGGGATAGTTTAATAAGTACAGTAGTAGCTAGTACGGAGAATATCCATATTTGTAGTTCTAGGTAAGATAAGTAATGCCTTAACGTGGATGTTGTTTGTGATAGTTCATTACATATTTGATATTGATTGTTATTGTGTGATAAATAGCAGTAAGATGATTCAAGTTCTAGTTGATGATAGTTGAATTAGACAACCTACGTGCTTAGATTAAGATTAAGTAAGAGTAAGAAATACAAAATGTTTACTGATAGAAAAGCTATGTAACGAACATCTCATTTCGAGATGTTTCTCCTAGTAAGGTATAATAATAATACTGTTGTTTACAAATTAGACTTTTCCTATATAAACGGGAACATTTGAGTTGAGTGGGGTAGTAAAAAGTTGTAGATGTGTCTTTGCTAATAAAAGTTTTATCTTTACAGTATTTTGCTGTGTGTGTTTAAAGTTAGGTAGAAGGGCGTTTAAGTCAGTAGCTACTTATAGACTTTTACTGTACGTTACCTTGTCGCAGAAGTAAAATTGTGACACATGGTTTAAACGTAATATCTTAGTGTTACGGTACGAGCCACTGTGAAAAGTATATGACTAAATTTAGTGTTTAACATTCATACATGGAGATAACTAATGATGACTTACAGTAAGAACTGCGGTAGTTATTATTTGTTACAGTAAATTATGCTGCATTGTAGTAAAAGTTCTTATAAGGTAACCAATAGTAATTGATTATAGCGTTATGTCTTGTAACGCTTATGATGAATATCCTGAAGATATTCAATTATAGGTGATACTATAAATAATTCTGCGTGTGGACATACTGTAGTCTAATTATCTAGAATCGTTCGGTACATGTCCAAAATTATGAATAATTTCTGTATTAATTTAGCTATCCAATATGAGCTAAATTTCATGAACCGTTATGACTCCTACATGATAGCTGCTGCCGAAGGGTTAAGCTCGGCAGATAGTTGAATAAAAGAAGACTTATATAGTTGTTTTAACGTAGAAGCAAAGGCGTCTAAATTCTTGTGAGGTAGTTTAGGGATACTGAATCCTGGAGACTAGAGTAATTTAGAGATTTGTTTTACGTTATCTTTGTCACGAAGCTGGTTAGTGACACTTAGCAACAACTTTATTTTTTTCATAATTAATTAATTAATTAATTAATCATTAACGTAGGATCTCCTGGTATAACATTTAATCTCTCAAGAATATTTATTGAATTTTATGTAAACAAACTACTTTCAGTGACTATTAAATTAAAGAATTCTTCTAGCAATCTAGTCAATATCCCGTCATAGAATTAAGAACAAAACAAGCGAGCATTGCCTGATGGGGGCTAGCAAAGCAAGCACCTAATTAACTCCTACTGTTCCGAGATCTCGGTACCGTACATAGCATATCAGTTTGTCGTTCACAATTTTATAATATTGTCCTTGAGCTTATCGTTTAGAGGCCAAGGTCAATTCCCATAGCACATTCATATTGAATATATAATACTAAAGGCAGAATACGCAGACAATTTTATGTAGCTTTGCACTTAAGAAATATTTTCATTGTCTCGTAGAAACAATTAGTAGCCATATATCTCTTAGTCAACATTAGATATATTGACTTTTTGGCCTCAATACTTCAATTAAAAATTACAAAACCCATCCTAGGCTCATTATTTATCTGTATTCACTATGATATCATTTATCGAATCAGAGCTATATAAGAATAAAATACAATAATTCTTTTATTTTATGCTTTATTTACTATCATCGCCAAATGAGCTAATCATACGTATTATAGGGAAAGGTATGTAAAAAAGAAATTTACCAGTCTTTCCATATCAGTATCTGAAATCATTATGAAAATACTACAAGCATTATGAAATATTAACCTTTAACCTTTAAATTAGCTAACGAAAGTCCTAGTACAACATGGTAAAAGCAAATATTTTATTGTATACAACGCATTGATACTTCTTTTTAATTTTTTCTCTTAGAAATAAATGATGAAAATTTTGGCGCTACAAACTCAAAAATAAGCTATTATTGGAACTTTTAGGAAAAGCAATGTAGTTTAGTCAAGTTTTGTGATGATCGATAGATGTATTGATAGATATAGAATTAGCGTTATATTACTTCGATGTCAAAGCATATTTTGAGTAAGCTTCACAGCTTCATATTTTTATAGCGTCTCGTAGATTAGATTGATATCTGTGATATTGTTTAATTAAAATTACTGCCTTTCGTTTTACGTGGACAGAAAAAGTATTTCAGCAGTAACAATATCTTCAGATATATTTCAGCATAAGCATAAAGAAATAAAGGAGGCTTTAAAAAATGATTCAGAGTGATTAAAACTAGAAAATAGAGTGTGATTAAAGTAAAGGTATGACGGATTGAATGAAAGTTTATTAGATTTGGGAATAAATTATCAACCAACTTCATGCCATTAAGCTTTGCGTTTTAAGATCTATTTCTATCGTTACATGCAATAATCTATAATTTTACATTGTATAAATAGCATTATACGAAATCTCTTTAATGTCTTTCTATCAGAATGAATTACCTGATAAAATAATTATTAGCCCACTAATATTTAAAAGCAAATATAGTAGGTAATGGTATCAGAATGATATTTAGTTAATACTGCTCATATATCATAACACCATGACTTAGTCACTACTAGGCTATTATAGAATAAGATCATCTTAGGATATCTATTACAAAATATTATCTCAAGAGTCTTAAAAGCACCAATCACGTTTATTTATCTACATAACTGGTTCTAGCGCTAGCTAAATTGATCGAGCTCTGAAAATTATTGATTAGAACGAAAAATCTAGCAAATGAATAAATCTTGTTAAGTTTGAATATTTATTAGAAATTGTTGGCAGCGCAACTAATATGGTAGTATTTTGGGGTAATAGAAGTCAACTATAATCTACTGTACAATGATTTCGCTCTCCTCTAAAACATTAGACGACTCTAATGTTTCCTTTATTAGTAACTACGTAGTAGTGATACTAATTATTATGATACTATTCCATTATACAACGTTTATGCAAAACAGTACCATACACTAAGAATAGATCATAAAATGAAAGCTAGATTAAATTAATAAAATTATCTGTATTCTTGCAACAATTTTACTTTAGCTATACTTTTATAGCTTCAATTAACCGCTGTAAATATTTAGCTAAAATATAAAACCATGATATGACTATAATATCACCAATTATAAAAGGATGCTAAAAAATGAGAACCTGTGTAACAGCCCAGACTATACCCACTCCAAAGTATACCCCAATTTATACCTCTAGAATCGTTTGTAAAAAGTCGTACTAAGGTATTTTTACTATCAGAAGTATTTTGGAAACGATAGCACATTGGCTTGCTCCAAGAGAATCATTCCTAGTGACTTAATGTCGTAGTTTCTATTGTTTTAAGTTTAGGAAAATAAATGGATCCTAACCTTCAAATTTCGAAAATATGTTTATAGACGATGCATCTTATTTTAAATATTAACTGCCGCATTTAGTTGCCCCCGAACGGTTTTTTCATTATTACCGTAACAATTGTGATTTAGCAAAGCATTCATTAATTAGTGAAACAAAACTAATAATCCAATTAATTATAATGAATTATCAATATAAGGATCCTTTAATGATCCCTTAATTTAAATATTCATTTTTATGAATAGGGGCAAAAATTCTTTATAATTTTTATGCTCCATGTGCATTACCATATCTTACGTAGTTATGTTTTAGCGCTTATAATTTTTAATGGCTGTAAATCATACTTTGATAAATAATAATTTCTTAAATCTAGTCTTTTCCATTATTTATTCTCTAGCCGAAAATGTATCTTTGATAATAGTAAATGTTATTATATAATTTTATTGTGATGATAATTAAACGAAATCTTGAAGTAAGGCATATAAAAATTATGGATTCAATTATCTATCTTAAATTCTAGCAGTCTAGCCATCTGTATTGCCTGTAGGCTACGTATTTATTAAGAAAGTATTATTTAAACCTGATATTATTAATGCTTATAAGATTTACCATCTAAATCTTCTTCGAAGTGGTCTTTTGGTTACAAAAAGTCAAGCAAAATAATTTCAGCGAATCAAATAAGATCGAAAAATGCATGGCATTGTAGAAAAGTTAGATCAATATTAACATAGTGTTCATTGAAGCGATGTCGAGCACAATGATGAATAATTGTTTATTAATTGTTTTAAGTCAATCACATTGTCATCATAATCTATTGCACTATTAACAAATAATTAAGGCTGATTAATCATTGCTGTCAAAAACTGATAAACAACTTGATACTTCTTAATAATTCTCACGTTGAATTGATTAGGTTGCACAGTGAACGATCAGATTCATTTCGTTGTCTCAAAATGAAGTCTGTATTGGCTCTTATAGCCATCTTTGCCATCTTGCCACTACCCTCATCACAATACGAGCGTTTAACAAGGTAGGGGAAGCTATACAGCAAAAAGAAGGGTGCAAAAAAAGTGTTTCATACTATTTCTATTGTGATATAATTGGAGATTTAAGCCAAAGCGAGTAAAAACTGCATTTCACGTCTTAAAAACTAAAGAGACACGAAACACACTATCTATATCTCTACATAGATCCCGTTGTTAAATTTAGTTACATCATTGTGATCAGCTGATTTATTTAATTGTGGGCATTTTATGAAGTACGAACAACTTGTTGCTAATTCTATATCAGTTTTTAAATATCCTTAGAAAAATAGACAGTTTGATTAGATATATGGAATAAGTAATAATTTATGTTCCTTTTATTGCAAGTATCATCGCTGGCTTTCTCAATAACAATGTTTGCGAAGTGGAGAGGTAAAAATCTTTTCTGTGTTTTAAGTTTGATACTATGCCAGATCCTATGTATCCTATGATTATTTAATTACTCATTTAAAATTAAATCAGCGATGGTCAAAGACTAAATAGCATCATTAAGAACTTAAGCATAAAAAATCAAAAAGATCCTCAATGTTGTGAAGGTTGGTCAAGGCCTAATGGAATAATTTATGGCGAAGATCCTTGTTTTACACGTAAGTAGTTTTAGAAACAGAATATATTTGTCATTATGTCAAGGCAGTGATATTTCATGCACTTTGAATAGCAATGCATGCGATATGTTAATTTTTCAAAGACATGATACTATTCATAAATTAGCTAACCTCATGTAATGATCTTACTCTGTAAGTGACCGTTATGATCTTTAAATTGCCACAAGCTCATAATTGCACTTTATCCGGTACCGACTATATGATACAGGATAGTTGTAGTTGATCGATTTGCTGTAAATTAGTGTATTATATATGCATTGCCAGACATTGTAGTATTAAGTTGCAATGTAATATTTATGGGATTCGTTGCAAAATGTTGTTGTAAAATTAAAAAGTAATATAAGAGACGTTACGATAACGGTGCAAGAAAACTATAGTGAAGGAGTTGTATGGCGCTGTCTATAATTTATTTGACTTATATAGAATATGAAGCATGGATTAAACGTGAACTTATTTGAAAAGTTAACTTACTCTGTAACAGTTACCATACTAGCAATTAATCTAGTAGAAAATTTAAATTAATCGAAAACTGAACCTTTATATTATTATGCCATGAACACAGCTGGTGCGGACCTTATTGCTTTATGATAGAGCATTTAATGTACAGTACATTACAGTCCATTCTATACCTGATTAATCGTATAAAGAAAAGCCATTTATAACAATTCATAAAAATTTGGATAATATTAACTCATAGTTGATTTAATCTTGATTATAAAAGTCAATAATTTAAAGCATTCCATTATCACTACGCATGTAGTAGTCTTTGTCATCGCTAGCAGTTTAGAATTCCCAAACCGCTAAATTTTAACGCCTTATGTGTATTAATTCAAGAAATTTAAGAAAACTAAAATTTCAATCTATTTAGCTGTTTGCCGTCAGAGTTGTGGTAAAGGTGAATTCTGCATCTTACCAGAAACATGTTTATGCGTTGGAATTTATTCAGATTGCTTCTTTAACAGCCAATTCTTCAAAAGCCAAGATAATAGTAAGTAGAATGCCATATTGGCCAACTATACAATCATAGTACTTGATTTATAAATATCCTTACAAGGCTTCGGCAATGGAATAATTAATTGCAGTGATTATTGTCTATAATTTGTAGTTTAATCATAGCATTACTTAAAATATTCACGTTGATCATGACTCCTCCATAATTTTGTAACAATCTTGATTTATCTCAATTGCAACACTAAACAGAATCAGTAAAAATAATATTAAAGACGATATACGCGATACAGAAGTTCTTAATGATTACATACGATTTATAATAAATTATGGACTATAAATTATTTGTTATCATCAATCGATTTCATTCTCAATGCTACGATTGGTCCCTAACTAAATAATCCATTTATCAAATTATCAGATTAATTATTATATGTATAGATCTTGGAGCTAGTTACCTAATTCATTTCTTAAATTATCCTTGTAAAATAAAAGTGATGTGACTTCTTCTGATCAAGAATATAGACCAATAGGTCAGTTAGAAACTTCAGCGTTTACTTTAATTAATTTTTATTGTCCTTTTCAGTGTTTATATTAATAATTATTGATTTTACAGGCCATTATATATAAATTCATTTATATAAATTCATATGTATATGCTTTATGCTATATTTCTTAAGCGTTTAATTTGACTGAAGTAAAATAGAAGGCTTCTCCTTTGCGCGTATGATAATTATCTAAACATCATTACATCAAATTTGCAAAGTCTATTACATTTTATCCATCGTCGAGCTAACTCGGCAGTATCGTTAAAATATCGTTTGCTTGCTTAAAATAAGATAAGTAAACTCTATGCAATGTTGACGTTTCACCCTTATAAATATAAAATTTAAGATAGTATCAGACTATAGCAAAACCAATTGATTGTTTCATTTTAAGTGACTACAGTAACTATGCAATGACCCTGATTATACAATCAATCATGCTATTAAAAAGTGAAGAAATGGCTCTATCCTATCTAGACCTGTTGAATATATAGAGATGCGCTAATCATATATTGATATTCGTATTCGTTGTATACTCATCACGGTACTTAAACAATATATTATGTTAACAATCTCCGAATTGGTTAATATCGTATCAAAGACCAATTTGCTGTGTTTTTATCTAATAATAGCTCTTTATCTCTACAATTATAAACAGCTGATTTACTTATCGAATCTAAAAAGGATCATAAATTGGTTGGATTGCCTCGTAGTAACCATACTTGTCCAGTCGATATACCACAATTCGTTAGTGCAGCATGTTTAGCGGATCGTCAAACTGAACTAGCCCAAAGTCAAACTATATATGCATTACGTCAAACACCAGATTTTAATAATCCTCTGCGGGATCCAACTGTGTTAATTCCACCACTATGGGATGCCGATCCAGGCACAGCATTCGGTGTTGCATTTAGTGATCCATTGGAAAATCCATGGTTTTTTTCGTATCAATTCACGTTACAGGACAGTGCTAACTTAGCGGCCACTTTCCTTACCACTGGCAATAATTCTCTTCGAGACTTTACCGTTATTGAAGACTACAAGGCGTTGTTTTCCTTCTTTTACGATGCGCAGTTGGTAAGTCACTTTATGTACTGTATTGCTTTTGATATAGAACTGAACCTTGATCTTAATAAAAATTCTCTTCGTAAATATATATACGCACTAGCTTATAATTACGTTAGCGTTCTAAAATTTAATCTTACTCGCGTATCTGACTCAGAATTTCAGATGAGATTAATAATTATATAAATCATTGATTGTCTTCTTTCAATAACTGCAAGTCCTCACTTGCAGCAAATGTTTTATCTAAGTTATGTTAAACTTAACGCGAAAGGATATTTTACTATTTATTGTAAAGATATTATAATGATACAAACATCTTGACTATATGAAGTATAACATTAACAGTTTCTTCATTGAGTGTACTGCACTTCCTACCATGCATTATATATATAGACTCAATTTGGTACATGGTACTCTAAAAGAATGTAAGCCTCAGTACTACGGGAAGTAGGTGCAAAGTATTTAATTGAGAATTTCACCGACAATATCCGAATCCGCCTTTTACTTCCTCCACCCTTATCATAGCATTTGAGATATTTTATGTTTATGAAAGTAAATATTAAGCCAACACTAGGCCATATTATGCTTAGTTAATAATTACGTGTATCAACAAATCAATATCAGCATTGCTAATAGCAAAGTATAATTGGAAGTTTTTGTTGATATGAAAGATTAACAGAGTAAAAACTATTAGCATCCATGCATTCTCATACTGGCAAAGTCACTCCATGTAAAATAAGATCCCTCAAAAAATTTGTACAGCAATTAGCGACCTATGACTAATAGTATTTTTAGTCAGTCTTTGCCAATTTGCACATCTAGAATAGGTATAAGCTTTAGCATCACAGAAATGGACACATCCCTTGAGGAATGAAATTTTGTCTATATTAACGGCAGCTGCATCCTACTCCTTTGACTCTTTGCGTGACTTTTTAAGACATCGCCATACTTTGCAACAGCAAATAAGCACTACTCAATAAATATTTCTAAAAAAATTATAGGTTAAGCAACTAGTTACGATCAGTGACGTTCGTCATTAGCTGAATTGTACAATAACCAAGAAAATTTGAATGATGATATAGTAATAAAAAAATATTGGCACACTTTGCTAAGAATGATTTGATTAATTTAATTTCTGAATTTAATTTAAGTACTATTTAGCAATTTTTCCTTTCCGTCAATTCTATACCTCGTCTAGATAATGTATAGGAGTCATTAATCTTAAAAGTAGATTGCTCAAATAGCAATAATACTTAGTATGGCTATCAGCTACGACCTTACATAGCTCATATGGGTAGGTGAGCCATTTCATCATACGAGCTATAATCAATAGTTACTTTATTAAGACGTACAGTTCTACATTGCATACTATCACTTTATTCCTTATACATGGCAACTGTGCCATAATTAGCTGAAATCATTCCAGGTGATTATAGCTCTGCAATTTTTAAGCGATCGATTGCAATGCGCGGACGTATCCTTTTTACTGTTCATTAAGTGACAAAAAAAAAAGAAAAGCAGATCGCATTCAATATTAGTTTTAAATAATAGATGGGAGTGGTAAAGGCGGAGAAATCTCTAGTCCGGCTGGCAAATAATATCTAGAAAGGAAAATTTGCGGAACTATATCGTGAAAAGAAATATACCTTCCGCTTAATGGACGCATGCGTCAAAATAATCAGCATACTAAATTGTCCTCGAATTATGATCTCGGGTGTGGCTAAGCCCTCGAGTGTCGATCAGGCTATTAATTTAATTTTAATTTTATTTTTTTGTTGATTAAATTCATCTAAGTTAGTATACAGCTAAGATTGAAATCTTGAAATCAATTGATGACAGGCTGTAATGAATTAATGGTAAACTCAAAGAATTTTGAGTCTCAAACTGTAATTTGGGAATGTGAGTTACTGTTGTACTAATCAACAGTAGAGTGCAACCTATGTGAAGGATAGTACAAATGCAATGCAGAAATATAAAGTACATAAGCATCATATAATGTGAATTGAATGCAAGCAAAGATAAAGAAACAACATAGGTATTAGTTCTGATACTATTAGACTTAGTCATAATCACATACAATGGTATACTGCTATAATACTGAGTTATAATTTATCATGCTAAAATAAGTTTATGCAGTGATCGTAATTAGCTGCACCACGAAATTTATTGGTAAAAATGGATAAGTCAGCTAATTGGATTTAACGACTTTGATAGGATGCTATATTTTAGTATAATCATATACTATGTAATTATTTTAAGAGCATACTATCAATCAAGAAATTTTTACTGATAGCAAACTTAGCTAAACCTATTCATGCTTTGTAAATTCATTACTTTAGGCACTAGGAAATCAACTCACGATGCCTAGTGATCTAATCATTGATAATTTCTCGGATGATAAAGTCTTTGCAGAGCAGCGTTTGGCAGGATTACATCCCTTGCAGCTATCCAGAGTTTTCAAATCATGTAAGTTGAAGTAGCTTTAATCACATTATTTATGAGTAATTTGTTAATAATAACACGTTCTCCAAAATTACCCGATCTGCTAATCAGATCTTAATTACCGGTAATGGTAACTTGAATTAAGCAACCAAAATATTAAATCTTGTATGTACATGTAGCTTGTCCACAGGGTTGGAAATTAATTGGTAAACATTGCTATAAAGCCTTTCGTCCATATCATTACACAAACTGGCATATTGCTCAATATAAGTGCAAATGTAATCATGGCCGTTTACCAATATTGTCGGATCCTACGGAAGCTAAACTTGTTAATAAGTACTTCAAAGCATGGTACTCACGTGTCTATGTGGGAGCAAAATATGGTAAGTGGCTGGATGGCACTACCGTTGAAAATACTTACAACACACCAAGCTACTTCCGAAAGTGCTTATCAGCTCGTTTTTCGCGATATGGCTTGCGCTTGTTTTATACTAGCTGCTTTAAGCCTGTCTGGAAAGTTGTTTGTCAGAGAGGTAAGACAGAAATAAATAATTCCATTTTGATATACCCTGTACAATATACTTGATAGAGCCACACGGAGCGAATAATACTTGTAAGATATACCGTACTATATCTTTCATACATGGATATCTCTTAATATTTCCTTTTAATAATGCTCAAAAAATAAACATTTGGTCTTACTTAGATGCTATTTTCGATGGTACTAAGGTTTCTGAGTTAAAACCTTTCTTAAATCCTGATTTTGGTTGGAAGAATGCTATTGAGTCCAAATTGAATTCGCAAACATTTGGTAATACTGTAAATCAAGTAAGAAAGTAATTTATCATGTTACTGTTATTGTAGTGATAATTGAGCTTCCTTGGATAATTATTGTCATCGATGATAACTGTGTAAATTGTGTAAACATAAAATAAATTAGGCTTTGGAAGATGGTCGTATCTTCGTAATGCAATTTCCAGAATTACGAGCACTTCCGCAAGGACCTGACATCAACGAAGTACCCACTGATAATAGAACAATGCAAAATACCTCATCGCCAATTGCTATATTCGTATCTAATCCCGATGTCAATAATGGTCAATTACTGCCAGTTGCAATTCAGATGGATAGCACACCAACGTCCTCAGTTTTTACCCCTGCTGATGGCGATAACTGGTCTATTGCTAAAACTCGAGCTCAATTAGCGACATATGTCTCCAGTCAACTTGTTGAACATCTCTTAAAAACTCAATTCTTAATGGATCCAGTCTGCGTTGTTGGTAATCGACACTTGCCCTTAAAGCATCCGTTACGCCAAATTTTACGCCGTCATTGCGTTGGCACGTTAACCTTGAACAAATTTGTAGAGCTAAGTCATATCCCTCAATTTGGCCAATATGACAATATAGCCACTGCCGGCTTTGCAGGCTTTACGGAATTGATAAATCAGCAACAGAAACTATCTTACCTTATTATCCATATCGTGATGACGGCAAGAAAGTCTTTGATCTGTTACGAGACTTTACGGAACAATATATTTCATTGTAAGTTATTTACTAGCTATAGTATGCTGTTCTTAATATATACGTAAAGTACTTTACAACTTAAGATGTATATGGTACAATACTTCTCTCATATTCTTAAATTTATAATTCATAACACTATCACTTTGTGCTATGTTAATAAATATGTATACGGGTATAATGTATTGATGCCTAGTGTGAATTATCATAGCATACTGATATACCGGTTAATTTGATAATGACGAAATCTTTGGTTTAATGATTTTATTTTTGAGTAAAGTGCTAACTAAAAATAATTCAGGATTAATAGTAGCTTTAAAATTAATTAAGAAAATTCATACGCCATAACGTACTTATCCAATTAATTGGCAATCGTTGTCTACTTTCGTTCAATTTTATCAATTCTTAATAATACGTTACGATTCTGTAGGTCTAACGGGCTAGCTAAATACTCGTATATGTATCCTATTTTGTATATTCATATGCTATCAAATATGATATTGCTGAAATTATTCATGCCATTCTAATAATATTCTTCGTTTGTTAGATACTATGATAGCGATGCGGATGTTGTCAACGATTTTGAATTACAAGCCTGGGCTGATGAGTTGTCCAATGAGGCAACAGGCACTCCAAACTCCGCAAATGGCAAGGTAAATAGGCGCCCATTTTCGTTATAAGCTCAATTCTTGCTTTATCCTTTACGTTAAATAACAACTTCAGTTTTAATTTATTGAACAGATAAAAGATTTTCCTCCAGCGTTTCAAAATAGACGTCAACTGATCAATGCCATCCACTTGATTTTATGGACTGCATCTGGTCAGCACGCGGCTGTCAATTATCCTCTGCTTGAGTATGCATCCTTTGTGCCTAATATGCCTGGAAAATATTACGATGTCGATGGTGTTGCTGGATTTCAGCCAGAACGATTCCCTACTGGTTCGCAATCTATCGTAAGTATAAAGATTAAATGAATGTAAGAGATTATACGCGTAACCAATAAAACTTTGATGTGTAGCAGTCGTACTAACGTTACGAATATGATAAACCATCCTTTCAATTTCTTGTTACAGACTCAAGTAAATTTTGCAAATTTGCAAACTACATTACGCCATGATAGCCTTCTTGACTATGGAGCTGACATTGAAGACCCACCAGCACAAGCATTAGTTACCAGCTTTGCTGCTCAGTCCAGTACTTTAGAAGCTAGTCTAATTGCTACCAACCTACAAAACGTAGCGGATGGGCATTTAAATTACGCCTACTTATTTCCGTCCCTTATTACCAACAGTAACAGTGTTTAAATGCCTTTACTTCGTGGTTGATTAAGACAAATTCCTATTTTAACTTAGAAATAACGTTAAAAAAATAGCTTCGCTTTATCATTGTTGTAGTTGTGATACTAGAAAAAAAAGAATTGTAACCAGTGTTTGTTTCAATTTTGAAACCATGTGCTTTTGTATGCTTTTCGAGATTTAGCTATAAATATCGCAATGTCTTTAATTTTTATACGGTGTTAATTATATATTAATAGTTATCAAAGTTCAGATATCGGTATCGTGGTGGATTTTATCATTTGATCTACTGAAAGCCTTATTTCTACTTTAAGGCATACCGAGCCAAAACTGAATAGATTGTACATTAGAACTTCGTATGCATTATCCAGTACATTTTAAGCAACAGTTCTCGAAAGTCAGCTATTAATCATCACTTGCAGTCTAACGTCGCATTGGATTATTTCATTTTTTCAACAGTTCTTCTATTTTAGCGTTTGTATTGAGCTGATTTCGTCTTACAACGTATATGACTATATATGTATAAACTTGAAATACGCGTAGAATGTTAATGTACTTGCTTCTCTTTACAGTACCATACTTCTATAATTGCATGTATGCGTATCAATGCATTTCAACTAGAATAAGGATTATACGAGAAAGCTATCCAATTCATTGATTGCCAGCCGATCCAATTGCAGTCCATTCCCAACGGTTTTATTATAGCGATACGCGATATTATCAGCGTGCATGGGGCTAGAACACATGCATGCACTCGGCACCGGTCTACGTCCAAGTTTAGCAATTTTAGGCCTTCAACTAGTCAATTTGCCGAGACAAATATTACCACAGCTCTTTATCACTTCATACTATTATTAGTCTTACTTATGCCCTCCATTACCCTAATCCTACATTAATAAATCAATCGTTAGACTGAATTCCTTTTTTATGCATGTTTCAAAACTTCTTTCAGATTCCGCGATAATATCTGCTATGCATTATTTTGCATCTTGTGTGTACACTGTACAGTAGATCGTCGATCTTCGACTACTAGATAAAGTATCGCAGTAGTCCATGGCTCGATGCTATCACTTGTCTTTTTGCAAGTTTGCTGGTTGTACAAGAGACTTTTTGAATATCTGCTATGCACTGTTTTGCATCTTGCGTGTACAGTATAGTAAAGTAGATCGTCGATCTTCGACTACTAGATACAGTATCGCAGTAGTCCATGGCTCCACGCTATCACTCGTCATTTTGCAAGTTGCCGGTTGTACATGAGACTTTTTGAATATCTGCTATGCAATGTTTTGCATCTTGTGTGTACAGTAGATCGTCGATCTTCGACTACTAGATACAGTATCGCAGTAGTCCATGGCTCAATGCTATCACTCGTCTTTTTGCAAGTTTGCTGGTTGTATAAGAGACTTTTTGAATATCTGCTATGCAATGTTTTGCATCTTGCGTGTACAGTATAGTAAAGTAGATCGTCGATCTTCGACTACTAGATACAGTATCACAGTAGTCCATGGCTCCATGCTATCACTCGTCTTTTTGCAAGTTGCTGGTTGCACATGAGACTTTTTGAATATCTGCTATGCAATGTTTTGCATCTTGTGTGTACAGTAGATCGTCGATCTTCGACTACTAGATACAGTATCGCAGTAGTCCATGGCTCCATGCCATCACTCGTCATTTTGCAAGTTGCTGGTTGTACAAGAGGCTTTTTGACTACCCGTCTCTACCTCATATCGTATGTACCATTAAGATACATTCACCGACTACATTGCACCGTCATTATTAAGGTTGAAAACGAGTTGAAACTGCGATGGTCCAAGAGAAAACTGCAAGACAAGAAATGGAATTGGAGTGAGAAGTTGCCCAGTCCAGTTTCCATTCCCTAGAGGTGTCTAACAGATGTCGTAGTTTGTCTTCACATTGCATAACAATACTACTTGAACTTGCGACATCTGTTCTGTACGTACTGGACAGTGGACGCTGGACACGAAGTACAGTGCACCGAGTGTACAGTACCAACCAGCGGCAGGGACGCTCAACGTGTGTTTTACTATACAAATTCAAAGCACCACTCGCACTGTACTGTACACTCACGTCGATCGCGTTGATCTCCCCACCAAGATGGCGGCCAGAGCTGTAGCCGAAGTCAAACCTTTATTATCATCTACCTCTATCGAAGCTAGAAGACGAGTCTTTAATCTCTACAGAGAATGGTATAGAGAGGTAAAATTGTCTACAGATGAAATTAGTCTAAATGTTATGCCGGAAACACATCATGCCCAAAATTGAACAGGAGTTGCTTAAGTAGACAGTGGAGATTCTTTCATAATAATTATCAATCATTTGCCATCTCAATCACATAATAATGCTTAGTATCCAGTTTACTGTCGAAACACAACCTTTTCATAGTGTAACTAGAATGATATGGTAAAGCTATGCAATGGATCGGTATAGGATCGGCTTGTTTCCTTACATCTGTTCTAATGATCTATATTTTTGTCGTCTCGAGTCATATTAATTGACTGTAAGGTCTTGACAACATTGTTGCTAATGGCTGTCGTGCACGTAAGATAGCATGCATCATTCAGTTAGTTCTTTACCCGAAGTTGATCATGACGCTTCCACATTCATAAGACTATACAGTAGAGACAGCTAAAATATCAATGTCAGAAAAGATAGATCATCACTGAGTGTTGTTGACTCCGCTTCAGCATCAGTATTGCTGTATTTGAAGTAACATTTCAGAATAGAATTGGTCACTGTTTCATTGACTAACCTGCGATGCACTTTTTGTAGGTCCCACGGGCTATACAAACGTATAAACTTGATATTACAGTGGATGAAGGCAGAAATAAGGTTAGGGAAATGTTTTTGAGAAATGCTGGAATTCATGACTTGCGAAAAATCGACATGCTGATTATCAAGGTTTGTGAAATCAATCAAATAACAATTGAATGTTTTCTAACCGATCAGTTCACTACTAAGAGCATACAGATTCATATTATTTCATGAATTACTTCGCGCCATTACATTTTATTTCAATGTTTCATTATGATACTTTACTTTGCTCTCATCCATCATTAATGGCATGTAACGTGTATCTTAAGTAGCTATCAAGTTAGTTGCCAAGTTTATACATCCCTTACTGTAATTGGTATTGATACTTTCCATTATAGGGTCGTATGGAATTACAGGAAATAAACAGCATATGGAAAGCTAAGACTCATATTATGAGATACTTTGAAGAAACTAAACCGGAAAGGCCTAAAGAATTTTTGTCCAAATTTTTAGATGGTCATTATAATTAATATGTACAGCTAATGCAGTAATTACTCTAACGGCACTATCGAACGGGTTGCGAAAACGATAGCCCTTGTATAGAGTGGAATATTAAAATTAAGTATAATCAACACGATTTCGTTATACACAGTAAAAAATTGAATGGCACAGTAGACAATACGTACGAGGCAAGACTATAGCTCATAGGATAGTTCTGCTTTCTTGCTTATTTCAATTTATTTTTAATCCAAATGCAGTATTTCTTTCAATATTGAAATTCACAAATCAACTAATCCCCTTGTTCATAACATCATTGTAATTGGTAACAGCAATTATGCGACAACACACTGCTAATTATGTTGATAAATGATAGCTAACTTCTGTGCTACCGCAAGTTATATACCATAAAGTGTAATCATGACCTAAAAAGTGTTAAGTGTAATGTGATGGCATGATATCGAATATTGCTTATTATTTTGCTGCTGTCAAAGGCGATGCTATAATACATGTTGTGCATATATTAGGAAGTAGTGTTACGAATAATTTCAGAAGAAGAAAAAAAGCTATGATTTGGGCATAATCTGTGAGCAATATAAATGAGTACTGATTTGGTTATTTGTCCTGTGTATCAATAAGCAGCATAACAGAAATAAATTTTTTATTTGAAAGATTCTATCATTCACGTGTGCATTTGGTAGATTCTTTCGATATACTCGTATATAGTGCATAACTTTTTACTGCAACCTTGCTCGAGTGCAAATCCTTGTACTTTTAATACTTACATTGATCCATCTATTTTAGTAGCAAGCTTGAGCAATCATTGGTTCGAAGACTCCACGACACTGTAGTTAGGGTTTATTACTTATAAAATGGTTTGATTTTTAGTTACAATTTTTATCTGAGATCGAACTATTAACAAATAGCTAGCAATTATTCTTCTGGTTGAATGTTACATTTTTTTTTAATTAATAATTTACACTGAAATAATATCCTAATAAATAACCATCATCCTTACCTTGAAGATTCAATAATAAAGTAAGTAATTTGTTGCGTTTTCTTGCAAGGTAACAGAACTTCAAATCGAATTGCTTCTCATAATGTGCTCAGAAATGAGCAAGCTCCAATGAATAGATTTTCGAAAATCTTACTTAGGTCTAAATATAATCATGGACTGCTAAAGAAATATTTTTAGTAATCCATGGTATAACTAACAATGCATTTCCGCCGTCCATCCTTCAAT
The DNA here is from genome assembly GCF_000150275.1 of Trichoplax adhaerens. NCBI lineage: Eukaryota > Metazoa > Placozoa > Uniplacotomia > Trichoplacea > Trichoplacidae > Trichoplax > Trichoplax adhaerens. The sequence goes on along the minus strand of NW_002060957.1, from coordinate 532,115 downwards.
TTAACATATTTGGATCGAATCCTAAGCAGCCTCAGTTTACAGTCCGATCGATTAGTATGATAACTAATTATAATTAAATAATCGTACCTAACTTCGGTATATAACGGTTTTACGACTGATTGATAGCGAGATAATCTGAAATAGTCCGCTCTGCTTATCATCTCCTTCGATGTATGAAATAAGTCACCATTTGCATTTATCTCGTAACAAATTTATTTGTTGCAATTGTACTGCATTTTTATCGATATAGCAACATTTACATAATAGAAATCTTTGTTTTATTTGACAACTTAAAATGGAAGCATTTACCCAAGTTTGATTTGATTAAGTTTAAAATAGACTTAGTAGTACAGTAAATGCAACTCGTTTTAAGATGGCAAGTAACTGGAATCATACACCTATACAGACAAAGTTCCATTATTTAGCTACCTATATGGAGCACAGATAGATAATATCTAAGCACAGTTGCCTCAGCAATAGTAACTTTGATAACTTATAGAAATTGATAGATACGAATATGCAAGACTTTACAGTGCAAAGTTCAGATTATAATCCATTGAGTAAGTTTCCAAGCATAACTTCGTGGTTTGATATTTCACTTGCGAAGAATATCATACTTAATTATATATTTCTCATTGAAAGTGATCGATGAATAATAAAAAAAAATAAGAAGTAACTAGCTTATCTCTTTGTAAAATCTTTTAAAAATTAAATTATTTATCGTTATATTATGAACACTAAGTGCAGCAGTCTTTAATACATAAAATTGAATTAATTGCGGAGAGCCTTATCATAAAATGTTAAAAATAGCAAATAAGCCAATTGAATGTGTTAATTAGCTGATATAGATATTTTTTCGTTTCAAATTATTGGCAGTAATATTATATCTCCTTGTAGCTTTAAGATCATCGTTCAACTTCTAAATCTTTAATTTTATTTAAAGCTGCTCGCAAATCGAATGATAGTAATCTCTTCTCATCTTCTAGCGCAGAAATTTGTTCAGACAGTTGCAATACCAAGGTATTTCTCTTCTCTTCCAAAATAATCATGCTATCTTTATAAGGATCACTACCTGATTCTGCCGGATCATTACTGTTCCCGTGCAAAATCAACTGTCTGATTTGCTCTAAAAACCCAAAAATAAGTACAAAATTAAATCGTAAGATTTGTATTTACCTTTTTAAGCATTGCCCAATACACCTTCAACGATTTAATGATATCCCATATTTCTTATTCGCGTAGTAATAAGGTACCGTACTGAATCTCATACTATAATTTATTTCACTAATAAATTTAGTTCTAAATTTGCTATATATAGCATACCTTGCAAATTGTTATTATCTTCAACTAAGCGAGTGACCTTTTCTTTACTAGACATTAATTGCAGCGCTGATTCTTGTCTGCTTTTTGCGGAATTCGTTCGTATCTTGTCAATCCTTTTTGAATATTTTTCTTTCTAAATATATAATAAAATGCCAATATATGGCACTTATTACTAGCACAAATGATGCCCCATGAAAACTATTATTTAATTGATTAATTGCAAGATAATTTGAAAGCCGAATAGAAGCCTAAATAGTATCCCTACAAGTTTTACTACGGTTGATTCAGCTTGCCGTAAACTCTCTGTCAATGTATCTATTTTCTGAAAGACAGAGATGAACAATCATATGGGTTAATTTCATTTCGATTGCAATTATATAAGATCAAAGAATCATGAACGGAACAATGAATACAGCACTTTATGGCATGAAAATACGATTCAAAGTAAGAAATGCTGTTTCTTACGTGATTTTTATTAGTAATTTGCTGTTCATATTTTCTTTTGATTTCCAAAATGAAGTCACTATTTTCATCTTTGACAATTTCAAGTTGCCTTTCAGCATTGGCTAGAGCTTGCCGTAAATTTTCGTTTTCAACTTGTAATTCTACATTCTACCAGGTATTAATGTAGAAATTATAAGGTAATACATAGTAGCTTTAAATTGAATTAGATCAATTTATTCGGATTGATGGCTCATTAATCATATCATGAATGTGAATTTTAATAAGGAAAAGACGTAAACATCAACTTTCAATTTATCTAACAGTCGAAAATACATTGATATCTTAGCGAAGAAAAATTCTAATAATGATAAATTTGAGTAAATTTTAATAGATCGCATTATATCTTGATCATCTCTAATCAATTGAGAAGCAATAAGGTACTCTAAGCCTGGGATAAAATGAGCAATACAAAATTTAGCTCTATTTCTTCTATTCTTATGTTTTCAATACGGTTAAAATTAAAATTGAATGGTATAGCCGGTATACTCTTTGATCAACTATTACTTTATGATTAAATTCTGCTACTGCCAGTAAAATGTTAATAATATATGCATACAGATAGACCGTTAAAATCACTATTCTGTTACCTATTTCGTGAAGTACTTGTAGTAACAAAAGCACTATATTAGAGGAGTATCATGACTCAAAGTATATTTTATTATGCACTAGCTTTCTGCTCAAGCTCCAATTTTATGATACAATATAGATGATAGTTTCCCCTTGGACTAATGTCTTCGATTTTTATTTGGATCGTTAAGAAAAATCACCTTGTGATTACGCGATATAAATAGAAACTAGTATGTTGCAATTTAATCGAAACACTGATTGACTAGCAGTATAGATTAAGAATCGAATTAGAGTTGAAATTATTGCAAAGTTCTTGAACTTAATTCAAGAAAATCAAGAAATATTTCCAAAACTTCATATAAATGCCTCGTAGCTTAAGATATCACTGTAAACGTTGTTTGACTTAAATTTCTATTTGAGTAATTAATGTACCTGAGATTTAAGACGAGTTACATCCACCTCCAGTCGATCAAGCTGTTTTTCAGATACTTCTACCTCTGCACTTACTAATCGCATCTGCCAATCCGCTTGTCTCTACGAGAATTTGAATATAAAATTGCAACAGGTGTTCATAACAGTTTTAGAATTTCATTATCCAAAAATATCAATAACATGACAACTATGTTATATATACAGTATACCGAAAGGCAGATTAATTGGTCTGATTATTGGTACCTCAAATGGCAAAGTATTCTTAGCTTTATCTTCCGAAGCACTATTTCTAAATAGAAGATAAAAAATGAATGTATAATCAAATTGTAATTTTATTCCAAGCTTGATTTGATAAGCTATAAATCCATACAATCGAAGCTACGACTACCATATGTGCATACTGGTATGTAATACTTTACTGTACACACCGATGTATTAATGACATTACTACTTTATTGAGTTTTTAATATTAAAGTACGTCTATCTAAGCATATTATATACTGATAAATATGACAATTATGTCTAAAATTATCTAACTTACCCATTATGATTGGTATTATGATTATTTTTGATCACTTTTACGGTTGTCGATGGTGTTGATCCCATAGTTACGGTACCAGTCGACGTTTTAAACCGGACTTAAAATTATGCAAATAAGAGTATATGTTTTTTTTCAGCATAGTATAGCATCAACTTATTTAGAATAGCAGAATATCGTGTACTGTATTAAAATGGTGTTCTAGTCTAAATGTTCTGATCCCAAACGAATAAAATAAAATAAAACTAAGACGGGTCTGTTTTTATTTGATTTAAAAGTAATTTAGACCAACTGTAAGTAAATTTAGTCTACAAAATCCAAAAAAATGCAGATGCAATAATAACAAAACGATTCATGTCATATGATGATAATCGCAAGACTGATGTTCGCAGTGCTCAGTATTTCTCGTACAGTGCGATAATCATTCACGATATGATCGTGTTCTTCTATCGTGACTTCTGCAGTACTGCACTCGTACGCGGCTATTTTATCCCAAATTACTTCTTACCGCTAAATTACTTGTTGCTGTCTATTTCTAGTATAATATCGACATCGTAAGGTTTATGGCGTTATTGCTAGCATCATTTTCAACTTGTATATTTCACTCAAATTAGTAGTCAGCCGAATTAACAGTCTTTTCCATCGAACCCCTCCAGCATTTACGTCTACCAGCAATGACTGTAATTTACGTCAAATTACGGACAAATCATGTGTGCGTGTATATGATATAGAATGGGCCGTCCAAATCCTTCAGTGTATGTACATCAGTATACGTAGGAAGTACTTCGTGATACCCCGGGACTAGAGATCGACAGACCTAAGCTATGTTCCCGCACATACTATAGTTCTACTGTATTATATTGTTATTATTTACTATGCAGAAGCTTATGTTGCTACCACAAGTAAGGAGAAAATACTCGATCTTGTTTTTGTATCCGGGAAACCAAATAATAATAGTAATTACAGAATGACACTGAGTACAATATACTATAGTCGGTAAAGTAATACTGTATTTTATGAATAATAAATCAATATAATTATACAATAGTTTAATGACTCATCATCAAGTCTCCTTTAAGTAAACGGAAGAGGTCTTCTCCTCATTCACTACTACTCTTAGAGTTTCATTTATGCCACACCCTGAGAAGGTTTTACTTCATGCTTGATATTGGTGTATTTATTACTCATTATATCGTCCTCAGTAGAAAACCTAAAACCTAAATGGGTACCACTAGTACTGCATATAACATGACGTAATGTGTCTAATAACTGAAAGTCAAATTCTACTCTTGTTAAACTCTAGAGCGACATTCTTTCGCCTCGAGCGTAGATCTACAATAAGTGGTGCAGAGCTTGAATGAACTAGTGATTACTCATTATAACGTTTAACGTTCCAAAGCAGTTCTTTGTGACTGTGTCTATCGTCGTGGTTCAAAAAGCGCCGCAACATTTTTCAGCGGACTGTTATTTATGCGTGTGCAGTGACCATTTTCATACTTTCTGCAGTGCAAGATAGCAGTCCGTATGCAATATAATCAGATATATGATTGATTTTACGATATTCGTTCTACCGATTATTTGGAAGACTGCCATTCGTAGTACGAGTAATTGGTCCTCTGCTATTGATGGTTTGATTTTAAAATCTTGTACTTTCAGATAACTTTAAAAAAATAAAGGTAAAATCGTGTACTGTACTGTACATGGTGCAGCAACGGACTTGGTGCAAGTGAGGAATTTATTATGAGTCATTTCATACTTTAAAGTTACAGAATAAATAATTGCTACCTATGCCTCCATCGATACCGTACCTCATTTTTTAGTTCAGAATATGGATCTCGAATCACCTCTAATAAATATACGCTTATACGAGTCTATGTCTTATTCTCTTATAACTTAGTTTGTGCCAATATTGAATAACAAATCATGCCCATTCAGCGAGCTCTTCATTACGACCTAGCGATGAAAACAACTGACAAGTATCCATTGCAAACCGCAATGACTATCGTGTCCATTGGCTCATGATCCATTTTAGGTGATATAAACTGTACTCTAGTTTATGTCCAATCGGACTATAGCACATCGCGTTATAACGCCATATCGCATATCCGCCATCTGAAACAGGAAAATAGTTCATGCAGCAACGCGCAGTCGCGAATGCTGTACAATGTTGACTACAGGTACAGTCTACTGTCGTCCCGCTACAGTAGAAAGCGTTTCTTGTACAGTACTACACGAAAAATCAGACTGTGTCTCCATGGTGAAGAGATCTGGTCAAGATCTATCCAAGATCGTACGGAAGTATGGACAATTGGACATTGGTATATTAAGCCAGAAAGAGAAAAGTCCAACCTCCATACACATTGAAGATACACCGTACGATTCCGTAGAGTACAGTAGTTGGATTGGTATCACGTACAAGATGACCGCTGGCCAACTCCATTTCAACTGCTGTACCCTTAGTTAGGTCGTAATCAACTGGTTGGCAGGTTAGCGAAACTTGAATTTAGCTGCACTCCAGGATGGCCGACACCGGGAAGCCAATGTTTGCTGATTCTGAACGAGTGCTATGCTATCATGGGCCGCTTCTTTATGAATCGAAGGTAACGTAACTCTATTCATCATCGTTGATAGATCTGTATCATGCAGCTGGATGATGGTGGTGAATTGAATTGATTCGTTGTCAGTTTTGATCGGTTAATGATGGATATACTGTACAGTAATATGGCGCAATAATCATGTACAACTTGAAAAGGAATACCTTCATGGTATCAGCTACTGCTATTGAATGATGTTATCCTTCATCTTTTTTCTAGTGTATCAAATTTGAAATCGACGACAATAATGGTAAAATGAAATACTTGATCCATTACAATGGTTGGAATAAAAAGTAAGTAATACTGTATAGCCCTATGCCTGCAATTGGATCATGAAATGGATTACTTAGTCAGATTGCCTTGCATTCTTGAATACATGTTGTAATTTCTGCAGTCACTTGTAAACCACTATTGATTCTGCTAGGCATGTTCACATTTTCCACATAGTTTGACAGTCTATTCTATAGGATTGGACAGTACGCGTACAATGACTCAGTATAACATGGGTGATGTAAACGTGTAATATTATGGAACGCTTGATAGATTATCAGTTTCTTGCGATAGCTTATGCTGTACGTACATGATATTTACCGTCCTATAGACTGAGTCGATGAATATGCTCTATACAACATTAATCTAAATCGTTGCCCTAACTGTAACTTGAATATATTGCCTGACTGCCAGAGTAAAATAACGCATCATCTTACCTTATTTAGTCTTGCACAGTTCGTAAATCTACGAGGTGGTAACTCTACAATGGAAAGATATTGTGCAAAATTTAAAATACAGTCTGCGCTAGAATACTACCCTACTTACGACCCAGTATTCAGTGTAGTAGCTGCTAAATGTCAATGGTATAATGTATCAGTTTAGCTTACGCTTTTAATGATCCCATTTCAGTTGGGACGAATGGGTGCCGGAAGATCGTGTCTTAAAATACAACGACGAAAATTTACAACTTCAGAAGGATTTAAAATTACGTTATCCGTAAGTCAATGCTTTTAACTGTGGCTTGTTATGCTGTAAATCCGTAATACTGAATGTGTAGCTTTGTAAATTATAAGGCAAAACGAGGACATCGTAGGTTACACTATCGTTTGTCCATTGACTAGCGTTAACTATAGAGATCGATGGCTTAGTTTGAAATCCATAACCGCCGTCACAGTATAATCTATATGCAATATATTTCATGTGTTTTATACAGCAATGTTAGAAGAACAAGGAAAAAGATGGGCGAAAAGGAGAAAGGTGCCTCTACACCGTCCGCTATCGATAAAGCTACATCCAGTATGCCGTACCAATGACGTTTATTACACGTTTTTACAGGAACTGTAGAAAAGTAAATGACTAATTATATTGTAATGTTTAAAGATATTTATAACTTTATTAACAGGAGTGGAGCCAACCAGAAGAAAACGAGGAAGAAATGAACAGTCCATAGAATCGGTAATGTTCACGTTCAATAGTTTTTTTACTGGTGTTTGTGTAAAAAGTGGTATTATGATATTATATTTTTACATTTCAGTGCTTCATCTTCTAATAGACTAATTTTTACAAAATCTTGATATCTATATATACCGTATTGCCAATAGGATAACTGTAAACATAGCTTAATAATATCCTAACTTAAACACTAAATATATCGTACGTACTATTTATGTTGCAGGAGGACGGGGTAACAGCGAAAGGCGAAATCAAAATTAAACTACCAGAAGAAATGAAACGTTGGTTAATCGATGATTATGATTTCATTAATAGACAGAAACGGGTAAGAAAACGACTCTTGAAGGTTGCTTAAGCTCTCTGCTAACGTTCATTTTACTCCAATCAATTTTTTAATACGATATTTTAAAACCCAGCTGATCAAGTTGCCTAGAAAATTTGCAGTTGATGACATTCTTGACAGTTACATAAAGGAAAAGCGTGGATCACCAGCTGCTGTAAGGTCAGGATACACATGAAAATTTTTCGACTTTTTATTATGTCCTTGATAATAATTTCGTGAATATTATGGATGTAATATTTTGATTAATACGTTATTTGTGCGTAGTGGCTTAGCAAGAGAGATTACTCTTGGACTTCGAACCTATTTCAATTCCATGTTAGGATCCCAACTGCTATATAAATTTGAACGTCCGCAATATGCAGAGGTTAGTCTTTAATCTGACATACTTTTCGGTAAATATTCGACAAGTTTTACAAAAATTTACCGCTATTTTGTTTTACACTTAGATTTTAAAGACAAACTCTAAAGATACGTCATTGTCACAGATTTACGGCGCAGAGCACCTTCTAAGATTGTTTGGTATGTTAAGATTACTTGCTATAGTAATATGATAGTTAAATAGCCAATGATGGATAGAATTATCAGTGATCAGATTATAGCACTTTGAATTGATAAGCTTGCATTACTCATATTATTATGCAATGTCTTTACCTTTTATAGTCAAGCTTGGTAATGTGATGACATATACAACGTTAGATGAAAAAAATATAAACCTTGTACAGCATTTCGTCGATGATATACTTATGTAAGTAAATTGTTTATACATCACAGTACGTAGAGAAAAATTTAGCGAGACCTTTACTTTTACATTATCTATGCAATTAATGCTTATTAATCGACACCTGCCTTTATGGACTTGCATATGTAGTAGTTATTATGATAAAATAGTAACTTGAAATTCTGTATACATTTTCGTCACCTTAGGTATATACATCGAAATGAATCTATATTTCTAACTTCGGAATATGAAACAGCACCACCGGAATATAATAGAAAACTTATCTAAGTACCAATAAATTATTGCTGCTGTTAGGCAGTTACACCTTATAGATTACTAAATGACTTCTTTACCTTAAAGATAATAACGACTGGTTTATTAATTCTTTAATTAGGCGTTTCTGTACCATTTGTAATGATTAAACGAATTGATCGTCGCAGACTGCAATAGAATGATAGCGTTCTTATACTATAATTACGACAAAGAAAATAGGCTAATTTGTATAGTGTTACTTTTCTGTATAATATTAATGACGTCTATGAATAGTATTGCAGTCGTTTTTAGGATGAATAGTACTGAAAGAATGATGATTATTTCGACTTTCAGCACTGTAATTATAACCTGTCTTTTTTTGAGATTTTGTTTGTGCATATTACAGCTACGGTATTAGTATCCTTTGGAATAGTAAATGTTTATTGGTTAGCTGACAAATGAATAAGGATACGATGCATAGCTTCATTCGACACTGCTAGCAATTGCCGTTGTTATATTTATGAAATCCTGTTAATAAAGGATAATAAAATATTTATATCTTTGTCAATATTTTAATACATTAATATACAATCTATTCAGGCTACCACTGGTTGTCTAAGTTAAATATTGTCTCCGCTTTCGGAAAATTTCTCTTATCATAAATTATTAACTTAGAAAAGTTAATATTGTCAGCGGACAAAATGCACTAAAGGTATAGCAATTTTGATTACATTTGGTAAAATCAATAAAATGAAATAATGGAATTGGTTTTCGTACCCGCCATTAAAATTACGATTACATCACAAAGTAATGCTACGATAGCAATTAGTGATAAGGTATTAAATTATATCCTTACTACACTTACATTAAGGAGATTTACTTAACTTAATTTCATCCAGCTGGTAATTGAATATAATAGAAAACAAATAAGACACTGTGGTCATTACTAGTGTTATTGCACTCAAGTAGCCTAAATTTTTTATTTTTTTTACTATAAAACTATTTGCTATATGCGATTGTAATGGTAGCCATTAATTTTCGTGGGAAAGGATGCAGCAACGGAAATCATTTCTAAAGCGAAGAAATCGCCTTTGCTTATAAATTTATCCTATAGCATTTAATTACATAGTTACTACATAATGTAATTTATCTTTATGCTACTCATCTTTTAAATTAAGACACTAGGATACAATGTACGTACTGAAACAGTGGTAAGTGCTACCCAGCCCTACTATTTTTCCAGAGTGTTAATGAATAATATTTTGTAGAAACTTTAAATATAATAAAAACACTTTAAGCGTTCACTTCTAACACCAAGTCAAAAAATTTCGTATTTACAAATATACGTATATTAAAATCATAAACCCTATATAATTGACACAAGACAGAGGGCTTGTAGTGCTATCAAAGGATTTTCTATAAAAATCTCAATCATTGCTATTAGAAACGCGTAAGCTTTCTTTTATTTTATTTCACAGGCATAAATAAAAAAGCAAAGAAAATGACGTACAACTAACCTTATTGCAAACGAAAATACGCAACTAATACAACTTTAGCGCTATGCACGTTTTAATTGTAGAATTTATTGCAATCACATTAATTACTCGAACTGCGATTACTAATAATTCTCATATGCTTCGATAAATTTATAAAGATATAGTAATCGTCATAAGTTATACGCGGATTGTTTGCATTATGTCGCAAAACTTTATATTGTATGCTTTAAACGGAGTATGATCCTTGCTCTAATATTATACTGCAGAATATATTTTCATAGACGTACGATACATTATATAAGTATCATTAGTTCCTAGATTATGGCACCTATATGTTTTGCCATGATTGTCATATTCTACATTGTAGCTGTTATCTAATTTCATAGTGATCAATGATATTATCGCATATATAATAATCGAACGGTGTAAAAATGATGCACCTAACGTATACTTAGTTAGCAAGTTTTCACCAGTCTCACCATAAGCATCCGCGCTAAACCTAACTCGCAGTAACTATCCGACTACACATGCTTAATCTGTGCTGTCTGTCTCTATATAGCTTTCATTTTACTACAGTAAAATCTATCACTTTTATCATCCTTCTTATACCAACTCTACAGTATGTCAACGCTAATGACGCAAACAATTCCAATTTATATTCGAAATACAAAACCATTTCAATAATAAATACTGTAACATTTTTTGGATAGTGAGTATGGCAGTTAAATTTATAGGACTAAAAATGCTATAGAATGCACCTGCTGGAGATGCCCATCACTTTATGAAAATATTTTATCCAATTTATTTCCAGTTACTTTCGAAAACTCTTTAACTACAAATATTAGCGCTTCTTAAAAACTTGTAATTACTTGTATATTCAGTAAAAATATTAACGCTTATAGAATGAATTATTATTATTATTCTTAGAAAGGATAATAAACTCCTTAATTTTTAATCATATCGATCGTATTTATGGTCTTAACGAGATTTAATTCAGTTTATATCCGTTAATGATCGTCTTATACAATCTAGTGATTAAATATAATATAAAGAGACCCATAAATAGATAACACAGGATATTTAGCTAGAAAGGTAACAGTATTTTTGCAACAAACGATATAATATCGATACCGGCAAATGGTACCCGACGGAAGTTCTCTTAAAATGGTTGATTTATCGGTTGCAAGAATCAGAAATGACAATCTGATTTTAGAACATTCGAGAAATATCTGCATCATGAATGTAATCATAACGCTTTTTATTGTTATTGATTTTTATGAATTTCATTAACATCAAGATGTCAAGTCTAACTGATAAATTAATTAATCTGCTTTGCTACCCTTGAAATCAATCTAAATTTAAAAAAATATAATTTGGATTAGTAGATCATTCTGAAGTTGCTTACAAGCTATTTAGGAAATAACAGTATGAGCTTAGCCTCACTAACGTCTTACTTGTAATCAAATACATTAAATTACTACTTTTAAATCTATAATGTTGCTATTTGAAATCATCGATGATTATCGCGTTATGTGTGAGTAACACGAAAGCATGAAAAGGTCATAAGGCTTTTCGTCTCCACTTTGTCAAAACAAGCTCAATCCAAGTGGTCCAATTATTTGTACTACTATGATTCAAACATCATTTAACTGTTACAGCAATCATGATGAACTCTTATTAAGATAATTCTATGTAGTAATTATTATCTTTGATTGATGTAATAGAATACGTTTAAAGACACTAATGAAAACTGTAAAAAATGATTAAAAATAATTCCATCTCCAATTTAAAGTAAATTTTATTGAGTATTATAAAAAAAGACGCACTAGATAGCTAGCAGAGCTATTCTATGAAAACGGTTACATTTCACAATTTGATTGAATTAATCTAACTTGTCACAGTATATTTCAATTTTCTAGGTATCAATGTAACTCGCATTAATTTACTCGAACTTTTTCATTAAACATAACAAAGAAAGTATCCATTCAACTACTTCGCTTTAATAAGAGCCCGATTAATTTCTTCACAATTAATTATGTGATTGGGTTAATCTCCAATCATGTTATCAAAGTAATGCAGTATAATATATGATTTGAGATTGAGTAGACTGCCAATTACTTGTAAATAGGGCAGTGAAGTCAGCGTCGGAATCATCTAATATTAACCATAATATAATAAGATGAAAAACAATTGTTTTCTAGAATTTAATAGCCATATTATTTCTATATTTATGTAATAATACCTTATTCAGTACTAATTTCACAAAGTACTTATAGCTGATGTTACAGTAAAACTTGAAATGAGAAATTAAGAAAAAGAGGCAAGAATAATTTTCCTGAACTTAATACTATGAGGGCACCGGACATTCTGTAATAGGTGTAACTGCTGAAATTGATGGATAGCAGCAATTAGCGATTGCAAGTCGTTTGATAATTTCCCAAGATTTTGCGCGGATATTCGCATCAAATTTCAAAAATAAGAATGGATTGGCCACACTAACTGCCGTCGTTGTTGCGTAAGAGAAAAAGGCTAACAAATAGTACACAAAATGATTTTGACGCAATTGTCTTAAGGAATATCGATTGATGGCCATACCAATATTAGTAGCAAAATATGGCCAAGTAATAAGAAGATGAGAAGCAGTAATTAGTATCAACATTTTAATAAAATTTTTCTTTTTCTGACGTTGGTCTTGATTAAAGTTTAATTGGCCCGGTGGAGTATAACTTTTCATGTATTTGATAATTTTGCTGTATGAAACAATGAATATAGTGGAAGGAACAACAAAATAGCATAATGTTAATATAATAAAAAAGAGACTATTAACTGCTGTAATAGTTGGAAAATCACAAAATTTTCCTTCATCTGGGTAAGTATCAATAAAGATTAAAAAGGGTGATGATACGGCTATCGATATAGTCCAAATTAATACTTGAGAGATGATCATGATTTTATATTTACGCCTCCAGTAAATAAAAGTAATCGGTTTTGTGATAGCTTGAAGGCGATCTAAAGCAATAGCGCTTAGCGTTAAGATAGAGATACCATAGGATGTCATGACTATAAATACGAGTACTCTACATAGCACTCTACCAAGCAAGTGTTGAACATTGATTGCTACTACTAGAATATAACTAATACTGCATATCAATGTTGATAGTATATCAGATATTACCGTAACGCATATTAAATTGTAAATTCTTTTCCGAAATTTGGAATAAATGGCGATGACATATAAAATGAAAATATTAGCAACTGCTCCGAGTAAAAAGATCGGAATTGCACCCATAGAAGCATACGTGTGGATTAAATTGTAATCAATGCCATTAGAATGATAACTAAAATTATTATTTGAAACTGTTAAGTTGATGGCATGCCGGACAATTACAGGCATGATTGTGTATGCAGATCAATAAAATTGAAAGCGATGATTGCTGATTCGTTATATCCAGCGTCTAAGCTTGTTATACAAAGTAACGGTTGCATATATCTTTCCTGATAATTGAATTCAGCGGTTGATGGTTAACCATGCCGTACGCGGTTTGGACTTTAACTGTAGCCTATAATAGTAATACTATATGTTATGTAATCAATTTTTCCTAATTGCGGAAGTAATGGTGAGAATAAAATGCTGATAATTTTCTACGAAGTAACAAAATTCAACTGAATTTTTAAAGCTAAATTCTTTTAGTTAAAATAGCTTAATAAAGCTTCAATGGAGTTTTTCTTTTATTGTTGGCCCATTATCTATTTATATGCAGTATCAGTAATATAAGCTCGTTATGACTGCTTTAGAAATAGAATTCTTTTAATTGGAATTCAATTTTATAGCAATGTTATGAAAAGTTAATCTACTGTACGTATGTAAAATTGATTTATCCTAAATAGCTGACTGGTTGCATTATTCTAGATCACTAAACATTTTAGTAACAAATAAAGAGACTATGGGATCATTGTTATGCATCAATCACGCTTACGTAATATATTATTAATATGAAAATCCGTTGTCAAAACATACTAATAACATCATTGCTAAGGTGATTCATTAATTAAATGATTAGTGGTGTTTTAACTAGCTACCATTAGCTCAACAAATCGTAAATACTGTAGTAGTAATTCTAATTCCTTTGTTAGAAAGCTGCATCGATTTTAGTTCTTTCCCTATTTTAGAGCACAGTACCTCTCGTATATGTGTGTGATTTAAATTTAAAGCTGACATTTTAATAGAAAGACAGAAGCATTTCTTACCAAGTCTTATTCATTTAGGATCCATTAGCCTTGAGAGAAAGTCTTAGTTCTTACTTTATAACTTGCCTTAAAACTGAGGAGCCAATTATTCAATTGAAAAATGTTGTTGATTGACTCGGATCGTGGTTGATGTATGTAAAGGGACTATATAGCGCATTTATGAAATATGTCCTTGTTGCACATTTTGACAGCTGGTCCATTTCAGGTATACTAATGGAAAGTTGAATAATAGGAAACATGCCGTAGGTATAGTCATTTTCTATTTGTGGATTCTTTAAGTCTAGTAGAAAAGTTGTATTTCTGGCGCTCAGTATAGCATACTCGTATGTTTCCTCTTGTAAATGCAAGTATCAAAAAATGAAAAGAGAAATGTCAGCAATTTTATTTATTATCCCTGTAACAACAGGCGATACAATTGTAATGGTGGATACATTCTAACTCTTCCTACTTAATATCAAGTTTTATTTCGTTATCCAATATTTATTAGTTGATGATTCAAAATTATGAACGCAAATAATGACGCCACGCCATTTAATCGCTATTCATTTTTTATATTTCAGTATTGCCAATGACGCGTACACTTTGCTTTATAATCATGGTGTAATCCCAGTTTTAAAGAGAAGGACTAAATGAGTTGATTTGCAAATGTTGAATTATAATTTTGTGTCAATAGCAATGGCAATGATCACCATAATTGATTGAATTATAAGTTCCATTATGGTATTTAAAGTCGAAATACAGTATGCTTAAATTGGCAACTGCCATCGTATTAGTAGAGCGATTTCGTAAGGCTCAGTCTTAGATGCGCAAGTATTTGAGCCTCGTATGCATGTAGAACCTTGTAGAATACTCATTGTATGTCTATGTGGTAATAACTACTAATAAGTTCTAGAATATTCCATGATCGATTCTAAATATGAGCGTTGCTGTCCTATTTTATTAGTTCGCATGTACAAGTCTTAATAAGGTTCTATGCTTTGCTAATGCGCTGTCTTTACATTTGCTGGAGAACTTCTTGCAGACACTGTTACCTATTCTGTAGCCTGTTTTGTTACTTAATGATTGTCAACAGCGTGCAATTAAGTCGGTCGTCAATCTCTTTCTGGTTATCAGCTTTGTACAGATTGTACGTGTATCGGCATCCATGGATGGAGTATTTCCGTAGATATATAAAATTCATATTACCCTTGTGTAGTCTTAGTAGACATACAGCCATTCTCGGTTAATTGTACGATATTGACAGCTTTATCGTATTTTGACTATTGAATATATGAGCTGATTCTAATACACACTATAGAGTAGCCAGTGGGACAACGTGATTCATTGACTATCAACCTGACAGCAAAAATGAACCCTTATTAAAACTGGAATGAATATTCCTATCTTGTGATGGTTGCTTTCATTATAGCAAGCAAATTGGAAGCCTACTTTATAGGGATGCTTCATTGAGGGACATTTGCACTGTCAGGGAATATTCGCTGACTCCAATTTGGTTAACGTGGGAAAGTCAGATGGTCGTATCCATTACAAATTGACTGAAAATATGAATTATTCAATTTGATCGACTTTATGCAATAATGTTTGGACCATTTGCTGGCCCGCTGTGCAGTGTACTGTACTGCACGTCGAATTTTTGGTGTGAGGAAGAATTGTGATCCTATTTGATTGATGTTATTGTCATTGGGTGACGCAGTTGTTGAAACTGTGAAGCCCACGACTTCTTCTAGGAGTCCATGGTAGTACACAGTTGGAAAGAAATTGGAAGAACGATTTGTTCCTTGCAACATCATTTGCAAGGAGTTGAACGAGCGAGCGTTACGAGCTTTACGACGGTATTGAATTTGCTATAGGGTGAAATTTTTATTTTTTTTGTTTTTATAATGAATAAGCTTGGATATCCATGTTGATCCAATGAGTATATCAAGGATATTGAAGAATTTCCCTGCAATCAGTTTTTGGTTTTACAAGCGGTAGGCATAGCCATTACCGCTTTTCCAGGTCAATCTGATGACCAACTCAGTCATTGAGTGAAGATGAAATCACAGTCAGTGCTATCGCGCAGACACGCTTACCGTGGTGGACGTGTGTGAATCGTTACTGCGTCACCATACAGTACAGTAGTGTATTGGCAGTTTGCACAACAATCGTCTGCGGACGGTTGACAGTACCGTACTGTACGTACACCTGTCGAACACTGAAGTGGGTGTAGTACACGTGGTGAGCGTTTGGCGTAGTGTAGCTGAATCGCCACGGGTGACATCTTTTGTGCAGATCATGTGGCGATTGAGGTATGCTGTCCTAGTGTACGGTGTACAGTATTATCTGACATGACCAGGGACAAAGTGACCCTACTGTACACTTGAACCGTACTGGTGTACTGTACTGACAAAGCAACGATGAGTCGATTGAAGCCCGGCTAGAGTACCGTACTGTACAGTACTGTAGATTGCTTTCACTGCACGATACAGTCCGGTGGTGTACAGTACAATACACTGTAATTTCTACCCTACTATGTACTCTACTCTGCTGCACATTGAGCTTCCAGCGGCGAGAAACGTCCTCGATGTGCGTCATTGACGACGCGTGAACATAACAAATAGTGTCAGCACTCATCTTCACTGAGGTGCTGTCGAGTGAAGCGGAGAGGGTACGATACACGCACCAACGTCCTGTCGATCGCACACAGACACAAAGGCCGGCAGCGCCTTCCGCTTTCATACTACTCCGACTGCAGTGTATTCTCTGTGTTAGGACTGAAACAACAGCGCTGGAGGCGGCAGTGGACTGCTGGCATGTGCACTTGTGCAGTTGCATGTCAAAACAATCCATGACGGTTGAAACGCCCCGAGTGACACCCAGTAGGTCGTTGCTTGTAGGTAGCGTCGTCTGCTTTCCAAGTCAGACGTTGGGTCAGGTCACCCAGTCACACATTCCTCAAAGATCTTCCCATCTCCATTCTTGGCCAACTTGACATTGGACGATTGCATTTTACCTTGGAAAAATTGAATCTTTCCACTTTGACTGCAGTGAATTTTGTCAATTTTTCAAGCAATCCTAGTTGAAAATACAATCCAAAACAAGTACAAAATGGAAGCTGTGAAAAAGAAGATGGCAGGCTTGCGAAAAGAGGCGGAAGATGCCTTGCAGCGAGCTGAACAGTGTGAAGACCAATTGAGGGACACTGTGCAACGAGAGGAAGAGGTAAACTAGTTTATCTCCGCTAAAATCCACTAGTATAGCTTCATAAAATACCCTTGACTATCCTTGTTGCTGCCTTGTTGTACAAAGCTTTCAATCCAAACTGGCACCTGCAGCATGGATAAAATTCAATATCCTTTCTTATATCCTACCAACGCTTTGAATTGATTTTTCTCATCAGGCGTGTCCTTCTCCGCCATTTCAAAGTCCTTACTGTACCATCGACTCCATGCAGTCATAAATTGTTTTTCTCCAATCCATTTCACTATCGTCTATCACTTCCAACAGACAACTCTCTTATGTTGCCGTTGCAGAGTAGTCAAAAGACTTTCATTGCCCTTCCATTTACAGTGTATTGACAGTCATCAACATTTCTTCTTTGTTTTTCCCAGTTCTTGCTTTTGGCCCAGTTTTACTTTACACGTCGATAGCATGCAAGTCAAACCCTTCTCCACTAAACTGACCCATCCAAAATTCTATCCGTCTTGCTGCCAACATGTCAAAAAATAAACTTATTTTATTAAGTCATACGGGTGAGCAACTTCTTTAGCAATCGACGCTAATGCCGTACTCTCCTATCTCTTCCATCCTGCTTAGTACAAGTCCTTGATTACTCGAATAAACAGAAGCTGCCTTTGTTCTCTTCTTACACCTTGTAGAGCTGTTCGCTCAATCTGTAAGAGCTTGTCTTCAACTCGTCACGGATAGCCTAACGCTTTTGAATAGAAGCTTAGCCTAAACTCCATGATGCGCTACATTGCCACTCATTTCTTAACCAACTCAAGTTGAGTCGTAAAGGATGATGATTCATTAATTAGTATTGGTTTGAACACATGCAGTGCACCCAACGCTTTGCTCAATCATGACGACTACTTACAGTCAAAATACTTCCTTTACATTTTACCATCAACTGTTCAAAATCGCATCCAATATTACAAACGGTGTATCATTTTTTAGTCATCACTGATTGAAAAGTACAACACATGCGTAAAATCCAGCAATCGATCCTATAAGCTAGAATAGGATTACTATGCTGTACTCGACAATTCAAATTCCTCCGTCAATTAAGAATAATATCCATTACTGATTCTTTAATCTTATCTAGCCTAATCAAAATTCCATATTAACAATCAAAGAGTAGAGTGCTTGAAGAAGGTATACTATCCACGATAAACCGTTGCCTATCGTCAAGGGCAAAAGAAGTAGAAATGTCATTTCAAAGTCTTCTTCGCTTGATCAATTGTATAATCGAGCTAAGGTTGAATTCAGTCAGCAGTTTCTACAACAGTGAATGATGGAGAAAATGAACTTGACGGTCTTCTCCAAATTTTCCTCGTATCTTCCTAAGCGTACTCCTGTGATTCACGACGATGCGTGGATAACATACTACTCTACAATTTGCAACAGACAGTACGGATTAATTCTAACATTTTATCAATGATATGTACTCAGTCTTTGCACTATTCAATTAGCCATAAAACAGTTAAAATGCACATGGTGATCATCGATATTAGTCAATGGTGGTCATTCGCGGTGTGTTATTGCCGATTTCGGCATAGCACGATAGTCCAATTTTGTGGCAGTCGTTTAGACGCGAATGGTTACGTGATCGAGATACTGGACTTCTTCTGACATCCAGTGTATGAGTCACTATACAAATAGCAGATACCCTTGAATAGTAAATATGTACATTAGAGTCTCTACATCTGCAGCACTACACTTTTGACTTGCAAGATGGTGCCGCACTGAGAGTAGTAGTGGAAATTCTACTTCCACACCTACTACGAAATAACTTAATACAGTGAGCGGTGTCTTGATTAAAATCGAATTTTACTTATTAATTCATTGAATGAATACTATAGAAGCAGAATAAAGTCAATTAAATATGAGTTCATTAATGGATTAACTTGATATACTATTTTTTCCATCAGTTGACTATGAATCACGGCGCATTGACTTGTAGTTTTTACCTTTGCACTTATTCATTCGACGGATCACTTCAATGGACTAGCCTGTTGCAAGTTTTATCTTTTTATCTTACGTTATGCAATCGTGTAATTGCCAATGTATGGAATATCCATAGAAATACCGATATTTAGGGTCGATTCTTGGTTTAAAAAAGCCCAAATCTCATGTTATTCTATATTGAAAGGTATCAACTTTGACCGCCCTACTTAATTTCAAAAATCGTACCACTTTTATAACTGACATGGTAGTCTAATACTATACAATTCAAAGCTATTCTAAAGGCGATGAGAAACCCTACATCAAACTTTTGCTCATCCTAAAGGATTTAATTTATAGACCGTGTACCGCAGTTTCCTGATATTGCCATGCATAGTGCCCTTGAACATGGAATTACATGGCACAGTAGTATTGATTTGAAATACTATTAACTCTTGCCCATTAAAGTGAACGAAATTGAAGCAATTTCATGATACAGTATTTGAACGGCCAGTTGAACAATACATCTCGAGTTCGAATGGATAAGTGTGTTGAAACAAGCGAATCGGTATTTATTTTATTTTAAGGTATTAATCAGTGCTATTGGACATTCGCATACCTGTTTTACTTCGATTTCGAATGTACAATGACTAACCTTCAAGTAGAATGCTATGATTTAATATGAATTGAAATGAGAAGCTTTTGACGTGTACTTTATTTTTACTTCAACTTCTGCAAACTGTACTTATCAGAACTTTATAAAGTTGTCAAAAAATTGACTCGGCATACACGCTTGAATAATATATATTACTGTACTTAAAACTATGATCTACAATGCTTTACAAAATAACAAAATATTCACTACTTAGCTATGAAAAGAGAAGATGAAAAGCTACAGCTATTATTACGCTCTATTTAAAATAAAGCTTGAGCTCGTACCAAATTGCAATGGTACTATATGCTGTTACATGTACATCATGACTTTGGGGGGAATTAATACTGGCTCCTTTTAACAAAGCCGCAAGTGCCAGTAATTAATGTACGCGATGCTTCCTAGAAAACGGCCTCCTGAGAAGAGTAAAACTTGAACCACTATTATAGAAATATACTTTCAAACAAATTTGGGGAGATTCATAATGATACGCATGGCACCCAGGCGTAGCGGTTGGTGTTATATTGTTTATTAACAATAATGAAATCGTATCTAATTCAAACACCGGATCTTACCTACGGGATGCATGAATGAAGGTTTTTAAATTTGATATGTAGTATATTCCATAGTGATTACGGAAGGTGAATAAAAATATATCGGAGAACAAATTATAGAATTGTTAGTTAACATTCAAGAGTAAACAACATACGATTAACATCGGCAGCATCATTTTGAAATCATTTCTTCAAATTGAAATACAGCCCTTTAAACCGAAGACTAATAAACAAGACTTTGACAATTTACTGAAAAGTGATTACTGTTAAAAATCCACCCATTGACGTAGTTCCTCCAATTCTAACTTCACTTGCGATCGCTAGTAACTCCTAGACTAACGCTGTAGTAATATGCCATTATCGTTTTCGTTAATAATTTCTATCCAGAACCATACCGCCAACATCAGTTTTTCGTATCGCTGATACTTATACAACAAGTACATTAATTTTGATGTGCGATTATAGGTTAAAGAAAAAATTGATGAATTGAATAAGGAGATTGAAGAAACAGAACAACAATTAGATGATCGTGAAAGTAAGCTGGCAGAAACCCTTAAAACTCTGCTAGAGGCAGAAACTAAAACAGATGAACATGAAAGGTATGAAATTGTAACATTATTTATATATCTCAGCACGCAATGCTGGTGTTAAAAATTTCGTAGAAATGGAACGATTTATTTTATTTTTATGATTCATGCATGGCTATTGTAATCTATATCAACTGATAGGGCACGAGCTGTTCTAGAAAGTAGAACTAACACAAGCAATACTAAGGTAACATTATAGCAAACACCAAATGTAATTTAGCGGTAGTCTTCTATACTTTAATAATTATATTATGATTAATTTAATTCTGTCGTTACTACTGTTTATTTATGATACATCAGTTGGAGGAACTGGAGCGACAATTGAACGAAACACTTGCTGCTCGAGAAGAAGCAGAAACCAAATATAAAGAGGTTGTTTAATATGACATCGAACGGAATAGTATATAGTCTGTGTTTCGCCCTCTATAATAGAATAGTAAAGGTTCGGCAAATACGTATTGACATGAACATACTTTTTTAGATTTCCGAGAAATTGGAAGAATTAGAAAAAGAATTGGAAGAAGAAGAAGAAAAAGCTGATACGGCAGAAGCGTACGTCCTTTTTTGGATTATATTTCCAACGATTCTGATCACTAATCTCTCGTTAATTAATCGAACTAATGCAGGCGCGCGACGCAGCTGGAAAACGATCTCATTTTAACGACAAATAATAAGAAGAGCATGGAAGTCAGCATGATGAAGGTATGTATGGAAGTTGTGCCCGCGACTTGTTCAATTTCAAGCTATCCTGACGAGTTTCGATATCTATTTCAGGATAAAATGAATCACTTATTTTTTAGCAAGTTTTTAACGGAATCAAGTATTAACTATAAATATTTCCTAGGCTCAAGAACGAGAAGAAGTGGCTAAAGCTAAATTAGCAGAGATGGAGGAAAAATGTGCTGAGGTATAGCTTGTCAACCATTGCATCATTCTTTTACTTAAATGGACTCTTTTTAGTAATTTATTGATTGGAAATAATTTATTTTAGGCTGAACAGGAAGTACGTGATGCCGAAGATTCAGTAACACAACTTGAAAAGACTTTAGATGAGCGTGAAGGTAATGCAAGAGTTCATGTACATAATGTATAGTTACATGGCTTAATGTCATGAAGATAGGATATAACGTATTTTAGTGCAAATGGAACACTGTTTCCTGGCTACCAGTGATAGTACCGTAGTTGCATTTGCAGGAGTTAATGTCCGTATAATTTTAATTGTAGATGAACTACAAGAGGAAAAAGAAAATTTGAAAAAAGCTGAAGAAGAATTAGCTAATGCCATGGCTGAACTACAATCTATCTAATTGTAGCAATGCTATATATACTAACCTTACTAAATGTTAACTAATAGGCTGTTACGTAGAGTTAAACCTTTCTTTCCAAAATCTGTAATGTAATTGTAATCAGTCTAATGGGATTTCTTTAAATTTCAAATGGCCTTTTTTTATGTACCAATCAACTCTGAAGAGGGTATTAGGAATAGATTCGTGGTCTGACGTCTCATTTTAATGCTGATTAATTAATTTGTCTTTCTGCAGCCGTTAATCGCAGCCGTACAAAATTTGTACAGTCTGTGTCTAACTCCTGTACTTTAGCTAATTTAGGAAAATATTATATATCCAACCTGCCTATTATTTTTAGGATGTGTATTGAAATTGTGTATGATTCCGTTTTACTTTGGTCTGTTTAATGTAATCATGATTTCATAATTTTTACTTAAAATTTTTCCTTTTCTATCGATCACATTGTAGCTTTTTACAAATGGGAAATTAATTTATCTGGAAGTTAAATAAAGCCAATTAATCGCACTTGCTAGCAAGTATCACTATCTTTAATGACTCCATTAACCTACTACTTTTTTCAGTCACCATTACTTTATACAGTACTATAAATTCTATACTGCAACAATTACAACAACACTACCGTTAAACGCCTCATACAATATCATTACGCAGCTACATTAACACTATCTAGTAAATAGTTTGCTTAATTTTCTATTAATTTACTATTAAAATCTAATTTGTTAAGTATACCCATTATCTAAACCATGCTATACATTTGTCTATCTTTATGACTACAGTATCTTTCCTAAAAGGTTTTCAAACTGAAAATGATAGCGATAAGTGACCAGAATTACGTGTATAAGCTACTGCGAGGTTAGCAATCATGTGAATAAATTACCAAAACACGTAACTGCCTGTCCGCTGCTGATTTTTACTCAACGCAATAGAATGTATGTATGTGCAATAAGTAGAATTGGCTACAAGAAATGGGATTGTGTAGTATATCTACTCGCCGCAAAGCAGTCGCGAATTAAGAAAATTTCGAGACACCAATTGTAGACTACGGTCTATACATGTAAATTTCAACGTCGATGATATAACGTGAGTATGCAACACTACCTCCCAATTTATTAAGCATCATTCTATTATGTAGGCCTAAAGATTGTAGTACAAAAGGCAAGAGACGACCATTGTTTTAATAGAGGAGATGACGAGAACTTAAGATAATAACGGCAACTCAGGGTTATTGTTCGCGAGATTTTTTTAGACAATTAGCCTGGAGCATTGATAAACCAGGTAATTGCATCTAGTTATTTATTGTTAATACAAATGAAAAGTTTTGACTAGTATCTAGCTGATATTACAATAATAGCTGTATGCAACATACGGCCATGATCAAAATAGCATCAAATCAAATGACCTCTTGTTATGCAGATCGGAACTGGAAGCAAACCATTTTCGATTATAAATCTTTAATAAGTAGATAGGTCTTCACTATTCATTGTGAGCAAAGAGTATTAATGAATATAATTGAATTAAGTTCAGTATTAGTCAATCAGGTAAATCTTTCACGGTATGATACTACAGTAAAAATAGAGAAGTATACACGGCCTTTAATTATTTGCACTAATTTTTTACTGTATCAGATATTTTATAGATTAGGAGTGTTTACACCTTTACTATTGCTTTACAAGCTAGAAATCGAAACAATTTCGTTTGCATTACAGCATCTAATGCCAGAATAAATACGCTATTCATAATAATATTCCACAGCTTAGGTATTATTGAGCGAAACTGCTTATTTAGTAATATTGGTAAAACTAGGCAGTTTATGCTTTATGCGCTATGGATCTGCTTAAAATATATTATTGTTGTTAATAGCTATCGTATTTTTATATTCGAAAATATTTATATTTGAAAAATTACTAGAAAAGATGAATATTAGTTAATACCATAATTTGCACATGTAAGAGAATTGATACCTAGTCTTCGAGGCTTTTAATGCTTTATTTCTACACTTTTTTATATGATGAGGCGTTAAAAATCTATTTAAGTTAATGCATAAATTCAATTATATTATAAAATATAACATATTTACATCAATCCATGAACATTAAAATTTTGAGACTAGACTATGATTTTAATTTCAATCCAATAAACATAAAGATACTTAAATGAAGTCATCGGATCAGAACGACAACTGTACTACTATCTAAAAATTGGAATTTGTTTCAATATATCAGCAACTGTTAAGGATAATTTACCTCCTAAAAATTTAGATCCAAAATCTATTAGAAACTATAAAAACTGGAGTCATAACTATTATAATAACCGTACTAGATACAGATTAAAATACGACCTATCAAAAGTTGCTCGATCTCATATTTATGCATCTATATAAGTTTTAATACAGTTTATTGAGATTCACTTGAAAAAGAATTTTTCCACGTAGAGAGAGAAAACATTTAAAATTTTACGCAGTAAGGCCGAATGAGAATAATATCACAATAAATTTTTACTCAAATACATCAGTATTAGTCCTACACATATCAATTCTGAATACCCCCATAAATACAGTTACGAATATTAGATAAATTTATTCTAAAGAGCATCATAATAGCACACCTATAGTAAAGCATGATTTCTTGATTGAATATTGCTAACTACTAGCAATAAAGTAAATAAGAACAAAGTTACTTCCTGTCTATCCATTCATTTTTTACACAATTGTTCCCTTCTTTCCATGTTAAATATCTAGCAATGCCATGCCATACTGAAAAAAATCTGAATGGGATAACAGTAAATACTTTATTAGTGAATATTTACCGTTGATGCTATGTTTATGAAGCCCTATTCAGAAAAAGTATAGAAAGTATAGAATATGATATATAGTGCCGTACCATGCTACAGCACGTATGAAGGATGCACTTTGAGATAATCACAAATAATTTTCATTATCAATTTTAAATGATAGCAACAGAATTAGTGAGAAAGAATATTGAAGCTCGTAAGTTAATATAGATATACCCGTTGTGGATAAACATAAATTGCCCTAAGTTAAACAATAAATTCTGTAAGCAAGAGCATTATTGGAGCCTTAGATAGGAGCTGTTGTGTTGAGTATTTACCTCCTTGCATTTCAGAAACTGAATGAACATATTTCATTAATTAATGGTCTATCTTCTTTCTATTACTTACATTAATTATTGAAATTTATAAGATATTCAAGCTATTAGTACGAGGATAATACCATTAATATTATAAATCATACAACACCATAAATTAGTGAAAATTGAACGCTCTTAAGACTGGATTAAAACATGATGAGATTAAGTACGATCTATCTAATGTACCAATGAAATAGAATATCCTAAAATTAGTAGTATTATCAGAGCAACCTTTGCAACCAGTAGCGGCAATCAACTACATGTATCAATTTCATAATTTAATTGGATTAGTACAGAAATTATGATTTAGCATTTTATAATCTATCCACATTTACTTTTATATACGGACTTGTAAGCATTTATCAAAGATTATTAGCACAAGGTACAGGGTATCTTACCATAAAGATCAGTTATTTTAGCTAATTATATAATTTATCAAGTAGAGCCATTCGGATTGGATTCTCGTCTACTAATAGGACAAGACTCTTTCAATCTTATACTATATCATCAATTTTTGCTGCAGTGATTTTCAAAAGGACTGTAAAGTTTGATCTGATGGATCTAAAGATTTAATTTCTTCTTTCAGCTTCGGGAGTTTGTTGTGTTATAAAATTTCTACTACTTTCTACATTTAAAATAACACTTCGGGGGTATTTTGTACTTATTCGTGGGGATTTTCGAAATTTATAATTGCATACAAGTGACCAGATACCTCGTCGATAGTCTTCGTTAGCGGCAGAATAGATAAGAGGACTCAAACATGAACTACCGACAATCAGTGTCTTGGTAAATCGAATAACATCAATATTATAAGATATAGCGTTAAGAGCATATAACGTAAAATAGAGTTCGTTTGGTAACCAACATATCATAAAAGCTAAAGCTGATATTGCTACCATGATAGTTACTCTACGTCTAGCTCTGATTGAACTGGGATTCCTTCCGACTATTGACATAGCTGGTGCGCGATTCCGATTGGACTTGGCTACCGATAATCCAGGTATCGCTGTAATAATTCTCCTTATTATGTCAATATAACATGCTATAATGATGATAAACGGTAGAAATAAACGTAGAATTTCCATTACAATGAACAGATATATCCCTGGTGGATGTCGAATGAAAGAATTCCATTTACATGGAGGCTGTTCATTGCTAACATAATCT
This sequence comes from Trichoplax adhaerens, assembly GCF_000150275.1. Taxonomy (NCBI): domain Eukaryota; kingdom Metazoa; phylum Placozoa; class Uniplacotomia; order Trichoplacea; family Trichoplacidae; genus Trichoplax; species Trichoplax adhaerens. The sequence continues at coordinate 505,102 of NW_002060957.1, read as the reverse complement.
CGTTGAAGCAGGATATCAATTGATATAACAGTATTGAATACCCATAGACCGACTAAAAATCGTTTAGTTCTTTTTATAGTTACAATATTTCGGTATGTATATGGTCTAGCGACAGCAATCCACCTTTCGATAGCAATAGCGGTAATAGTAAAAACTGAGCCAAAACCAAAATAAAAAATTGCATATTGCGAAGCAAATACGCGGCAAAATATTGTTCCCGAGACTTTGTTTTTCGGATAAGTGTAATTTGCAGCTGGAACAACAAATGAAGGGACAGCAAACATCATTATTCCTGTAGCTGCATCCATCACTGCCATGCTTAAAATTAGCAAATTTAATCCAGATTTCATCATTCTCCCATTTTTTGTTGTTACGATTACGAAACATACCATAAAATTACCTAAAATGGCCAAAGAAGCTAACACGCCATAAAGTATATGCATAAAACGTTTTACATGCCAATCGCGACCAAATTTATCTTCATCATCAAGAAGACTCTGATTCATCGACTTATTCAATATATTTACCGCCATAGTGAAAGTTTTGCTTTCTGAATTAAAATTTTCTTCAACTGAATTGGATGCGAAATACTTAATTTTCGATCGCTTTACTGCTAAGATATCATTTACTGAAAAGTCTGCGAAGGACTTCAATATTAGTTTTATTGTATTTTAGATAATATACGTCTAATCTATCCTCGCTTTTGCGAGTAAAAATGTGCGTAATATTCTATAATTGACCTAATTATGCTACAGAATTTAAATCAAAGATTCTAACTGCAACACTTTTCTACAAAATTACTATTATTGCAATGTAATGGCCGCACAAAATATTTAAGAGTTTAAAAAATCAATAGCACTTAATTTAATTATTAAATTCAAGAAGGGATTATTCAACCTCTAATGAATCACTAATATATTTAGTTAGATAAAGCCAGAAATTGAAGATTAAGTATCATTTCAATACTCAATATTATTAAAGCATTTAATAGTATCAGTAAAATTATTGAAAATAGAACAAATTGTTTTGTTCCATCTATTATTCAGGAAATAGTTATTCAGTCTATCAAAACTTTTTATTATTGCTTATAAAAAATAGTTAACATTCATTAAATACAACTTTTTCCCACCCTAAAATAAAGCTATTTGCGATGACGATCATGAATTTAATTATTTGTATCGTCACGCTTAGTTATCACTTAAATGCTAGTTATTTTTTTCGACACCAATCACAGTTACGGAATCTTTTATTGTTAAATTAACTATTCAGGTACTTAGAGTCGTGACTGGCATTATTAGACTATCTTCATCGCTAGAATATAAGAAGGACTTTATCCTTTATCGAATCATTATATTATAATAATATTTAGCACGGGTAAGAAATAGGTTTAATGAAGTTATAATGATGAAGTTTATTTCCCTTGTTGTTAATTATTGATATTAATTATAAAGGCCGTCAGGGATAACATTTTAACGTCAATTATTTCATTCGTATAGTAGAACGACTTACCCTTAAAAATATTTGTAGGAAACAAATTTCTCCTTTTAAAGCAACTCGATATCATAATAAAGTACATAACATCTGCTCGAACTAAGATCACAAGCTCGATAAAAGAGAAAGAATAAACTTAATCAAGCTTTCATTGAAAATTGTTGATTCGGAAGCTCAGTTAAGTGTGCATTATATCATACGAAGTATATCAAATTACAACTATATAAGATAATGTACTGTATACAACCTACTACTATTTATTTCTTCCATGTAAAATAAGAAAACTTCTTTCTTTCAAATACTAAAGCCAAGTTTCATTCGTTCAAAAAGGAAAGCATTTATTCCCACGACTGGATCTAAATACACTATTTAGTGCCATTATATATCATCTTAAATAAATTTCAAATGGCGCAAGTTCATCACAGCTGTAGAAATATAACAATACAAAGAGAAATTAATTGTCTAATCGAATTAAATTCTAGAAATTAGACTCTAATTAGTAATTTACACTATAAAGTATTGTTGCAACAATCCATAGACCAGAGATATTGCAGTTAATAAAATATTAAATGCAATTGCATTGATTAAGATATTCCCTAGTATTTAACTTTATTTACTCAATTATTGCAAATTCCACCATTTATAACTCTATGTAGTCACAGTTTTCAATAAAGATTAAATTGGAAGTGAACATGGGTAATGGAGTGTGCAAAAGTAATATTATAACTTTCATAGTCACATCGTTACTGAATTTTCTATAGCCCACTTTTATAATAGTATCAGCAAGTAAATAGTCAAAATACGTAATTTTACTATTACAGACAGCAACAGTCACCTTCTGCAACTTGTGTTATTTATAAATTTCGATAATAGAAATATAATTCTCTAGCTTTAAAAGACCGAATTTATACTATAGTTTTATTTACCTTGGGTATAAGCAATTAATCGATAGGGATTATCGATGCATCATAAACTTAGCATCAATATTTAGCAAGAACATTTTTCTATGTATATTATGAAATATAACTTTCTCACCGAGGCGTGTATGTGAACAAGTCATGGTTGATATTTTATAAGTTCCTAAAAGTACATTTCAAGATGATATTCAAGTTAATTGCCTATAGGCAATATTTAGACAATAAGATATTATTTAAAATATCTTTTATACGCGATTTTAAAATACTATTTCAGTTTAGAATTCATCCATAATATGCAAGATTTTATAATAAGATATAGTAAAATTTTGGCTTATTTCTCAATCAGACTATTTCATCGCGATCAGCAAAAATATGGTGGTGACAATTATCAGAAATATCGATTGAACTATCAATATAATTATTTTTGCAAAGAAATGAGCTCTTTGTGCGCTCTTCTATCGGAGTAATTGAATTAATGCACCAACAAACAGCGAAAGATTATAAAATGGATTCTCAGTATGATGGTATAATACAACAAATCCACCCGCAATTTGGTCTATTTGTGGTGATCGAATCATTTTCTAGGTAAAATCTCTAACTGATTTCGATTTCAAGCATTGTTTAACATATTTTTTTCTGAACTATTTTAGCTGGTGGAAGCTGATAAATAGAGAGTAGCAACAGTAGCAATTATAACATTATTACATAAATTTTCTAGTTATCCTTCATTATATAAAATAATTCTTCACTTTCTTAAATGGACCGATCTGTTGTTTGTAATTAATTTATGTTTAACAACTGTAAAAATTTTCGATCAGCGAATATCACAACGGCTAGTGTACCCATACCGCTTTTCACTCCTTACTTGGATCCAACCAGCAGTCAATAAATATTCTAGCAACCAGCAGAATACTTAGTCGGCTAATCGGTTTTCGACATAATACGGTTAGATCCTCGTCTTTATTTAAACTGAATCATGTATCAGTTATCCTTAAAATATGCAAAAGTGATTAAAAATTGCAACAGTGCTGTATCCGATCAGTGGCCCATTCAATAATGATTGCCCGACTGGCATTGAATTGAACTTGTTACTGTTTTTGTAATCATACGAATTATGCAACTTCGAGTCTTAATAATATACTATTATCGAATAAATGTTAAAAATTTCATTCTTGCGCCGGTTTATATCTCTACATTTTATGCTTAAAAGAAAATTTTGAGGACATCGGAATATGAAGGGCACAATTTTAAATGTATCACAGCAGATAATGGTTACTTTTCTCCGTATTTTTAATTCTTATAAGCTAATTTATTAACAGAAATCGAACCTATTGTAAACATGAAATATTGCAATTCAGATATCAAACAGATTATAAATAGCATCTGAATTCTCGGAAAAAAATTAGCAGAACAATCATGCAAGTGTAATATTGCTAGGATCTATTCAATGATACATACTTCCTATTCTACAGCACTTTATTGAAGGATATCATATGCCAGTACTAAATGCTAGCTAACATGAAACGATTTTTAAAGATTGTAAATAAAGATATCCAAAATGTAGTAGAGCCGTGTTGATGAATACTTTTGCTTCTGTAGAGAAGTGAATATGATTCATAACATTGATAGGTCTCTAGGAATCCATTTTCTATTGCTTACCAGCATGGCAAGAAACAACAGATTTTGATTTGCGGTATGAGACTGATGCCTGTAGTGCAGCCCAAATATAGCTTAAGATTATATACAGTATGTGTGAATATCGTGCATGACGTAATTACTAGGCTAATTAAGATAGATACCCTTGTATAAGTGCTAGATCGTAGAGTGAGATTAAATATGTGAGGATTTGTATTAGTAATTGCAATACGGATTGTAAAAGTTATTAGTCATACTGCTTGGCACCTCCAGGTACGCTAGAGGTGTGATGTTAGCCTTATTAAGGTAGATAATGATTTATGTGTCACGAAGATACTCTGTACACAATTGTATATAAGCAGGAGATTTTATCTCCGAAGACAGAGTAGCCATAGATAATCTAGTCCTTGGTAGAAGACGTAATTATTGTAATAAAGTGATTTTCCTTCAAGTTGTGGAAGTCGTTGCGTTTCGATAGACACTTTATTACAATGCCTAATAAGCTACTATTCGACGAATGCCATTTCGTATCGAAGTAAAAGAATTTTGCCTATGACCGGTTTAAACTCATCAAAATTTGGCATTTGATTTGCTTACTGGACATTAACTACCGAGCGAAAATTTTTAGCGACCAATGTAGATAAAAATAATATATTCAATAAATAATTTGGACTAACAATTCAAAATGAAGCTTTTATTAATTTTGGTCATTTCACATCTACCAAAAAATGCTATAGAGGGCAAAGCAAACGCTGTAAATAGGAAGAATTCATTCAAAATTAATTTTAGCCCAATATTTATAAGAGAGGTTTAATGAATTTCTCATAATTTGCATCTATAGTAATAAAATAGCTTGCGAGGAAATTCTTATTATATTGTTATTGATCTAGTGCTATTTTTAAAGTAATTATTTAATGTTCTGTTACTATCATTAGTGACAATCAGAAGCTTAGCAGATATGATATAGTAACATTACAAAAGCAGCGAAATCAGTACTTGGTATGTCGAAAAGAAATTTGTAAATGCAATCATCTATAGTAACAGGTAAGCAAATTGCTAATTTGAAATGATTCTGCTTACCATAAAACAGAAACAACAGGATCTTCATGGAAGCAATTTCCTAAATTTAATAGATCACTATCTATTTAACCTGTACACCGAATTTTTTAGCGAACAATAAATACGTAAATGATGATCGGTAGCCTATAAACTATGACCTAAAATATCCTACTGTTACCATTAATTTGCACACTATGCTTGCGGAATAGTAAGCAATCTGAGTAATTTGAGTAATGGTTGCTATCCGAGTTTTCAATAATGCAAGCGAGATATTTCGACGCCATAGAATAACTAAATAGGTTAATCTAGCATTACGTACAGATTTATCTTGTTTCACAGATCGGTTTAAAAATTATTATAATAAATGTACCTGAATTCCATAGCTTTCCATATCGCTATTTGAAGACTAATAACTACCAATCTCACTAAAGATTTATGATAGCGTAAAGTTGCAGTCACAAGCCAGATTTTTAATAAGATAACAAGAAACTAATTCTACATATATTCCCTTTGGACCATGTATCAGGGTACTAAAATCTGTCTAAGAAACACTTGAGAGCACTTATCTCTAATCCTATCGATTTCTAGCGATTTGTACGTCTTTGATTTTTACGTTAAGCTCTGCACTTATGAACTAACTTTATTATACAAAGCGCCGGCCTTATAGACCTATTTTATACAGTAATAACAAGAAGGTTCTTAATAATATTGTCTCAACTCAGTAGTTGGATCAAGAAAAGTACAAGTTAGCTTAAGAAACAAAGTCAAGTTTTGAACTAAAGTCGTTCCCAACAGTTACCTTTATTTTAAGAGAAACTCTGGTTGTATAGAAAACGTCTATGAGTAAATATATTATTGCTATCTCTATTTCTTAATTTAGTGTTCATCACTCTAATAAATATGTAAACAGATTTTCCTACGATATCTCACTTTTTCTAACGATTTTCTAAAAGCATAAAAGTCTTATTTTAAGGCCTATTTTTACTTAAGTACGTTTTAATGTTCAAAATTATAAGATTTATACTTTAAAATAATGATGGTATTGTGAAAAAGTATCAAAAGCGCTTATAAAATCAGGTAGTACTGTTACCGTCATTATGAAAATCCGTTATTTTACAAAACCCGTAATAACATAAATATCTAGATTTTATATGTTATTCAATGTAAATTAGTCACAATCAAATATTACAGCATAAGTTTTGTAAAGCACAGTATGAACTACAGTATCTCCTAATCTATATAAAACTATGTCACTAAGAATTGTTAAAATTGTGGTTCTCTATAGTGAGATAGCGCCAAGGCAAGTGTTCAGTTCATTTTGCTACATTGCCTTTTCCATAGTCATTTATTGTGCTGGAAAATTCGTTCGATCATTTCATTTGGGCAAAAAATAAATACTACATCGAATAAAGTGTTCGAAGAGGAAACTCTTACAGCATAGAATTTATTGAATAATATACTCTCAGCGGATAATTGAAACCGGAAAATACTAATATGCATTACAATAATGTCATCTCCATCAAGATCGCAATTGAATAATAGAAGCAATGTATAGCTATAAAAGATATTTTAAAAAGCCAATGGTTATGCGGCCTTTGCATTTTCCAATATTTTTATTTCTGTCACTATTGTCCTTAATCAATTGAATGACGGCAGTTTCTATCACTAGAAAGGATACTTTAAAAAGTCTAAAGTTAAATTACCTAACTAGATAGTAATATTAAGTACTTCGTCTACTAGAGAACTGGCCTAGATATTCTAGCTGTTTTCTGTACAAATAAAATAACCATTAGTATCCAATATATTTAATTAATTAATGTGGTTTACCTTTATTCTCCCTTTCCAATCTCTTTGCAATAAATAATATTCTGTACTATCGTAAATTTCGGAATTTAGCCTGGCTAAACAAAACTCGATATATTTCAGTGCTTCTTCTCTACCCTTAACATTTTTAATAAGCTTTTTTTTTCTTTAACTTATTCCAAGCAGAAAAACTTAACATTCTTACTTAGTTTTTAGCCTGAAGATGTAGTCAATCATGGCAAACGTCTATCACCTTGCAAGCTATATTATCCAAGCTATTTTCGAGTTCAATTTGCCGTCATTGGCGAACAGATATAATTTATTTCGCTAAAAAATGGGAAAATATTTTATGCTCGCCTTTACAAAGAAACTTATGTTTGGTCGCTTCTTAATCTGTGATGAGGTATTCCATCATATGAAAGTATTGTATCACTTTATCGAGAAGGTGAAGCCAAGACATCATTTGTGAGCTATCGTGCCGTGCATATATATAAATTTAAATAGAAATGATATAACATAAGAATAGCCAACTATCTCTCTAATTAATAATATTAAATATCATGCTATTGTACGGGCGCAAAGATTCTTGTATAAAGGTTAGGAGACAGTGATTGCTTTGAAAAAAAGTGATCATAAGAAAATGAGGTAATAACGGTAACTCGGGGTTATTATTTACGGGAATTTTTGATCAATTAGCCTGTATAGTTACATTTTTTCATTTATTGTTAATACTAGTAAACTATTTTAAGCGGTGTCAAACTGGCGATTTTAATAAACAATTTACACATTATACAAATAAGCATTGGAAACGAACGATTATTAATTCTAAATCTTAATTAAACAAATAGATAAATCTTTATCATTCGGTCTAAGCGAATAGCTCAATGAATAGGATCTAATTACGCAAATATTATTTAATCATCTGAATCTTCTCGATCATTTATATCAAATTAAAAATAGAAAAACCGACGGTATAATCGCATTCAAATATTGACTCCCATCATTTTAGGATAATTTACATATTTAGACGACATATAGATTTTGAGTGGTGATATATTTATAATCATATTTCAAAATACCTTTTACTTGTCTAGAAGTATTGAAATGCAATCGTAAAATAAAATACGATGACACAACGGTAAAAACTTTAGAGATTCAAATAGAATTCAAATAGAATCATAGAAAGTTAGAAACGATATGACATGGCATAATTTTCACAAACTATAGAAATTTAAGAAGATCTACGTAAAAAATCACATTTTCTTCATAGTCAATATATTATACCACGAAAATTTGAGGTAGATCGCGCTAGATGATGAAAATTGATGTAAAATGATAAATCATAGGTATACTACTCCCTCCTATATTATAAATTAATTTAATTAATGAAAGAAGTCATACTCTAGTCGTTGCTATAGCAATAAACTTCATTTATAGAACCTAATTATTCTGTGATATAGTATTAAAATACTCGTAAAATAGATTACAATCTCTAGAAATTTGAACCTTGTAATAAATTTTTTTAATATATGGTATTTTAGCCATAAATATCATTCGATTATTACTAATCTAAAGGTCATTAAAGCCATATGTTGTCCGACAATAGAAGGCAAAAAAATTGGCTAAACTCATGGATACTAAAATTATTTCGTGGCAATGTATTACTGTTCTATTAGGCAGCACCCCTTCGAGGCAAAATAACAGATGTAGGTTTTTTGTTTAGATCTCAAGAACAGTTAAAAGATCACGCAGCTATTGTGAAAATTTTAGCTACCACTATTGCCAATCTTCGAAATAAGTAAGCTCATGTATTTGATTTAGAATGGAATATATGGGATATCCAATCTACAATACTCTTATACAACTAATTATTAGATCCACAATGTAACTAAGGGGTGTATAACTTATACATAATTTAAAGGCCACACTGCCTGATAACTCTTAGGCGTTTCATAATATGACTGATCTCGTAAATTCCCCTCGATATATCTATACATCATCTTTAATTTTATCAGCTTTTACCTTCTAAATACAACACAGATTATAAATATTGAGTCTAAACCTTTAATGGTACTTTCTATACTAGACATCAAAAGCATCTAATTTTATTTTAGCATCTAAGGACAGAATAAAGACGCTACTCTAAATAACTTCCGAAATTTTACCGTTGAGAGGAAGTAATAGTTATTTAGCAATATTAGCAAAAACAGGCTATTCACACATTGTATAGTGTGTATCTTTTTTAATTATGTTACAGCTATTTATAGTTTTGATATCTCTACGTCGAATAATTGCTTTTGAAAATATTGCTGGAAATAAGGAATGCTAGTTAATATTATAATTTACATCTGCCAGAGGTTCGATATCAAGCCTTGAAAGCTTTTACTGTAAAGTTCAATTTGTGCATTTTCTTTCACTCATGTAAAGCTAAACATGAACGCATTTTAACGTATAAAATCCATAGTTGCTATGGAATTTTTTTGTCCATTTATATCAATCTACAAGCATGAGAATTTTAAGACTAGACTATAATTTTGATAAATTTAATCAAATATATATTTGCTCATAGATACTTGGATAAAGCCAGTGGATCAAAACGGTAACTTTATACTATCTTTGAATTAGAATCTGTTTCAATATGTTAGTAATTGTAATGAATAATTTGGCCCTCAAAAACTGGGATCAAGAATCCAGTAGAAATTACAAAAACTACAACGGATGCTACTGTAATTACTATAGATAGACTGAAATGCGATTTATAAAAGTTACCCGATCTCATAGTTAAGTGTCCGCATAAATTCTACCACAATTTATTGAGATTTACCCGAAGAGCAATTTTCCGCTTAGAGAAAACAACCTTAGAACCTTATGCAAATGAACCCCATCAAGAATAATAATAAAGTCGATTTTACGCAAATGCATCAATTTCAATTTCGTAAATATCAATTTAGGACATCCTTTATTAATGTAGTTATAAATATTGCATCAGATAACTTTATTCTAAAGAGCGTCTTAAAATCAAAGCGACTGTAATTCATGAATTCTGTATAGAACATTGCGAACTTCTAGGATGCAGTAAAAATAAACAGAATCAATCCCTATCAACACAAGCATCTATTTTTTACTATTATTGTCATTTTTCACCTTCAAGATTTAGTTATATCACGTTGAACTGTAGGAATCAAAGTAAAATAACGTTAAATAGTTCTACAAGAATTATTTTATATTTAAAATACAATTTTTAAGACTGCCCAGATAATAGCGTAGAATAAGGTATAGAATGTTTTATTATACGATCATCACATATGAAGGATGCCCTTGAAAAGATTACAAATAATTCACATTGGTCAATTCCAAGTGCTGCCAATAGAATTAATGCAAGGAAATATCATTAAAACTCAAAAGCTATATCGATATACGTATAGCTGATAAGTATATTTTACCCTCGGTAGGATATTATAGACTTACATGTAAGAGCATTTAGAACCTTAAACAAGAGGCGTTGTTATAGAAATGGATGGTCACCAAATGCAAAAACTGAGCTAACTTACTTCAGTAATAACCTAAATTCTTTCTATCGCTCATGTTATTTTGGTAAAATTTGCCAAATATTCAAACTACCAGTACCAGGAGAGTAACATCAAAATTTTCAATCTCACATCATTAGTTGACTAACAATTAAAGGCTAATGAGATTGAATTAAAATGTGAAGATATAAAGTGTAATCTACCTTATGTACTTATACATTAGAAATCTTTAAAATTAATAGCATTAGCAGACCAGCTTTTCCGAATAGTAGCAGAAATCAGTTTCAAGCATCAATTTCGCATTGTAATTTAATTACCGTAAATATTAACAAGTAGCACTTTCTACTTCTATTAGTAATTTCTTCGTGCTTGTGAGAGTCTATTATGCAAGCATTTATCAAAGGATAATAGTGCTATCGCACAGTAAAGATCAGTTATTTTAGATTATTGCATAATTTGCCAGCAAAGCAATCATTGATCAGATTCACACCTACCAATGTGATAAGATTCTCTCTTTTCAATATTCTATATTTGATTCTTACGCCAGCACTGCTTTTAAAAGAACTGCATGCATAATTCAATTACATCGGGCCATAAACTTAATTGCTTCCTTCAGTTTCGTGAGTCTGTTGTGTTACAATATTCCTACTATTTTCTACATTTAAAATACTTTTTTGGGGGTATTTCGTATCTATTCGCGGTGATTTTCGAAATTCGCAACTGCTTACAAGCGTCCAGATACCTTGCCGATAGTCTTCATTAGTGGCAGAATAGATTAGAGGACTCAAGCATGAGCTTACTACAATCAGTGTCTTGGTAAATCGAATGACATCAATATTATAAGGTATAACATTGAGAACATATAGCGTAAAATAGAATTCGTTTGGTAACCAACATATCATAAAAGCTAAAGCTGATATTGCTACCATGATAGTTACTCTACGTCTAGCTCTGATTGAACTGGGATTCCTGACTATTACCAACATAGATGAGGCTCGGTTCCAATTGGCCTTGGCCACCGATAATCCAGGTATCGCTGTAATAATTCTCCTTATTATGTCAATATAACATGCTATAATGATGATAAACGGTAGAAATAAACGTAGAATTTCCATTACAATGAACAGATATTGCCCTGGTGGATGTCGAATGAAAGAATTCCATTTGCATGGAGGCTGCTCATTGCTATCATAATCTCGTTGAAGCAGGATATCAATTGATATAACAGTATTGAATACCCATAGACCGACTAAAAATCGTTTAGTTCTTTTTATAGTTACAATATTTCGGTATGAATATGGTCTAGCGACAGCAATCCACCTTTCGATAGCAATAGCGGTAATGGTAAAAACTGAGCCAAAACCAAAATAAAAAATTGCATATTGCGAAGCAAATACGCGGCAAAATATTGTTCCCGAGATATTATTACTCGGATAGGTGTAATCTGCAGCTGGAACAACAAATGAAGGGACAACAAACATCATTATTCCTGTAGCTGCATCCATCATAGCCATGCTTAAAATTAGCAAATTTAATCCAGATTTCATCATTCTCCCATTTTTTGTTGTTACGATAACGAAACATACCATAAAATTACCTAAAATGGCCAAAGAAGCTAACACGCCATAAAGTATATGCATAAAACGTTTTACATGCCAATCACGTCCAAATTGGTCTTCATCACTAAGAAGACTTTGATTTATCGAAGACTTATTCAATAAATTGACGGCCATGGTGAAAATTTTACTTCCTGAATGAAATGTTTTCTCTCTAACTGACTTGGATACGAAATACTTTATTTCTATTGCTTTAATATTAAGATATCATTTACTGAAATGTCTACCAAGGACTTCAATATTAATTTTACTGCTTTTCTAGATTATACAAATCTAATTCACTCCAACTTTGTGAGCATAGATTTAAGTAATATTCTATAATTGATCTAATTATGCTAATCAATTTAATTCAAATATTCTACCTGTAATATTATTCTAACCAAAATTACCGATAATGTAGTGTAATGGTCGCATAAATTATTAAAAACTTTAAAAAGCAAAGACATCCAATTAAATTTGATAACTCAAGAAGAGTCTATTCTACCACTAGATAATTTTTTCAATTATCTAGCCGCTATTATATTTAGTAAGACAAAGCCAAAAATTGAAGATTAAGTATCATTTCCAATACTCATTAATACTATGAAATTATTTATGACACCAATAAAATTATTGAAAACAGGACAAATTGTTCCATTCTATCTATTATAAAGGAAATAATTATCTAATCATTCGAAACGTTCTATTATAGCTAGAACGCAATAGTTAATATTAAAATATAACGTGTTCCTGCCATAACAATACAGCTATTGATAATGACGATTATAGTTTCAACTATTTGTGTCGCTACGCTTATTTATCATTTGAACATTGTTAATTTTTTCGACAACAATTTCTTTATAGATTATAATTAAATTAATTATTCACTTACCTTGACTTACCTTCAAGGTCAAACTTATAAAATGATATTTTTCTTATCAAATCATTCGATTATGAGCTCACTTTTTACATAAGTAGCGGCGTTCATCGAATTATAAGGGTGAAGCTTATTTCATTTGGTATTAATTTGCGTTAAAAAGACCTTACAAGATCTAATTTGAGCGAATATTTTTCATTCTTTGTCATTGCATCAAAACAATTTTTTAAGATATGTTTGAAAACGAAATTTTTTCTTTCCAAATAAACAATGATCAAAATAAAGTAGATAACGCCTACGTGAGGGTAAAATTAGAAACAGGATGAAAGAGAAACAATAAACTTAATTATGCTGTCATAAACTAACTCTGTGACAAGATAACAGCAAGGTCAAATCTACAAATCTTCTTCTAGACTACATATCAGGACAATAAAGTCTGTTCAGGACATAGCTGTCTCTAGTTTTGAGCAATCTTGGCGATTTATATGCCTTTGACTTAGTATTAAAGACTAAACTGAAGAGCTAGCTGAATGACTGAAACAATGTGTGAATATTAATTATATTTAAGATTGGTCGTGTCATGTACATTCGATGATGATGTTGACAAAATTTTCACTAAGTAAAGAATAATCAAGCGAAAAGCGATACCACATTTATTAACCTATTTCTGTTAGCATACGATGCTGCAGCTTATTAATATAAGAGAAAAATCTCATTTCATTTTAGTAAAATGTAATGATATAGAACTTTTCACAAGAATGAATTAGATGACTAATTTGTGAATGCTAAGTATAACATCAATTGATGTTTTCAGAAATCTTATTTGCACATCACAGTATGTAGGCTTGGCTAGTATATTTACGGATATGCAGTATTATAATTTGGAATAAACTTTATTCGTTTGTTACCAAGACAGGCATATGAGCAAGCTACGAGAATTAATATTATTAGGGATTTCCAATAGTCAAATACAGTCTAATTTTAAACTAGATTGGCTAGCAGTATATAAAAATTAGATATTGAATATCTTTCATATACAATTTTAAAATGCTGGCCCAGTTTTGACTCTACTCATAATATTCAAGATTCTATGAAGAGGTATAGTATAGCCACGATTTATTTCTCAATCAGGCTCTTTCGTATCAATCAATGAAATATGCTAATGTAAATTAATAGGAATGTTGACTCAACTATCGATGTAATGTACAAAATAATGAGCTCTTTCTTCTTTTGGAGTAATTGAAAAATATACTAATAAATAGTACCGATGCTAATAAATAGTATGAGATTATCTAATCGATCTTCAATTTGTGATATAATACTATGAAATCTGATTTAATTCTTTAACTTGGCTTTTTTACCGTGATCAAATAAATTCTTAGTAGAATCTCTAAATGATTTCAATTTCAAGCATTATTTAACATATGCTTTGTACACTTTTCAGCTGGGATAAAGGAATATATGTAAAGGCAACAATTGTGAAATTGTCCAACAAACTTTCTGATAATCGTATAATATGCGAAATGTATCTCCAACATCTGAACTGGATCTATCTAAAGTAATTAATTCAAAATGCCTAACTGTTTTGAGAATTTCCAATCAGTATCTAAGTAATTATAATTATAATAGCTAGTCTATCTCTTTACTCATTGACTGGCTCCTACTAGTCATCAATAAATATATCTCCCATCATTAGAAGGCTATTCAATTGGCTCCTGGTTATGACCTACTGGATATGGTTAAATTTTCATTTCAATCTAAGCTGGATCATTTATCAGCCATCATAGAAATAGGCAAGTGATTCAAAATTACGGCAACGTCCAATCGGAGATCAGTTCAATAATTATTTGTTAACTGATATTTAATGAACTAAACTTCTTACTTTTTTTTTGTATTAACGCGAATAATACAACCTCGAGATATAATATAGCAACGACAAAATATTGATGAAGATTTAAATATTACGCATATATTTCTTTCTACAATATGTTCTTAAGAATAAGCTATGAGACTGGAGCAACATAAAGAGTTCCATTTCCAAAGTATCATAGTAACTTCGGATTAGTAACGGATGAAGGGTTATTTTTCTCGGTATTTATAAATTTATAGGCTAATTCATGTATGGAGGGGAACCCATTATAAACATGAAGCTGCGTAATTCACGCCTACAATAAATTATCAATAGTTTCTAAATTCTCGGAAAAAGTTAACAAACGAGTGCATCAAGTGAAGAATCGCTAAAATCTGTTAAATTTATACATTGCTCCTTTTACATAAAGCTTTAGTAAAGTGTATTATATAGCAGTATTAAGCACTCGTCAATTTTAAATGATTATCAAAAATTATAAATAAATTGTCCAAATAGTAGCAGCAGAATATTGATGTGATTTCGATAAATGCTTTATTTCTCAGGGAGAAGCAAACACAAAGTATAATGTTATCGATCAATATTTGCAATTCCATTTTTAATTGATTATCAATACGAAAATAGTTACAGATTTTCGATTTATGATTAGAGAAGATACTCCCTAATCAATTACGGTAACATCCAACAAATGGTTTTTGTATCTAAATAAAAATAAATTTTGTCTATTATTCACTTTAATTGAATCAAAATTTGGCATCTGATTAGGTCACTGAACGTTTATTATTGCGCAGTAATTATTAGTAGCAAATTCAAGAGGAAAACACTCTTATCAATTAATAGCTTTAATTGGAATATTTAAATGATTTCTTTATTAATTCTCACATTTCTCCACTTCTAATGACCAATAACGTACAAGGTAAAAAAACCAATATTAATATAGATAATTAATTTAGTAGTAGTTTCAATCGAATATTAACAAAAGAGACTAAATCTAATATTTCATATATTTGCATTTACAGTAATAACAATATCTTATGGAAAATTGTATTCAATTTTATCGACCTAATTCTGTTTTTAATCAAAGTACTTATTTAAAGCACTATTAGTTTTAATGTATGATTTTATGTACGATATATTCCTTTCTTGGTTCAAGTCGATTTCTACTACTTGCTGACATTATTCTATCTACAGCATGTATAATCTGTATTTAAAAATTTACTCTGTGCAATTCTATTATGTTCTAGTATGATCGCATAGTATTAACCGGATATTTCTTTATTAGTTCCAGTCAATTTTTTCTATAACGTAGCATAATTCCATACAAGTACGATCTATACTTAAAAGGTTTATTCTATTCAATTCTAATTAGGCTCTAGTTCGATCGTACGAAATACCCCGACATAGAAGTAAATTATTCTTATCTCTCTTTTACTTTTAAAATTTTTCACTCTTACTGTATATTTTACGTTATAAAAGTAATTTTTAAGAATCTACATCGTTAATTGGTTCTGCTTGCTTAGCCTCTCCTACTTTACCAGGTTATGTCTTTCATTCATGCTGTAACTTTACACGGTTTCTCTCTAGCAAAAGCTGAAAAAGACTATCATTTCTTTAATTTATCCCTTGTAATAGATTGCTGTTATGACGAATACATAATCTTGCGAAATATCACAGTCAATATTATATATTACGATTAGAAGTTTGGAATGAGTTAATAGAGTAAAATTTAAAGGCAGCTCATTCGATATCATTTATGTTTTGAAAGAAATTTATTTTTGCAATAATCAACAGTGGAAGACTTGGAAATAGGCAATTTTTATCCGTCTTTATTTATTACAAGTCTGAGATAAAGAGTCTTCATGAGAGCAATTTCATGAATAAAAAGTGGCTTCACTTCGAGTTTTTATTCTATTATATCTACTTTACGCTGCTATTCTCCGATTTAGATTTCTTCTACTTGTAGAATCTTCGTATTTTATAACTATACAGTAACTTACAATAAAATTATCGATATTTGTAAGTCTGTCTTCTATACTAAGTTTTCTATGGTTAGTTACTATAAACTAAGATTCGAATAGAGTTAAAAACAGAAAAAGATTGAGAAATAATCCGTAAATTAATTAGCTTTCGTTTAGTTTGGATATATTTTTAAGTATACTTAAGATAGCTTTAAAGTCTAGATCTGTTCATTCGTATGTATTTATCATATATTTATCAATAAGTCTACTCAGAAACAGACTGAAAAATTCTGGTGCCTATCATCTAGGATACAATTTTAAATAGGTATAAAATAATATGGCATTGATATCTAATCTAACTCGAAAAATTTAAGGCACATTCATCCACAACTGTTATAGGTAGTAATTTAAATGATATTCTAGCAATCCAATACCATATACTAAATTTGCAAGAGTATTCCAAATGAAAGACGTTAACTTATATGCTATTTACGTTAATGACCGCAATTGAATTTAAAAAGCGATCAGTTGTACATTAAATAAAATTTTAAGGCCACGACTGTTTAAAGCGATAATATAAAAGTAAACTCAAATTGAGAAATGGTAAATAAACCTGTCAAATACGTCGGTAAAACAAATAAAATCGAATCACCATTACAGTAGATTAATTTTCTGTATTAATCTCTATCTTCATCATATCGACTGATATCGACTAGTTCTTGATTGATGCCAAAGAATGCCAATAACCTATATGTCCTCTGCTTTGAGTATATGATTCTATGATTTCTTTTAACATCAGCGTGTGAACTGTTATAGAATAAAACGAATTATTAGAAATAGAGTAAAAAATTTGTCTGTTGCTTCTACCTTTAATATCATACGCGTATGCCATTAATAGGATAGATTTAGCAAAATACTTTGCAAAGGCTAATTCTATTTGTTTCAGTAAATTTCTCTATTGCTCGTTAAATTCATCATCCAACGATGATTCCCGATTTGCTTTTATATCTTTTATTTTGGACTGAGTAACTGTGACGATACTACGTGAAGCCACACTTGGGCTGCGTCGATAATGTTTTCTTTATTTATTAAAATTACTAGAATTTAAAGGTTATTTAATTAATTTCCAAATTCCCCGTTAGATGTCAAAACTGAATAAATTTCGCATATAAATCAAGTATTCAAGATAAAATACTTGATAACTGATTTGTAATAATCAGACTTTTCCCCAGCTGTTTCTGATCATACTAGATACTATATGCATAGAGTAATATCTGTATTTTAGATGCGGATGGACGTCCCTCTTAATAGACACTAATTTACGATAAATTCAATATTTATTGTACTCATAGAGAATATTTTTAAGATATATTTATTTTAATTACAGCAAAATGGGGGGGGGGTCAAGTAATGAATGGTATATTATTACATAATTTCTCACTAATATTTAGCTATTGCTTCATTCATCGCTAATTAGTTACTTCGACTGAATAATCATATCAACCATAAAGGTTTTTCAAAAATGCTATTTTAAGCAGTATTTGTATGCTAAATGTTCAGAAAAATGCATATTTTAATTCCCTAATAATAATCCTGTTATAGTTAATCTTTGATCAGCATCTATTATTTCCACGAATAAAGAATTTTGAAACAGAAGTTGCTTCGCCTTGGGCCTTACGTGTAATGAATACGATTTAAACCTATATCATATGTAATACTGGATAGAAGAACAGAAAGTTCTACTACTGCGTAACGGGTTAAGGGAAGTCAAAAAGTTCTTTTCAGTCTCTATTTCATCTAATAGTATCCATTTACATGACAACCCAGTATTAAATATTATCTAAATTTCGACTCCTATATCGTAATGTAAAAGTGTACGCCTCTTAATTTGGTACCATCCGCAAATGTGCCTAGTTAATTTACTTTACTCTAAGGCATAACTGCATTATACTATATTAAATAATCATTAATTAAAATGTATTATAGAAGGACAGAAAATTGTTTTATTGCCCATCTCGTTCGCAAAAACAGTAGGCTTATCAAAGTAACTATAGCTTATTATTTTTCTACTACATCTAATTATTATCACTTAAATAACGTCGTTGTTGAAATGCTATTCATCTACTTGCATATCCAATTAGGAAGAGTTAGAACATACTATGTACACTAAACTGTTTGATCATACTCCGAACAATGTACAACTACGCCGTCGGAAGGACAGGAGAATGAGTTCTTATAGAATGTAGGAAAGAATCAGTGGAGAACAAGCTACTGTGATGTATTGGCTTATGGACTTTTATGCGATTTAGTATTATAGGTGGTCGTGTTTATTAAAATTTAATTGAAAAATTGACAAGTGTACCCGTATTTTATGACGTATGCTGGGTTTTAAAGGCCATTATTATTTTTTCGTTTAACGAAATGTGTAAAATTCTCTTCATGATAATAGAACAACTGCAATTGGTTACAAACTTACACATCAATTTAGTTCGGTTCTTCGTATATAATAATCTACTAAGAACTATCTAGCTGTAACCAGGCTATCTAAATTATTACAGCAAAATTCATTGTCTATATACTTTCGGTTACTGCGTGATTTTTAGCATCGTAATCCTATTCTGCCAATTAAGTTGCAAGATCAGTTTTAAATTCTCTATCTAAAGATCTATTCACAATTTGTACCTCTATCTAGATATAATTAAAACGTCGCGATATAAATCTGACAATGCTATCATACTTGGCCTAACCTATTTCTATCTTAAATCTAACATTCAATAGATCTATTTTTGTACAATCTTATAATTATAATCTTAATCTAAGTTGGGACCACATTACATTATTTTTAATAAAGTTTTGTACAATTTAATATTATTGGTGGTCGTGGACTCGTTGCTATTAAAAATTTAATGGGAAAGTAGACGAGCCCAACCGTATGTAATGACATACGCCAGGCTTTAATGGCCATTATTAATTTTTGCTTAACCAAATGCGATAAATTATCTTCAAAGTAATAAAATAACAACAGTTTCTTGTCTTCTTCACTTTCTGACATAAATTTAGATTTATCTTACAACGACCATAGACTACCTACCTGCAATCAGACTATCTAAATTATCACGGTAATAGTCATCTAATTACAGAGTGATATATTTAGCAACATAATCCTGCCCTACCAATTAAGTGGCAAGATCAGTTTTAAGTTTTTTATCGTAGGATCAATTCATAATTCGTACTATTACTTCTAATTAAAGCGTCACAATACAAATCTGGTAGTTCTCTCATACTTAGTGTAATCCATTTCTATCTTACAATCTAATACCCAATTGACCTATTTTTACACAATTTTATAGTTGTAACATAGAACTAATTTGGGGGCTGCGCTACAATATCCTTTACGTATGAAGTTTTTACGCAATTTAAATTTTTAGCTGATAACGGCTTTTAAAATTCAATTTAAAAATTGAACGAGCATACTCGTATGCAATTAAGTATGCCGGATTTTAATAGCTATTAGAATTATTAGGTCACATGCATCAGTATTATGGTAAATCGATAATTTATTATCGAGAGTGGGTGAAAGTTAAATGCTGCATTACATACAATATTTAATGATTTTCCGTTGAGCTGTACATGAGAATTCCACTCGGCCTGAGCTAACTTTCTGACTGCTTACAGTCCGAAATGGAAGCTACTTTTATAGCTTTTACAGGTTTTACAGTATTTAATTCCTCTAATTGAGTAGAAGAAGTTAATCTGTAGCTCGAACACCACTAGACAGAGTGCAATAAATAATATCTTACCTGAATATATTGCATATATTTATTAACCAATAAATACCAGAACATAGCAATGTTAAAAATTATAAGTTAGCAAAAGTTATTAATCCAGCTTATTAAAAGTCCAAGCAGATCGATTCTGCTTCGCACTATTTTATTAATTTATTTTATAAATTTTAACACTGACTTATATACAATTGGTAAAGATTTATTAGCCGCTACAAAATCCACTAGGATTTCAAACTTGTAGATCTAGTATAGCTAACATTTACTACTAATAGTATAGGACATGTGAATGCATCTACGTCATTACTTGAAATAATTCCCTAATCATTAGCAGCCATATAGCAAATTGTATATTAAAAAATCTTGGTATCAAATAATTAGCATAAAACTCTACTATTACTTTTATATGTACAGCGTTGAATCAAGTTCCCAAGGTGAATAATACACCCTACATTAGTCAGAAGGATTTAGATTTTAGAGGCGACGATATATAGGAATCTATAAAATGATACAAGGATCTATTTCGTCATTCCTATTACGGCTATAACTTGTTCGCTCACCATAACTTTTGTTCTCACTTTGTCTTTCTGAACTTTCTTGATTACCAATGCTATGGAACTGAGACTTTTTCATTGTCTCAGCACTATCTTTCGGCCTTCTTTGGACTTGCAGTACATCATCCTCGATATTATTAGCTCTTAGAAGCTCTGCAACTTCCGGTTTCATACATTGCAGACATTTACAGAATTTATCAAAGCTATCCTCGGTGCCAGCAATTAGTATATCTAATAATGTACTCATTCTCCTGTAATACGAATTGAATACATTATAAGAAGAAGAAAGTATTACACTACAGGTGCATACATCTAAACAAAGTGTTCCAATATACAATAAAGCCACAAAGCTAGAGTTTAACTATCTTACAGAGAATCATTTGGCATATTTTCTATCGTTTCCATTTCAAATTCCTTAAAGGTATTTACTGTACGTAATTCTATGCATATTTGCAAAGAAATAGATGCACAATGATCGACAATTTTTTCATAGTTGTCTTCTAAAATCATTTTATGATTTTCAGACAGTAGAATTAAGTTTCTAATACTGTTTAAACCTAAACAAATTCAGAATCAAGTCGATAATATATTATAATTATAATCATATATTATAAATTAGCATTTGTAGCACGACATATTAAATCGACGTTTCATATCGTTTGTTGCTTTTTGGTTCTATTTCTCAAATACTAGTAAATCTAAAATATTGAAAATTTGCGTTACCATTGCTAGTATCTACGATGACCAAGGAGGGATCAACCTGTTCTTGGCTTTGGCTAGGGCCTATAAATATAAACTAAAATTAGTACCGTTATTTCATATTGATCAATATCGATGAAACTATTAATTGCTATCATTCTTCAAACTGACAGTAAGGAAATATTACTTATACAGCTATCATAGCCTACAAGTCGTCGGTAAAGTTGCTACAATTGCTATCAAACGCAACTAATTTCGCACAACTAAGTTTAATAGCAGTAAAACAGAAAGCATAAATATTGTGGATAACACAGACTTAATTTGTAGCTTTATACTGCTTGCTCACGGTATGTTACTTAAGCTTTAGTATCGGTCATGCTAAAATCTCAATATTAAATACTCAATAAAAGAGTTTTAGAATAGCCTATTTCAACATTTATTTAGCTATCTTAGGCCTATCTATAAACCTTAGATGCATAAGCATCATTTATCGGTCATATATCCTAGAGATCAAAAGCCAGTGTTATATGTCAAATAATTGTATTAGTGTTACTCTCAGTTGACGGAATTATCAGTTCTACCTATACATTATCGTAATATTCTTAAACTAAGTTTAAGAAAATAAGATTCACATTGGAATAGAAACACTGCTGAACGATAGATTAATAAAGTCTAATGTATGTCATAATTATATAAAACCCTGTTCAGTGAAATAACCAGCACCGCATATGCATTACATATCATCTTTACACTAAGTTTAAGGCATAAGCTTACACTGCGGAAGGAATACTGCTGAATGATAAACTAACAACGTCTAATTTTCATATCATAATTATATAAAACCTAGTTTATCCAATAAACTGTAGTACATACCTGGTACAGTATCAGCAATGAAATCAAAAAAGATTGCAATTGAAGATCAACTTACCATACAAATCTGCGTCATCATAAGAGTCGATGCCTTGAAGTTCTTCGAAAAAGTCTGAAAACTTAATCCTACTTGATTTCGAACTTTCAAGACTTGCATCCCTTAAACCTTTTAAATAATAAAATGAACAGGCAATGCTTAATTTCGTGCTTTATTATAGAATCAGTACAAACTGTATATAGCTCGACTATACATAATGCAGGTCATAGGTGCAGATCTCACTGAATTTGGCTATTACTTTGAGTGACATAAAGTACGGAGCGGTTGCACTTTAAAAAATATCTATAGCATAATAATAAAAAGACTACCAAATATTAATATACAAAGATGGTAATTTATATCAAGTATCATGATTTCTTATAATTTCTACAATACAGTAGCTAAGCAATGGAAGATATTCGCCAGTTTTAGCTATACTAGCTCCATCACACACTAACAAGAAGTGGTTGAACTTCTGCCGGAAGCAACAGCGCCCAAAGCACTGTCATCAATTTCACTACTGGCTCTTACTTCTTGAGATTCCGTGCCTGAATTGAGTTTAAATTCAAAAAGAACGAATTAATTAGACATGAGGATTTGGGGGTAATACCATCACTAGCGTGTACTACCGCTACTGGTAGTACTTTCCTAGAATCATTTATGCCTATCAATAGAATAATCAAGCTTAACTAATTGATACCAATAAGGCAATAACTTTGATCACAATTGAAACGTTGTTCAATGCATAAAACATAATCAATGAACTTTAAAGTCTGTTTATCACGATTATAAATATCAAAAGTAAATAATGCTATAGCCAAATCTTTCATCGATACATCTCCAACACTAAATTCCGCCTATGCACTAATTACATTACCCCTATCAATTTTGATTAAAGACCATTGGAATAGAAGTAATAGTGTAATAGCGTAATAGATCAAAAATTATATTAGCTACTGCATAATATGTCGAAGAATCCTTTCTTGACAGTGGTTTGCGTTCATTACAAAGCACCGTATAAGCGTATTTATATATCATGATAATTAACCTCTACTATAGATTACTTACTTATTTGATCATCGCTACAACCTTCACATGCTAAATTTATTCCCAATTCATTTATCCATTGGTATGGATGATCTTGAAGTAGCAGACAAAAGTGATAAAAATCGGTATCATTATGAGACTGTAGCACTTGTATGAAGGTATCATTTCGTTCTTCTCGAGTAGGACCAGCTGTTATAAGGTAAATTTCAAGATCAGATAGGCCACATTGACATTTTAAGTCCTCTAAAATGTCCAAAAGAGGAAGTTCTTCACAAATTATTGTTGAATATTTAGTAATAACGTCGATAACACGCTGGCTTAGACCCATAGTGATCCTACCATCATGTCAACACCATCATCGATTAAAACTACAGGCACTAGATATTGTCCTGATAAAGCGATTTCTTTGCATTTTATAATTCTAATACTTGGTATAGGTGAAGAACATTTAGCTGGTTAGAGAACATTTACTACTTCTACGAGGCGTAAGCAGAGTTTCAGTTAGAAAAATGAGAAAATATGACGTAGATTACCAAGCTTATACCAATATCTGATATTTTCAACAAATTTTACTTCTGTCTCCTTTCACACTGCAGGACAAAACGCAGTAACACTTTCCAGTCAGAAAGTAGTCGGGAAAATGAGCAATTAAAAGTTAAGCTGGTGCATTACAACTAATTGCATTCCAGAAACAATCTAACGTTGTAAAAATAGGCATTAACGTCAGCTTCAAGGATTAAACTACTATATACTGACTGTCTATACGATTAAACGTATCTATATAGTTGATAGTCAAATTTCTAGCACTAGTAATATTTACAAAAAAACAATTCAAACGTCTTGCGAAGTTTATTGGGTTTTTTATAAATATAATATATCGGACGGATCCTTGCTGGGAGTGCTCGAAAGAGTATTTATTATTTCTACTAAATCATATAATATTTGACTAAAATCTAACTGGAAATACGTCATTCGTATGCAACGTGGTTAAAAACATGCCTTAGGATTACCTTTACCGAAATTTTTAATTACAAAATAGAGCTTATTTGAAATACAGGAGTTAATATATCAACAGAAATTATCGACTATAATCCTTTGAAGAGAATATTAATTAAACTGATAAAGTATATCATGCGGGCTATTTAATATGTTTTGTGTTTAATAATGTAATTAACAACTTCTGCTGATATGTGTAAAGTTAAAATTTTATTTTCTACATTACCACTAATTTTAATTCTAGAAATAATCCAACGTTGTATTAAAGTATTTCGTTACGTACATTTGCCCTACTTTTCTAAGCTTTTAGCTACTCTATTTTGGCTATCTATACGAATAGAATCTATCCATGTAGCCAGCAGTCAAGTTTATAGCACGAGGTATATTTACAGAAAGCAATTCGAAAGTCTTGCGCAGTTTATGTTTGTTCAATACATAATAATTACATCCTTCCCGGAAGTGTTCGAAAGAGTATTTATTATTTCTACTACATCACATGATAGGTAACGCAATGTACTTATGTTCACCATATGAAGCAAGGCAAACACTTGATACTTTTTCCTTTAAATTTAGCCCCAAAAATTATTCACTTTCAAATGTCGCATGATGTGAAATTAATGCATATGCATTATTAGTACCTAGCCCCTAATCAGATATTCTGCAATACGTTGTTAATGTATGCAGATTATGAAATGGATAAATAGCAAGACATAGCATTAACTCTATAGGATTACTGAATCCAAAATAGCGCATTCTGACTGTGAATATGAAATAAATACAATATTTATTGAGTATAGATGGACTATGATAATTAAAACAGCTTTATTAATTGATAAGATAGATTTACAGCATGTAAGTATTTTAAATTCAAATGGATACGCTAGTTCCAGTGATAGGTGTTTTGTGAGGATCATACGTGCCTGCGTATAGCATTATTAAGATACGTATTTTCAAGCCTTAATTATTCTTTTTTCATTACCTGAATAAGCCCAGTATAAAAATAATCCTTGGATTTCGTCGAGATTTTCATTCTAAAATGAATAAGGCAATGTGACAGCGAAATTTAACTATACAAGTAGATCTAAATGCATCAGATATTTTTCACTAGTACTGATATGGCGGCACTGTAACGAAGTCTTTTGAAATACTAAAACTGATTTCAATATGTTACTTGCTGAAAAATACTGTTGTTATTCCATAGTCTTTTTTATAGCCCAGCTACCTGGAGCTTGGAGATTGGTAACTATCTTCTTGCAATCGCAATTAGAACTCGTTTATTTTCAGATAACACATGAATGATATGAACTATATAAAAAATTATCAATGAAATAATAAATTAAGTAATACAGTTGACATTCGAAGCGATTAATAGCCAACTACGATTATGTTATGTAGCTACGTCTGAATTATTCCTAAACTTCCGAAATGTAAACCAAGAGGGTAATTGTTGGCAAGATAAAGTCTATTTACTATAATTTACTATTAACTTGCTTATTAGGGCAATACGCGTATTGGCCGGACTTCGGGTTTTGGCCGTAACATATATACGCTTACATACTGATTCAAAGTAGCTTATTATCATAGCACACCCTTTTAATTTAAAAGATGCATAATCCACGAAGAATTGATCATGAGAATAATAGTGCTGCCTTTCTTTTCTATTTATCTACAAGTTTCAGGGCGAAATCAGCTACTCAATCTTGCTTGAATTGATATAAGCTGAGCAAGTACGAGTTCCACCATTTTATGATCTCCCCATAACCAAAAAGTCACTAGGAAAAAAGTCGAATTCTTCATGCAATCGGTGTTATATTTATCAAAAGTATTTTATTCATAATTTTATTTGCTCATTCATGCAATGAAAGATGAATTTGCAGCATTGAATGGAAGTCTTATGGGGACCGCTTTTAATAAAGTAGCAAGGTTGTCTTTCAATATTTGCCATTCTTCTTATATCGTTATTAGCCAGAAGAATATCTATTTGTAGAGTGCGGTAACCAAAACATAACTAATAACCCTTGATCATCGGTAATTAATCCCATGTAAACATGAAATCATCATAAATCGACAGCATTTCCCTAATTTTAATATACTTCTTATAGCTCAATTTTAGTTATAGTACATTCATTTGGAATTATGGACATTATGACAAGATACAGCAAACCAAATGTTCACTACAGTAACTTGATAAAAGTTGATAAGGCAATATTGCGTAGCCAATTACTGTTTATTTCAATTCAAGGACTATTGCCAAAGACTATGTTTAGGCTTATTTAACATTTTTATATTTTCCAATTACCTAATAGCAAATTCTTTCGCAGAGAAAATTACCGAGTTTCACCGTCGTATCTCCTGCTTGAATGATATGAAACCACAATATCTATTATGACGACGACTGATTATTTCTTAATTTTTTTGCTCCGTTCGTCCAGACTAGGAAATTTTAAACTTCGTGCTTGAAGGTAAGATGTAGGACTCAATTCAATTTAACTGTTCTAGTATTGATCAATGATTTTAGAAACTAGTAAGAATAGCAGCTAATGTCTTAGGCTATAGAACTGAAATCGATGTTACGAATGTAGATGTCGAAATAAGGAACTTATCTGAAGTATCAAACTGACAGAGAATCATCTTAATACGATTTTTTCTGTCTTGATGGAACTATCAGGTACTTATAATTGCTATTAACTGACAGAGGAATAACTTTACGAGCTGCTTAAATGAAGGCATTAATTTGATTTAGTGACTTGGCTGATGAAATATTTCTAGAACTTTATATCCCTTTAGATGTAATATTTTGGAAAGTATGTAAATCATGTATTCTACTCTACGGGTGTGTTCACCAAATATATCCTTAGTCATAGGCTTATTTATTCTTGAACTCTTTTACTAGATATTCGAAAACTGATGTAGTAGCTTCTATTCTGATTGGTTTCCCTCCACAATTTACTGAAATAGTGAATTTCAACAAGATTGGTAGAAGAGCAAGGGTAGAATTAACAAAAAGCTAAAAGATTGAGAAAAAATAAATTCTATGGGTAATACAGACAATGCTGATTGCATAAAGGATATTGCTAGCAAAGTAGCATCATTTTAATAAAAAATATACAGATACCTCATAGATAATTCACATTTTGAAGCCAAAGGTGTATAATGCCTATTTTAGTCTTAGAAGCTAGTTTGGCAGAAAACGTTATATGTTAGAATCGAGAATACTAATTTTTCTTACATAGGTACAAGTCATCGTTCTTCTTTTCTCAACTTTTTAAACTATTAGAAGACGCTAGAATAAAATCAGTAAGCGGCAGTCGTTAATAAGATTGGAAGGCTTACGATCTAAGAGATGATTCATAAGTATTCGCTGTAATTTTTCATAGTCTTTCAATGTTGACAACATCATACAACTTTAAAAATTCTCATACAACTTTATACATTTATTTCTACGTTAGATATTATGAGACTTGTATTGATATTTATAAACAATTACTGTACTTCTGTAATAATTCTGCAATTTGAAGTCCTACAATAATATATCACACAATTTCCTCCAGCTAGAGCCTTGGCAAATGTTCTTTAAAGGATAATGAGGTAAAAGTTTTATATTTATCTGATATTACCAACATTTATAACTGTCGAATTGAAGCTAAAATTATTGTGTTATTTAAATAAAAAACAGGTAAATCTTATAAAAAGTGTTTAGAAAGTATAGAAAATATGAAGATGAGCAATAACTAGGGTAGCCTTGAAGTTTACTGATAAATCAATTAGAAAATGTTATCAGTAAAATAGTGGCATATAGTCGTCTTCTAACTTTTTATTAATAAAAAATTCGAGACGTGGTTAATTTTAATTTTTTTAATTGGCTATGGCAGTGTACCAAAAGTAAATTCTTAAAAGGAAAATTTTGATAGATATACATAAATATATAATATACTTATTAGGACTGACACACGAAGCAAGATAAATGTTAGTTATCGTTTTAAAGTACGAGCGGTCCAAGGATAACGATTATCACAGTTAACTTAAGCAACAGATTTGTTCATTTCGTCAATAAATTAGCTACATTCTGATGCTTACTTGTATTTAAGTTATTTACGGGCAATATCATGTTACTTGGCTAGACTAGCGTGGTAGATATTCTGTGAGATGAGCGGTGCTCATAACTGCAGACATAAATTTTAAAGACCAATTAGGAAAGCTGACTAGTTCGTCAATCTATTACCAGTTTAGCAAGTCAATTAAATCTAGCTTATTTTGAATATCAATTATTTGGGGAGGTAAAACACCCAAGCTATCTATTTTTCACAATCCATTGTAGAATATTTGTTCAGTATAGTTCTGTAATTACATGCAGATATTCCACACTAATAATCCACTTATTAGCAGATAGTTTACAAACTCGAATCATTATATATCGCCACAATCATTCCAATTTTTGCTAGATTATCAGACTATGTGTTGTATATTCAATCCTACCGAATATCCCTAATACTAATTGCTATATTAAGTAATAAAGTCCCAACATATCTTTATACGACCATAATTTAATAATGTCGTATACTTTATTGCGTCGTACAGTCATAATATATGCTTTCAATTTGAGCAAGATTAGTATATTAGTTTATGAAATGAATCTTCAATGTCCAGATTTAATACTTTCTTTCAAATAAGAATGATTTTCTGCATCTATTTCTTAAATAGTCCTAGAATTATAGTTTGTGATCAAAGGATTCATAATATATATTTACTTCCGTCTCTTTTTGTCAACACGAATATGCAATACATATCCAACAGAGTTACAAGAACAATTTATAACAATAGTATCAAACGTAAAAGTCAATAAAGCTGGATATTTACGATAGCCGAATTAACTCAATAGGATACAAAAGCGCACTTGCGGAATTTAAAACACAATAATGGTTAACTCAATTCCAAATAAATTCCTTACATTTTACTACCCATCATCGAATTGTTCAATATTACAAAGGCCAAACTGGTAGAAAAATATTTTTATATTTAGGTACATACATAATTGCCGTTGATGATCTTAAGAAAATACCAGCGGAATCGAAAACATTAAGAGGCACGCCTCTATCAACACTAATTATTGTAGGTTTCCGTAGAAATAGCTTGTAACCAGATTACTTAATATCATGACATATTAATTGTTACTGCAGTAAATTATTTGTGATTGCGCTACCGAAAGTATTCGATACAACACCATCCATACAATTATTTATATAGTAAGCTACCAGTGGCATGATCATTTTCGATTGTTAAATTGCTTTAAGCACATTCCAGTTTATGATTTTATCAGCAAGTATTACCATAAATTAACATAAACTATGGTGTATAAGAAAATATAATGATTTATAATCTCGTATAGTAATTCTAAATAAACTATTAATCTAATAAATTCTATAATACTTTTGCTCAACCCATAAGCATAAACCCAATTTTTTTCGTAATAGCTTTCAGCCAATCTTGTGTACCATCACAGAACAACGCTCATACGCTATAAATTATCGCATTTTCGGTATTAAGTTAGAATTCATAACCTCTGCGCTAGCCTCAAATTGGTTTTATGCTTTCAATTATTTACCTGCGGCTCTTGTACTGAATATATCTACATTAGCCACTGGTTTTCTTATAGTTGCTGAAATCAATATAAACTAAGAGTTATCGCACTAAGTAAAATTGCTATGAAGTAATTCTGCCGGCGTCTTGCCAATAAATTTCATATCAAGACACAGAATTAGTACCTTGCTTGAAAACAATATTAACGGCTAAGATAAAGAATCGAATAATTTCCTGTATTGCCAGCCATTCTGGAACAACTTGTAGCCCGAACTTTGCTATCCTACTTAATAACGATTTTTAATTATTAAATGGTAAGTGTCGTAAAATCAGATAATACACGGCTAGTTCTGATCACTTTTTAATTTATGTGTACGCACAACTTATGCTAGAACATCCTAAGATTTCGTTATTCTATTTCGTTTATTTTTAAAAAGATGAGCGACAACGCACCTTTTAGCGCTCATAACACTGACCTGACCGAGCTAAATGCTTCTGGAAGCGACAAAAATCTGGCTGAGCACGGCGATGAACCAGGCTACTGGTATAGTTTGAATGATGGGATATATCTGCTAATGAAGATACGTGAAAAACGCTTAAATTATAGAATGAACGACGGCGAGAATTTTCCACTAAAAGATCTGCAAGAATACTCCCCTACAAGAGAAAACGCAAATAAGATACTTCTAACCGATCCATTTTCGATAGAGCAATTTAATAATATTTCCTTTATCGACGATATAAAGACTATCGCTGGAAAACATGACCGCGATGAAGATGGAAATGACATAACGGCTAGAAATAACCGATGGTCAAATATTCCGCAATTAATAATCATACCAATAATCATTAAGAATCATTGGATCAGTTTCCGAATCCGAATCGACGATAATAATGGTGCCGACATTTTATACAGCGACCCATTTGGAAATACTGATTTAATCAAAAACCTGAAAAAGAATCGTCAAACACGGAATAAAATTACTGAGGCATTGAATTTACTTTGCGGTAAAAATATTAAGCTTACGGAGAGTTCTAAATCATTTAATCAACAAGGTAACAATGGCTCGAATTGTGGACCTATTACTTTTACGAATATTCGTGATTACATGAAAATCGAAATTCCAAATTCAGATTTACAATCCGACGAGAAATATTCCATTCGTGAGTTTTCTAAAACAGGAAGTTCATCTATTAAAAAAAAAAAGGAGAATGACATAAAAATTTATACAGAAATGATAAAGAAATATGGTAAGCTTGAAACAAAAAATGATATGCAGCCTTCCATTGAGAAAAGTAACTCGTCAACCAGTGAATACGAGAAGAAAGAAAAAACCCAATCAGATAGATCAGCTAAAATTCCTAATCCAGAAAAGGCTAAAGAAATATTTGAGACTCTGAACGCACAAAATTCAATTACCTCTCCGAAGATGTTGCAAGATCTGAAAGATTTACTAACCTACGTAATGACGCTAAGTAAAAGCGCTGCCACTATAACTAAACCGATTCGCCAGTCGTTTAAAGAAGCACCTAGTGATTCTAATGAAATTGATGAGCGTTTAAATATCATATCAAGTTCTAAACCATCTAAAGGTTTAAAAAGGACTTTTCACGGTACCATATATCAGATAGCCTTGATCGCATTGATAGCTGTTCGTGCTAATGCAAAGAGAGATCAATTTGCTTTAGCAAGCGAAGCAGAAGGATATGATAAATTTGATGACTTAGTTGTTTACACTAGCACAAGTGTAATTTACATTCAAGTCAAGCATCGATTGGATCATACATACAAAGAAAAAGATTTTTATTCAATAAATCAATCAGAAGCCAAGAAGTGTCCTTTATTGTGGTTGTATTTTGATTACTGGCTGAGGATAAAAAATTCTGATGATTATATGAAGAATTGCAAAAATAAAACTCATCAATTTGTATTTTTTTCGAATTGTAAAGTTGAAATTCCCAGTTACTTGTACGAAAAAGCAACCATATCTCCAGGCTATTTATTTGAAGGTCTTGAAGGACGTAGCTTCAGATTTAAAAAATTACCTAAAGATAGCGATTTTGTTAAATGTATATTCACTCACGTAAAGAAGCAAGCTAATAAGCTAGAAGAATTGTTAGATGCTGCCGATAAAACTAAAGCGAAAGAAAACCTTACAAAGTCTTTGAATCATGCATGTTGCATATTAAGGAATGTTATAAATGACCTACAAAAGGCGAGGAATCACTTTTACGAACAAAACAGCCATCATTATATTTTGATATCGGACATGGCCATAATTACATCAAAAGATCCGATGCGAAGTAAGTTTAGAGAAAAAATGAAAAAAGGTCAAAGAATTTTATTTGATGAACGTAGTAGAGAAATAGAAGACAAAATTAACAATATTATGCTAAGGCAAATCTATCAGTTTTTCGAAGAATTCATAGTAAAACTTGATCAACCTGATACCTCACAATTAGAACGTTTGACCTACAACGAGGTTAGATCTAAGACCGAGCTAGCCGCTACAGAAGTTTATAGTACCTTACGAGCATGCATGATTGACTGGCTAGCGGATAATAAAGTCTGCTGGCTGCAATCGGATGAATTTGATAAAATTGTGAAAGCCTCCAAAAATGAAGAAAGTCGCTTTTATTTACTAAAACACACAGAAACATTTAAGACTGAATATCATGAACTGATCCAAGATCATAAAGTAAGCATTCAAGAGATCAAAATCGAAGCTTTAGAAAAATTTTTAATTGATACCGATCATAAAAATTTAGTCATGTTGCTTTATGGCGTTGGCATCCAACTAAGAATATATCAAACGTTATCCAATTTAGCAATAAATATACAATTGACGAATGGTCATTCTTAGAGATAGCATCGATATGGAAGATGCAAGAAAGGTTACTGAAAATCCTTGAAGGTGATACTTTAAAATTCTTAATTATTGATTGTCGTTTACCAAATAAATCATCATTTGAAATGCCACAAACGGTACTCAAAGCAGCTATTGAAAATAAGAAAAAAGTTATTTTAATAATAGAATCAGACGATAAAGAGATATGCTACAAAAAAATATCGGAGATGGATAGAAATATTAAACCTGATCGTGATTCAAACCATTTTAAGATACGTTGTAAAGAGTTAGGTAAATTATCTTCTGATAAGTTAAAAAAGCTATATAAATATCATAATAAAAAGTATATCAATTTGGCCGGTAAAAGTTATCCTCTATTCAAAATTCTTGAAGATACAACTAGCAGTTTATATGAATTTGTTGGAGACGTAGATAATACTGCTATAGTGCTAAATGATATAAAAGAAGGTAAAACTGAACATCCACTAGCTATTAAGCTACCGTGCAAGGTCTACTTAGAAAATCCAATTATACAGATGATGCCAATCTATAAATTACGAAATATATTAGAAGAGAAAAATTTTCCACTCCTTATATTTGAAGGCCTAGAAAAATCTGATACCTTGGAAAGTTTGCTTGATGGCTGGTTTAATAAGGCCGAGAACAGAACACAGTTTACTGCTAAAATAGTTACACCCCTTGATCCCGATATCATCTACATTTTGCTGACGAAAGAATCCGACATTGATCGAATACCATTTACCCCTGAAGAGAATAAAATTATGATTTATGTTGGTGAATATAACTCCTTATCCGAAGAACATAGGAAGCTGAAACATGTCGTCGTTAAACCGAAAGATCCTAATACAGACCAACTTGAAAATATCTCAGTTGTAACTAATTCAGAAAATGTAATATTACCAACTCCAAGTGAATATATCAATCCGGGGGGGGGGAAGAGCGTCGGTACTCCCTTCCAGCGATATTCCCTAAAATCAATAATTTCGTAATTTTGTCTGCAAATGCTGGTTATGGAAAAACTGCCTTATTCATTAATAGACTAAATGAATGGGCTGAAGATGAAAATTCGGAGTCGATTATATCATGGAAATTATATATACATTTACCCAGCCAGAAATTTGACAACTCTCTAGATCTCGAGACATCCATTAAGCCATTAGTCAGGGATTTTATAAATAAAGACTGGCAATTGAAGGCTCTATTAAATGATATGAAAAAAGAAGGTCGTGTTGAATTTTTTCTTGATGGATTAGATGAAATTAAAGATGAAAACAAAATTAACAGCCTTAATAAATTACTTGCCTTGATTCCAACTAGTACTACAGTTGTAATTGCTACTAGACCGCACGCTGTTCATAAAGTAAATAAGCCTAGAAATCGAAACCTAGGCCTCTACTTAACGCTCGGCAAGTACACAGATCAACTACGCAATGAATATATTAAAAGGATGTTTCCCAAAATTTTAGAAAAAGCAAACAAGAAATCAGATGACAACACATCGCAGACTGAAGATATACCTAAACATAAAATAACCGAAATAACTAATAATTTATGTGAATCTATTGATCAGGAGCTCAGCGAAAAGGTACAACACCTAATAGGTATACCTCTAGAATGCTATATATATTGTGAAACGAAAGCCTCAAAGATTGCAATTCATGGTACTGATTGCATAGATAACGGTTATGGAGTCCATGAAAAACGATCTAAAATAAATACATCAAATCTCTATCAAGAATTTTTATTCACGAAATTGAAAGACTTTACTTTACGTTATCTCAAAATATCATTTAAGAACGAATCAGAATCTGCTCATAGAATTTACAACGTATCATCTAACTATATTTTGATTTTAGCCGTTTTAGCATTTAAGCAAGCCTTTCAGTTACCTCCAAAATTTGTACATTTAGCTCTTGCTCGAAGTTATTTCACTAACAAAATGGTGCTTGAATTAGGCGATACCGGGCTTGTCACCGTAAGCGATTATCCAGATGAAGACTCTGCATATGGGGATCATTTCCTGAGGCTCAAATTTCACCACTCAACCTATCAAGAATATTTAGCCGCTCTATGCCTGCTATACGGGCTTATTTTAGATGATAAACTCAGAAGCGAGGTACAAAGCCAAATTATGGACAACCGGTATAATCCTGGTTATACCCTGATAATGTCATTAGCATCTCAATTAAGTGTAGGTGAAATTGAACTTATACCAGGTTATGTTGCAGACAAGCATGCAATTTTATTTTGGAAAGCGTTATGTGATGAGGCAGATATCTTAGGAGCAGCAGAAAGTAAGTTGCTTCAAAATTGTTTGTGTGAATTTTCAAATAAGATGAAAAAAACTTTAAAAAAGATTGTAAAAGATACAAGATTCTCTACAAAGATACTCAAAGAACTTGATAAACATGGAAAATCCTCTCGAGCATTGGAGGAATTCAGTATAACAGATCAAAGTAGCAGCCCATTGATCTTTGACGATTCAAAATTTAAAAATGAAAGATTACAAATTCAAGATAGCGATAAAAAAAAATTGCTAAAAAAGGAGATAGTGATTAGTTCTACAAAAGATTTACTGAAATGCAAGGGACCTGATTATGTTGCAAAAATATTTGAAATAATTACTGAAGAAATAATTGAGGCAGACCGCGAAAAAGTAAAGTCTGCGAACTATTGGGGAATGGATGGAGGCTTTGAAGCAATGGCATTGCTCGGCGACAGTTTTAATTATCGTCATGCTAAGTATTTTATAGAAAGAATAGATAACTACCCGGAACATCGCTGGAATCCAGCTCTGAAAGCTATCGAATCACTGCTAAAAGACTGCACAAAGCCAAGTGTAAAAGCTGAATGCTTCAAAGTGATAGAGTATTTAGCAAAGCATGCGTTAGATTATGATGATCCAGGGCGTTTAATCCCTCTAATAAAAGCTGTACGTTCAGAAATTTTTGAGTCTTTTTCTCAATTAGAAGATCAAATTCGGAAGCTGCCTGAATATTCTATACCTAATGAAATCCATGGTAGGCCCTATCAACAATTTATACTAAAATTTACTTTTGCATTGTGGATATCGATAAAGATGCCGTACGCGGTAATCAAGTCAAATGATACTCACGAAATTATCATTAAGGAAGAAAAAGTCAAAAAAATAAAAATAGATCAGGATAAAGTGCATGTATGGAATCTTATAGAAAATGTCATTAATGAGTTAGCAGAAGAATCCGACGAAGACAAGAAAGCATTGCTGTTGATTAATACCAAAAGATGGAAATGTTTCATTTATGAACGCCTCGTTGAAACAGCGATAAAGAATAAAGACAATTCCGTACTACATGATGAGACGTTCATTGATATTGTGGTAAAAGACTATCATATTGTAGCTAATATTTTGAAAATTTATCATGATAACGAGTTGATTGAGGCTAAAGTAGCTGAAAGATTATTAGCATTTATCAACATTATAGAACGTATTAAAAGTATACAATGGCCAATTCAAGGCGGTATTGAAGCAATCGCTTATACAGGAAAATATTTCAATCAAAAATTTGCAGATTTCTTACTAACTAGAGCATGCTGGTATAAAGATAATAGACAAAAAGCGTTGGCTTCTCTCGAAGTTCTTGACGGAATATTACAAAATTGTAACGACGACGACACCTACAGAGGTGCAGTAGATGCTTATAAATGGTGCCTAAAGCAGGAAACATTTAAAGCTTTCTATTAAAACCGATACAGTCTGAGAGTTTAAATTAGCTCGATTAACATGATGAAATATAGAGGAATTGAATGAGATGCTATCAAATCTGATATTTACTATTATACAAAGCGAATATCGATATAGAAGCTAGAGTATTTTTTTCAAAATTATCTACTCGGTAAATTTTATGATCTCAAATTAAACTTCCTAAGTACTCCGGATATGTAGACTACTAAACCTTAAGGATAGAAATAATATCCATTGATGTTATTGTATGCAGCATTGTCGTTTCTAAATGCGAATGAATTGCTAATTCTTTTACATTTTTACCAACTATATTGCTTATTTGCACATCTTATCTGTAATTGTACTAACTGATATACCTTGAACGACAGTAAAGCTAATCATGTAGCGGCTGTTTCTATTATCATACTGTCCATTTATTTTTCAATTTTTATGCATTTCTGCTGGCATATATTAATTAATTAGGAAATGTACAAGCTCAGCAAAAGCGTAATATCTTATTGCAATGAAGATCAATCTTTTAAAACTTTTCCGTGAAATTTTTTATTGTTTTATGTATCGTAGATTCAAAAGTAGCTAATTTTAATCTGATGACTGTAAATTTCATTTAATATCTTAATATATTTTTAACTCGACTACTTTATACGGATTATGATGCAGCAATACTTTATAGAGTAGTTTTTGTCAAACATTATGCATTATAAAGATTGTAATTTAACCGATATACTCGTACTAAGTATAATATTTGCGCTTTAATAATGATGAATTTGTAGCTGATTTCTTTCATAATAAGCAGTAGGAATTATATTGCTTCGCCTTAAGGTACAGTGTAAACCCAAACATTTGATTTGAATTCTAATTAAAGGATAAGGGTTAGTCTTAATGTTTTTTTTAATTATGTGCTATCGCATACAGTAAACAGACGTAATTTTTAGTTTTAATTATCATTACTATTAATTTTATAAAGATAGAAATCGAAGCTAGATTTATCGTAACATATGTAATTTATAGCTAGTCTAATTTAGAATACTTTAGGAGATCGGTTGATACTCTAACGATCTGCTTGGTGCAACCTACAAAGGTGTTGTGGTTTAGTTTTTGAATAATTCTGTTAGTAAGTTAGCAAGACTAGAGGTACATGAAGGAAATCATGAGTAATCCTCATTTTTATTTTTCATTATTTGATAGGTTAAGGCGGTATTTCGGCCCTTCCTTACTTTTTTAAGTGCTTCTTGCAATTTTTCTGTTAAAGCTATAATAAACTGCTGCTTTCTCCTAAACTTAGCTTTAATTATAATTTGAAGTGGTCTTTAATTTAATAATTACTTGCTCATTATTACTTTACATTAGTATTCTGTAATAAGTTACTCATACATATACAGTGACATAAAATGTGATATAATATACGAGCGTATGTATCTATAGTGCAACGTTTTCAAAAAATATTGTACTATAGCAAATTAAATGTTAATCGCTATTATCACATTGCTACAACTTTAATTATAGAAGTACCAGGATCAGCTGATACTGTAACTGAGAGTTTCTAAGAAAAAGTGTAAATTTAACCAGTTGTTATCTAATTTCAAAGATAAAGCTATGCAAATGAATATAGTTTAAACTACATATGGCCAGCACCAAATTGAAGAACTTAAAAAAATATTATGTTCCAGTAATTAAGACTTTTTATTGTAAATTTATGATACAACTTAAGTTCATACTTAAGTAATTTTCTCTAGATTTCATTGCATTTTGACAGTTTTCAATTGATTATATAATATTCAGGATTAGTTTTTGTAGTCTGAAAGAGTTATTTTGCTAGCTGTTACAATCTGCAGGGCTCGCTATCCGGCCGTTCTGCTAGAAGTACTCCAGTTACGGTTCCTTGCTTGTTAACACTACTTACTGAAACTCAACCGCCGTTAAATTTAGGAAGATTCTTTATTTTTTCTTTAGATTTGTAAACTGAAATCAATGTACCTTTCCACGAGGCGACTGATCCTTAAAAACTATCCAATATTTATTTGATACTACACTTATATAATAATGATCTATATAACTGCTAGCTACAATATCGCAATAAGCACATACGTATCCGTACTAATAATAATCATGACAACCAGAATTTCATAAATTGAAAGTTTCCTAATCCGAATCGACGATAATAATGATGCCGACATTTTATACAGCGACCCGTTTGGAAAAACTGATTTAATCAAAAATCTGATAAAGATCACTTCGAACTCTAGTATACAAGACTCTAAGCTACGTTAATCAGAGGCTACTGCAAAAAATTAGCCTTCAAAGGTGAGTCTAACGCGTGCATATTACACGTTAAAACATCAATAACTCTTATTATTTTAAGACTATTATAACTGAGCCTCAAAGATCTACAGTACATAGGACAAGAATGCATTTATCAGATAAGCTTGTATATTTCATAACGAAGTAGCAAACATGTACTATATAATATTCATTTTAATATTCATTTTGATAAATGAGCGAGGAATGAGGATCTGAATAATTCATTTTGTAATCACTAATAGCTGCTATATTCAAATCTTTATCTAATAGACAGTAATATTCAGATATTTGAAAGCTAGCCTAGTGAAGATTACAATAAGCTTAGCAGCTGTGCAACAATACGATAAAAGCCAAAGTCTCAAAAATCGAGCGATGAGAAGTTTATTCCAAAACTACGGACAATATTGACTGTATTGATATTCTGCTGCCAAACTTCACTTGTATTATCCATTTTAAATCCTATAGCGGTAAGTGCAATTAAAACTTCACATATAAAAATCTATATCTGAAGCTATTTTTATTATATAATCGTATATTAAACTTGTTCCTTTTCCCAACTTTTCAAATTGATAGTAGCTATTACGACAAAATCAGAAAACGGTAATCGTTGATAAGCTTGGATAAATTACAATCAATATACTGATTTATACTGTATAAGTTGTATTCATGCGTACAGATAGTAAATTTTTCCTTCTATTTCCTAATAGATGATATGGTATCCTATTGCTAAAATTTTATAAGACTTAAAACAGTTGCTTTAACGCAAGATTATAATTAATCTGTAAAGCAGTTACTTCATCAACACCTAATAAGAAATTCTACAATCATGCTCTATGTATACGT
Source organism: Trichoplax adhaerens (assembly GCF_000150275.1). Taxonomy (NCBI): domain Eukaryota; kingdom Metazoa; phylum Placozoa; class Uniplacotomia; order Trichoplacea; family Trichoplacidae; genus Trichoplax; species Trichoplax adhaerens. The sequence continues at coordinate 465,076 of NW_002060957.1, read as the reverse complement.
ATATCTTTCGAGAGAGTACTAGATAGATAATCTTCAAGAATAAAGAAGTAAAAGTTTATCACTAACCCTAAAACCTGCATAGAAGCCTTCATCCACTTGCTCATTTATAGAAGTAAATCTTATATATACGCTCTTACTGCATTCGAGCGAATTGTTTGAAATCTAGTAACAAGAATCGCCAAATAAGGAAGACAGAAGAAGGGATTTTTTACTATAGATAAATTATACTAAACTATTATGCTTTCCTAGACTGCGATAATTAATCTACCAATACAATAATAGCAATATTCCTTCGTATAACTCTAATGCTATCAATTCCATCTTCGATTATCCCATAATATATCTGTATAGCCTATATGCTATAGCCGGTCTACAACATATCCATTTTGAAAACATCTAAAGAAACTGGATTGAAGAACGAGGGATAACGCTATTCTAAGATGCTGTTTCAAGTTTTATTATGTATAGAATGATTAGCAGTTAATGCTGTGTGAATGTCAAAACTCAAAGTATTAAAAAGAAAGAATTTCTGATAATTTAAACTCAGGATCAATAGTTACCGCTACGACAATTTCGTATACTTTTAATAACATTTTATTTCATGAAAGACTGCAGTTATATAGGAAAAATTACTTATCAAAACAAGTTATTTATGCTATTATTATTCATAATTTAGAGTTATTGTTATCGATTAATATAATTTTTGCTGTTCACTCTTTAATTAAAGATTATCTTTGTGATTTGAATAAGTCTAGAGCCTACACAATGAATTATTCAAGTCTTAGCAACCGACAGAAATTTTGAGACCTTGCAATAATCATTATTCATATCCTAAATATAAAGCTACGATTAATCAGATGTTTAATTAGTCATTAGCCAGAATATTGTCAATAAAATTTAGCTAACTTAATAGTAATGCTGGAAAGCATAAGTTAATGGAATAAATCACATTGCAATTAGATGTAAACTACCGGTATGTCTTATCATATAAGCCATACATTCAAATTCGGTACTGCAGGATTATTGCTACTTTAAAGTATCGTATAATTATATTAAATCAAATTAGATTTGAAGAAAAGGTTTACAAGCGCTGCTTCGAAGAAACTTCTTAATATTCTCAAAAGCAACCCTGTTGACACGCTATAAAAAGTAACAAAAAGGCTTCTACCCACTTAGCTTGTGTAACTCTATAAATTACCCTACGTCGCCCGCAGTTGAAATTTACAACTTAGTATCTGCATACAGCGTCATAGATAGTAAGATACGAACCAAAATTCTTAAACACGGAATAGAATGTGCACTTAGAGACCTATTGAATAAGATCACAATATTCGAATTTGAAAGTAATTTTCCGTGTAAACACTAAAATTTAAGAGTTTGAATATCATTTCCGTGTGTAATGTAGTAGTCTAAACTTAAGATCTTCCAATTTTGCCCCAAGAAAATTACTCATCAAATTCACGCCAATAGAGTCCTCTATTGGAAATAAAATAAGTGTACATCGAAAACTTGATGATAAATAGCTAATAACTTCCACCAATGCTTCCAATTCTATATGGTAACAGCTTCACTGCTACTGCGTTAGGTTCGTAACTTATGATGCTAGCACAATTTTGGGTACAGTTTATAAGCTATCAGTCCCAACTCTCAGTGCTTAGTATACGAGTGAATAGCGTACTTTAGCGTTTCATCATCAGCTATGGCCCATTAACATACTTTACTCTATGTAAACCATTACACACATCAATGAAAATATTGACTTAACGTACGGAGATAATCATAACATCGTATCTTAACCCTAGATAACTTAATTTTGTAGACTAATCAATCATCCCTAAGATAAGGGTTTAGCGATTATAACGTTCCCTTTGTTCAATTTATTAACTAATTAGGTATCTTGAAGAATTTACTTTACCGTAAGTTTATCAAGGTCTCAAGGACATACGCCTATGACAGTAGCGGTTTACAGTATTAATACCCCTAACTAGACGCTTAGTAATACGTTCTTATGGAACGTAAATCACAAAATGGATGACAAGAAACATATAGTGCTAATTACAAATAATATCCGTACTACAACTAGTACCAAAAAATAAACTTAAGTTCTCTCTGATCTATAATTACATAGATTGCAACATTATCAGCACTGATCTTAACCTTAAAGTCTATATTTAAGCCTTCATTCGCTTGCTTATTTATAAAAGTAAAAAATAGCAAACTCAAGTAAGCTCTTACTGTATTCGAGCGAATTGTGCAAAATGTGCAGTAGGTTACAAGAACCGCCGAGTAAAGAAAGTTAGAAGAAGGATGGAATGTGACCGTTTATTATCGATAAATTATAATATACTGTTATGTTTTCCTAGACTGCGATAATGAATGGGTAATTTTTACTAGTACTAGCAATAATCCTTCATATGACTCTAGCTGTGAGAATTAGTGACTTCTATACACGTTAACCCTACAGTCTGTTCTTTATAAGGAAAGTCTCAAATTAATGCACGAAATACTTCACTCCAATATTAATGGATTGCAATGATTATAATAAATAACACTAAACTAAGTTTGTAAACAGAAATCGCTATAATTCCGACAGTTTATTTAAAACACTTGAAAACTACGTAGTCACAATAGATCCTTGATACCTTCTTGGCAGTTTAAGTCAGTTGCCTTAGTTATTCATTTCTCCGCAAGAGGAAGAATGATTACTGTTTTTCGATAACTGGTCATGTAGTTTCTAACCGTTTTACCAGACTATTACATAATTATCGTATCGTGACTATTCAATACACGCAATTCTAATATTATAAGTAAAAAAATTGGTTAATTGCTGCATTCCATCTTTAGAATATCATATTAAGGCCAAGACACTGAGTCATCTTATCAATACTATTCTTGATAATTAAATTGCCATCATATCTTTATCTTTCAAAATATTAACCTATTTATGTCATTAGTGACGGTCATGCGAGCTATACGCACTTTAAAAAACCTCTGCAGAAAATTAAATACATTCATCTCAGTTAAAAAAATTCGACTTACTACCGTATCTACCCAAATACAAGAGGAAATAAAATTTTAATGTGTAATGGTATCATACAGTAAGAATATAGTTACCTATATTACTATTAAAACATCTAAGGCTTTAGTTTCTATTTTCTAGACATTTCTTCAAATGATCCTTACTACCGATCGTACCTCCTGTACGTTATCCCTAGGGATCGTATTTTTCTCAAAAGATATATTCAAATCACATCACTTCATGCATTACGTGATTAGACTTTGCATCTTATTTTATTGAATAAAAGAGCCATTAATTATGGAAAATTTCCTGTAGCGCAAATAATTTGAAAAGCCTTACCCTATTGTTTTAATTTACCAAAATTGGATTAAAGTAAATGCTCTGGGAATTTGCTCAATTCCCAGAGCAGAAAGCTTTTTAGAAGCTATTCAGTCCTAGTAACAAGTAGAACAATTTTAAGCCTTTCATAACAGACCTCATGGAGCTCCATAACCAGATAATATACTCCTACAGTTTTATTTACGGGCACAAAGAGTCATACGAGTAAATGATGTTTAGACGTTGAAAATAGACATTAGTAAACTAACAGCTATTGTACTCCTATCATATACGTATTCTATTTGATCCATTCTAACCCAGTTGGTGGCATTATCCAATTAATAAGTATAACTGCCAATTAGCATGCTCAACAATTACTTTATTTTGACAATTTCTTTCAACTGAAGTTCCTTCCGCCACCGTATCGTAGTGATGTATCTCATATTTAATTGCATTAATAGCTACAACGAACATAGTCAGATTTCTAAGATTGAATATGATCGTGATGCTAACATTAGATGATGCCTAATTACTGTATTAGAAATTGCTGGTTACTAATGGATTGTATGGTAAACCATATTAATGATCTATTCGAAGAGAAGTCTTCTGTTTAATGACTCAAGTCTGATTTTAGACAACTTGGTTACAGTAAAATGAACTCATATATTTAAGATCTACAGAATTGAGCTTATATTAATCAAGAAGGTAGACTGCCAAATGCCGGCAAAAAGCAAAAGATAGAATAGTAATTTCTGATTTTTAACTAGGAAAAACCTCTACACTTAGTATGAATTTCCTTATTTAAGATATTATGAAGGTACACTATTTCCATAGGTGCTTTAGAATTAATGGCATAGCGAAAGCAAGTATGTGCAATTGTGTATCCTATAGCGAGAACTACAATATAAAAAATATCTTTAGTCCCTGTCTGTACTAAACGTTCGTACGTGCATAATATTAACTTTCTAAAAGGCATCAATATCCACCTATCGACTGCAAAGTTTTCTTTATACAGTTATAGTAATGAATAGGTTTATAACCCTCTATATACACTAAGTCATCATCTACAATTATTTTATTCAGCATAGCGATTTACTACGCCTTGTAGTGCCTTTTTATGAGCTGTTAGTTCCTCCTCGACTCCTTTTATGACTATAATTAGCTGAAATCACTTCAACAATATTTAATACGTATATTTTATATAAAGATATTCTAAATTGGTGTAGAAATAACTATAGATCGCAAGTAGATTAAAATTCACCATCAGTCTATATTACTGTATAATAATAAAGAAGAATTTAACCTCAACATCCGTCTTCTGCATAACATGATTACCCCATACTGTGCAGGTGGAATTTTATTAAAAGTAAACAGTTTTATGCCACCCATAGGCATCCATTGAAATTAAATTTAGGGAGAAATATTTTTTTATAACACTACGATAGACCATATTGACTTTGCTGTGAGGAAAGGGTGTTAACATTAGTCAATTTCTACCATAATTACTAACGCAATAAATATGTTGCGCGGCTAGTAGCGAATAGTACATAATTAGGTGTTACTGCATAGGACGATTATGTTAGACAAGTAAATGAACAAAAACAACCTCTATTACCTTTATGACAATAATAAGCAAGTCTTAAAATATGAAATAATTGTATCAGTTTATGTGTATGTTAATGCCCAAGAGTCTAACAACGCTAAATCAAGTAGGAGGTGGTGTACCTCTACTTAATAACAATGAGTCCAACAGAATTGATTCTTTAAACAATGAAAGCTAAACCTGGCGAAA
>NW_002060957.1:452347-459897 GCF_000150275.1 Trichoplax adhaerens | reverse complement strand
ATCATCTGCATATTGTTATTATGATATGAATAAATCTGAAATCTACATAATTGAATCATTTCAATGGTAATGGCTAGTAGCATCAACTTAAGACTTTTCAAACAGCCATTCATGTATTAGACTAATAGTTCTGACAAGAGATGTCTATTGCAATTAATTTTTATTGAATCAGTGATTGGTTGAAATAGCACAAGTGAAATTCAATAAATATAATATAACAGTATTGTTGGTTATTATAAGTTGCTAAAAAATGTTACAGATTTGCTAGCGTACGAGCTTGCGTTAGCATAACATTATTTATATTCAGACGGTACTATGGGATTATTGCCACTAGAAAATAATGAGTCCTTTATCAAGTTCATAGAAATTCGGTTAAGAAAAATTCCAATGCACTTGTCTAGTAATCTTGTTATGATTTCATACAAGGTAACAAAATATAACCTGTAGCTATGCTAATCCGCTATATGGCACCACTTCATACAATAGGTTAAAACTTAAAGGTCATAAGCGGTGTCTAAAAATCGTGTAGCAAATATCAATATAAGCAAACATAAATTGTGGAACGTAGAATAGAATATATCACTTAGTGCAGTACCGGATAAGATCATAATATTTAATGTTGAAAGTGACTTTCTGGCCGAAAATACTGAAATTAAACACTTTGATGATTTTACCTAGCAATACTGGTGTGGTAATCCAAACTGAACTCCATTAATACCTGATACTGTGAAAAATATTTACCCACGCACTATTACTGAATTTCTATAATGAAATTAATAATTACATTTTTCAAAGTTTTTGATTTATGGAACTGGCATACACGTCATCATCTCTACTTCATTAGAATCTTAATTAGAATCACGTTACCCTACTCTCATTAAACGCCACAACTCCTACAACTCTGAGACCCATCCAATTCCCATTGCGTATCCTATCCTACATCAACAATACATAAAATTTCCTCATTTAAATAAGAAAAGTAATTATTATTTACTATATTGTTTTAAATTACAAAAACCTTTATGCCTGCCTGTATTGATTCACAGAAGAGCTACAAATGCAAAGGCTATATAAACCCCGATCACATTGGGTCAATCTCATTCGTTTGCTTTATTGCTAGTGCTACAGCAAGGTAAAAATAGCTATAGAAGTTTAATCTCTAATTCATCTAATAATATTATTTTTGTGCTAATTCTTAATATTATGGTCAATATATTATGACATACTTTACATATATAACGTGAAGTACAAGTTATTATATTAGTAAATGTTAATTACCTTCCATGCTCGATTTCAAAAAGGATATGGTGATTTAGTTATTATTTATTAACAAATGAACGAAACTTGCTATCTTAATTACAGAAATAAACATGAAGATCAGCATCCTTATACTTGTGACCTTATTTTGCGCCGTTGCTTGGGCTGCAGAACCCTCACGGGAATTTGAAGAACACGCAAAGGAAAATGAAGAAACTGAAATAGAACAACCAGAAGAAAAGGAAATTGACGAAGAAGATGACGAAACTGATGTAGCTGAAAAAGAAGATGACGAAGAAGAACCCCAAGCTTTAGTATGTGCACTTTATTCTACTAGTTACTAACGATATTTGCCCTCGTCAAGTATCACCATCTTAATCCGTTAACGCATAAATCTATAACAACTGTTACATAATAATACGCAAACGTTTTCTCACTGACGTATAAATAGTAATGAAACTTTGCTTTACCATATTATCTTACTGTATCAAAGTTCGTCTGCTATCACAGTGATTTTATGATCACAACATCTTAGTAACAAAACTACACCTATTTTCGCTAGATAAGTTATAGCTATACAAGATTTTGCTCTAGCCTCTTGTAATAAAGGAACAGTTAGTGAAATCAAATTTAATCTATAAACCCATACGATAGCAGTAATTGACAGCTCAAGGCGATATAACAAAAATTAACAAGTAGAAAAATCATCATTTTGTTCGAAAGTTCATCCTGTTCTACGATATTAATTTATTCTTCTTTCTTTGCTCGATCTATGTTTTGAATATATTATAATGGAAAATTACAGGAAACTTCAGATAAAGCTGTAAGCTATATCATTAATGATTATTGCCTACATGTATATTTGATATGATACAGTATTGTATTGATGTCTATTATTTATCTGAGTTAATAACTTCATTACTTTTTTGATTGATTTAATGACAATATCGACATCATTTTATCCTTAAAGGCCTACTATAGACGTCGTCGTTCGGTAAGTAAAATATAAATATATCAATTTCTTATATAAAATCTGCCTTTGCATTACTGGTATACGTACAAGCGGATTTGCACTGCTGTAAACGTGTTGATCTTATCACCATACTCATCAGAGTATAATTCATTGATACACAAGTATACTAGATTTGCATATTACTGTTGAAACTATCTCTTCTACTTTCTATTTCGTTACTTACTTTTCAATAATGAACACTTACAAGTAAAAAACATACTAGATTTACGCATTACTATTAAGCGTAATTTTTGACTATGCATAAAGTCAGTCACTTATTTAGGACGAAGTGAATCGCCCATATTAATATTAATTTATTATCATGAGCAATTTATATCAATATCGTATTTTAAACGATTCAGGCGCGATTTTACAATCAGTACAAGAATATCAGAAAAATACTTGAACGACATGTAGTGTAATATTATCTACTCTTACTTAACTAACTATAATGCTCTCTAATATACTTCTTATGCTTTTCTTTAATAAATGGAATTATGAACAAATAGGTAATCCGCCGCCGCCGCTGGGTAAGTTGTATTTCAAATACTACTTGATAGTATAGGTGTTTAGGTAAAATCTAATCATTATCTCTTAACATGACTGTATCAATATTAAATCTTTCTACTTTTTTTTCACTAATTACTTTTCAATAATAACAATTTACAAATAAAGTAGTGTAATTGTTGCAACTTGATAAGTTACGTTTTGGATGCTATATGATAATATATCCAGTGATCTAATCTCGTTCTATTACTCTATCAATATTAACGCTTTCTACTTTCTATTTTACTACTTATATCTTTCAATAATAAACAACTAATAAACGAAACAGTATCGTCGTCGCTTCTTAGTAAGTTATATTTTGAATCCTATATGATAATATAACTAGTGACCTAATCTAGTTATTGTCTCGTAATATTACTATATCAGAGCTAACTCTTTTTATATTCCTACTTATAATTTTCAAAAATGAACACAACTTATAAATGAAATAGTACCGTCGTCGCTGGGTAAGTTGCATTTTAAATGCTATATATGAAAATAAATCTAGCTTTTTTTAGTAAACGTTTCGTTTTATTACTGCATCAGTGTTAATAATTTTTATTCTACTAACATTTTCTAACCATGAAAAACTTATAAACGAAACAGTACCGCCGCCGTCGCTTTGTAAGTTGCATTTTAATTTAATATGTATACCGATACTTCATGATATAATTAGTGAACCAAATAAGCTCATGTCCCTTAGTATGACCATATCAATAGTAATAATTTTCATTTTGCTATCTACATTTCTTAAAGACAAATCTTACAACTTGTGAATAAATTTAGTACCGTCAGCATTACTAAAAATTGCATATTTGATATCATTGGCATATATTTATAAATATCTTGTAATAGTTCTGATCGAATTAATATCTATTGATATCAATTTAATGATTTTATTGTTTTCTGTATTACTATTTATGTCATCGATCATGGGCAACTTATAATATAAAATAGTACCGCCGTCGTCGCATTGTAAGTTACACTTTCGACGTAATTAACTTATGATCGTGTACATACAAGATTAGTTAATATCTATTGCTATCGATTTGCCAACTTCATTACTTTACGTATTACTACCTACGTAGCTTCATTTACAGATAAAATGCTTTGACTCTAGCCATACTATTGTAGATACTCTATGATGAAATCTCTTAAGGCTATTCAATTAAAACTTGTATACTAATAATTCTATTTATAAAATTCCTTTTCCATCATCACCTACCTAATGAACTAATCATCCTATAGGGAAAGGTAGTCGGAAACTAAGAAATTATCTGATTTCTTATTCTCACTATATGTGAAATTATCATAGTAATCTAAATCATATCATAAATTTGATAACTTTCCTTACCTCTTTCTTAGAAATAAACGGAGAATTGGTTGGCGGGAAATACTCAAAAATAAGCTGACATGAAAACGTTTAGGAATAAATCATAGTTTACTTAAGTTAGATATAGGTTGACATATCAAATTAATAAGCGTAGAATTAGGTGCTGCTAGTCTAATTGTAGCAGTCACAGTTTTTTCGATGTCCAAGATCTATTTTTGAGTAGATTTAATTGCCGCAGAACTTTGAACTTTATGATTAGTTTACATTGAAATTTGTGATCTTGTTGTTCTTAATTAAAAGTACTATCTTTGGTTATATTAATTATTTTATAAACGATAATGGTGTTTTAACAATAACCTTTTCCGCAATTTCGTCATAAATTCAAGACCAATAAAATTAGGCATTCTAAACTTATTCCAAATTGAAAGCATTAGATTTTGTTAAAGTGTATCAGATCGCAACTGTAAAAAGTAGAAAGTAGCATAATTCGTGTCACAGTGCGAACTACAAATGAAGAATTAAATGACTAAATTTGGTGAACTTAGCATTTATTCAGTAAATAGTGATTACAATTAGTTACTAAGAGTAGGAACCAACCAAGTTATAACCTGTTACAGTAAATTATACGCGCACATTTTACTGTAATAAAATTCTTATATCGTAATTGAATACAGTACAAGCTCTTGTAGCTGTAATTTTGACTAATACTAGATTGTAGATGTCCTGAAACGACTCTGAGGATGAACATTCTGTAGTCCGATTATGTGAATCAGTCAGTAGATGTTCATATCGATTACGATTATTATAAGATGATTCATCAATGCTAGCTAGTGCCGATTGGTATATAAGCTCTGTAAATCGTTGCATAAAATCAGTTCTCTAGTTTTTTTAGTAGAAGCATAAGTGTCTTCAAGTTCTGGTGAGTAGTTAAGAGATTCTGAATCCATAAATTCTAGAAATTTTGAGATTTATTTTTAAGTAAAACCTTTTAGCAAAGCTGATTTGTGATAATCTGACATGGATCTGAGTGGAAAAATCCTAATTTATTTTCTTATGTTCAATGTAATATATTCTATAGCGCAGCTGGTAATTCATAATGCTTGAAATATCTGCCAATATGCTTATATAAATGACATCATTCCACTGTATGTTATCAACTACAAATTTCTAGTTTACTGCAAGTATTACAGCAGCCAGACGTAACGAGTAGTAGCCTGATTTATCGCATGAAACTATACTAATCATCACTAGAAAATATTTATTTAAACTGCATTATGTATTTGGATAAATTTTAGTGCTATACGAGTAATGCAAAGTTTTATTCAACTCTAAACCTTAAAACCACTAACTACTGCAAAAGTACATAAAATAGGATATCAATTAGATTTGCAAATTATAGGATAGTACGTACATATATGACAATAATCTTAGAAAACAACCATGAATTTTACAACTATAAGAATGAACCAATCTAATATCTAACGCTGATTATTGGATGATTTCGTCTAGATTTCTCACTATCCGTAATCAATCATAACAATAACATTCACTAGAGCAGCCAATATTGTATTACCTCTTGAAAGCAACAATTTAAATAGTCAAGACTCTCACAATACTCCAAACGTACTCAGTCTGTATATCAGAAAATACGACTAGATATCAAATAAATTGCTAACTGAGAACTTTGTTTATTAAAACTGGAATAGCTACGACAAGATTATTACCATCAATCTCGTTACTAAATCTATATCTCAAACTCAATCAAACTATACTCGAACTGATCTAAATTAAACGTGAGAAAAGCACTACCAGTACTTTACAGCATATCTGTGCTATTGTAATCTGTTTTATATTCATTATTTAATTAATTATAATATTATAATGCGCTTTGAGTAATCGATTAAAAATATGTTCTGTTATACTACTATTACAGAATCATAGAAGAAAAAGTCGCTATTTATCATTTTTAAGATTTAATATAGCCAGTCATATTAAATCATAAAATAAAGTTAATTAAATCCTTCATATATGCTGGTAACAGACTACTTTGAGTAAACTGATCGAAGGACGGCTCGGCCAACCATACTGCTTAGTCTACTAACCATCTGTTAGCTATTATACAATATGGTCAACAGCAATATCGGTATTAATGAGATTCAACGCTTTTCTAAGTTGATAATCTATTAAACAAGCGTTTAACGAATTATGACTACATAGCAATAGTAGTAATTATTTTAGGAAACCTTCATTTTATGGGTAGATAAGTATTTAAAATAGTACGGTAACAATGGCGATATGATAGGACTAATTTAATGTGTCTTAATTATTCTATCTTCGCAATAAGTATAGGTCTACGAACGATCCTTTCCCTCGTGATAGCAGCTTCTTATATCAATAAAATTTTAGTATAAACATAATATTTGCCTATAACATCGACTAATTATCGTCCTTAAATGATAATCCTTCTTTCCCAGGGGATTTTAAAGCTTTTTTCTGACTAGATTCCAGTATTTTTAGCAATTCAAATTTCATGCTATCACACCCAAATTATAAAAAAGAAGCACTAGAATAAGGTAGAAACATTACTCATCAAATTAATAGCTTACGCAGTACTCAATTTGATGATATGTAAAATAAAAGCGAAATCCTAGTACTCCAAAGGCTGTAAATTGGCACAATAAGACCGAACCACTAGAATATGCACTGGTCAATTGTACAAACTTTCAGCTTTCCGAATGCCACCGCATAAAGTACGCAGTAACAGAGTCTAAATAATATCGTAGATCAAAGAATTTAAATTTTATTACCCTGGCTGACTGTCGCTATGATCAAACAAATCTATAGAAAAAAATATTATTACTGATAATAAAATCTTTAATCTATAATGAGTTGAAATATTCTGATTACGGTATTAGTAGCAAAAGTTTTGCAATAATGATTGACAAAGACTTTTATTACGTAGATTAATATGGCCTTATTTAAGGATAAAAATTTTCCTTTCGCGGAGATCAAGTAAAATATAAAGTTTGGGAGTTTAATTTATCGTATAGGGCACATTACTAATTATAGAATATTAATTATTGCATACCATTATTTAATATTAACAAATTCTCCGCTAGACCCTTACTATTGATAAAATGGAATAGAAATTTTGAAGTCTTAGTCTATGAATTAACTTTCATCCTGTATCGAAAAAAGATAAGGAAATTTGTATAATAGTACCTTAATTGAAACTTTTAAGTCTTGCTTGCTAAGTATTATTTATACTTCTTTAGTTATAAAATATGTATGGCATGACTTCGACTGATATTTGTAGGCGAGCTCACTGTATTTAAACGCTCTACTCGTCAAAGCTATAAGAAAATAATCCGGTAGATTTTGTAGTGGATAAGCCAATATAAT
>NW_002060957.1:357898-358969 GCF_000150275.1 Trichoplax adhaerens | reverse complement strand
TCAGTACAGTAACAATGCTATACGTTATAGCAATAGGTAGCTGCTATCCATGCAAAAACAGTCAAAGTACATGGTAATAATTCCTATGTGCTTTGCCATCCAAATGTTTGAAATGCTAATAAAGTTACAGTACAGTAACAATGCTATACGTTATAGCAATAGGTAGCTGCTATCCATGCAAAAACAGTCAAAGTACATGGTAATAATTCCTATGTGCTTTGCCATCCAAATGTTTGAAATGCTAATAAAGTTACAGTACAGTAACAATGCTATACGTTATAGCAATAGGTAGCTGCTATCCATGCAAGAACAGTCAAAGTACATGGTAACAATTCCTATGTGCTTTGCCATCCAAATGTTTGAAATGCTAATAAACATACAGTACTGTAGTAGTACCTTCAATATACTATAGGGGGAAAATTGATATAATAAAAACAGCAATGAAAGAATATCAGAATTCAACACGACATTCAATCAATCAGTTACTGATGTGTCGTGTTTCAATTTAAGAAATGGAATCACACCAATACTATATGTATGTTTGTAGTAAAATTACTGTAGTGAGCTGAAATCACTACAATGCTTGAACCGGTGTCCATTGATGAGTATAAAATTATCTCTTGCTGACTTTCATCAGTCCAGTGTGATGTAATCCAGCAATAGTTGGTAGGTTATCGCTCAAGTAGGTTAGTTTTACGCTGTATGGCTGTAGTCCATAGTTGATACTACTGTATGTGTAAGTCGATTGCCGGGATGGCGAGTCAAATGGTGGAATAGTTAAGCCATTGGTAAAAAAGCTAAGGAATTCACTTCGATTGGAAACACCTACTATACTGTGCGTTAGCCAAGCATTTCAAGAATAATGCTGCTGGCACAGTCCAGCAGACGGCTTAGCTATCGTATCTGCTAGAGTGCTGCTGCATCGTCTTACGAGCCAGTGTTATCATTAACATGTGTAGGAATTGTTACCGTGTCCTACTGCAGCTGGCGTATTACTAATGCGCTATTCTTGAGATATTAAGATACTATCCGGTGAGACAAATTGAAGTGAGTCCTCTGTATCCTACTGTA
>NW_002060957.1:158698-357848 GCF_000150275.1 Trichoplax adhaerens | reverse complement strand
ATATCCGGTAGATTTTGTAGTGGATAAGCAATATAATTATTGATTGCAAATGGAGCTCTTTTCAATACATTATAAGATTTGTATCACTTCCTTCTCTTAACGACAGAAATATAGCTAAGTACTTTTAAGTACATTTTAAAACAGCATGTTAGTAAATCTATCTACGTGATGCAATGATTTAAGATTTTATTGTACTAATAAATTTAACTTACAAGTATATTAGACTTTATTCGATTTTAGAATAGCATTAGTAAACTATCATCGACTTATTTATATATTCCACACAGGTATTACCTTATCTTTATATATATATATATGTCCCTGCATATACACGGTATACATTCTATATATATAGCACGTATATTTACAGAATCTAAAGGAAGTAATGTGATAATAAAATTAATTTATTATTGTCACACCAATCAAAATAAAAAACTTAATAAAACCTAAGTGGATATACCGTATCAAATTAAAAGCAAACTGTAGCAATATACTCTAGATTGTTCCATTAGTTTACTCATTTTATACTAACGAAAATGAGCAGCAATGGCTGTTGTCGATACAGAACTTTTTCTCTCGAAAGATACATCAACGAATTCAATTTTGACATTTCATGTTATAGAAACAATATACCGGTATATTATCAACACATAAACAAGTATATATTAGTAGAGTCTATACTTAATGTCACAAAAGAATGGATAACAATGAAGTTTAATTATGACTGTCATAAAAAAAACGGCTAATAATGATGCAAAGGTATCAACCTATTAAAGAATATTACAAATACAAATATACTATATTTTTAAATTCATGAACGATAAATCATTCCCAATCATACCTTATTAGATAATAGATTGCATTTAAATGATAAAGATGATTACTTCTCAAATTATAAGATAAAATAAGATTAAATTAATGACAGTTAAAAATGTTTCTCCTGTCTTAAATGGATACGTATATTACATAGATTAAGATATCCAGATGGCATAATTAACAATTAATAATTTCAAGAATGAGCTATATAATAATATGAAATTAAGCAAATACTATAATTGTCATGATAATCTACAGGATAGAATTCTATTAAATGTCATAAAATATTAATACCATTATAATTCATTGTAGCTTTAATCGATAGGTCCCGCTAACGGTTACAATGCGAATACAAAAAATGGTAACCATGATAATTATTTATTGGGATCGATAAGATGCTCCTAGCATATTCTATAATTCTAATGGCTTGAATATCATCAAATGACCATTCTTACATAAAAGTATCATATAGTAGCGTCTAATTTGAATAAAGCGGAGCGAGAAATTTATCGTGGCTAGTATTTTGCATTGATCTATATGACTTTCTTATTTTGATTTTTATCTCGTCAGCAATTATATCCATGAATGGAATAATGCATTATTGATTGCTATCAATGAACACTTTCTCGCTATAGCTTAAGTAAAAATTATTAGATTAATTTAATAACAAGTGATATATATACAGCACAATATGAATTATCTTAGTTCAGAAAAGATGCAGTAACAGATAATTATACTGTCTTTTTCGGATAGTTTAACATTATGATTATTATTAGACTGATACTTTACGGCTAATTGTATTATTACTTCACTCTTAATAGCAGTGAAAGAACCGTACACGTAAAAGATAGAACAGTAAATGAGATCAAACTCGAATAAGACAAAATTCATCTATAAATTCAGATCGGATCTATCAAAGTTTCTTACGGATATAATATTGATTTTTGAAGACTTATAGAATGTTGATTTGCTAACCTGATTGATCAAAATCTTTTGAGCTATCATGACGTACCAAAACCAATTGATTAATGAATTATTAAAGACTTTTCTTAAATTCTCATTTTTTAATGCTTGAATTAAAAATAAAATCACTTTATACATTGATATTTGCTGACAGCCTTCTTGCATCGATCGATTATATAATAGTGTTCTATTGATGCCATTTTTAAATTCTTGCCATCGATAGATATAATGATTCAATACCAATGTTGATAATATTTTTATTACCGTTGCCATAGGTGTTAGTGAAATGTGCCATGAGTAGACGCGATACATAGACAATAATCATATGGATGCCAAATTCAATCATTACAATCCAATTTTTAATTTGAATATTAACCTTGGACTGGATGTATAATATTGAATAACTATAATAAGAACATCAAAATCTACATTACGAACGAAGCGTAGCGTCTTGAATAGAACTGCATCATAAATACTGGATTACGGTCATGATTTTGTGGCACAGAGACGATAATGGAAATGGATGCTCCTATAATATGTTGTTTGATTAAATGATAATATTGAGATGACTGGCGAGAATACGATTTTTTGTTATAAATTGCAACTGGATTAGTTAGTTAACGTTATGAATGATTAGATATTGAGAATAGCGTTAGCCTGTCTATTATTTTTTTTTTACGCTAGATGGAACGGCGGCGTTTGTTTTTACGTATTGCGGTCTAAAAGTCTTCTCTGGCGTCTTCTTCTTCGATCTTATGAGTTGAAGAAGCAATTGGTTAATAATATTATATTAAAAATTTTCTCTTTAAGATACTTTATAACGATCTAACATCACTATAGTTATCTGATGAATCATAATCGTCATCGGCTAAGTGAACATTTTCTACCGTAATAGCTTGAAGCGTAACAGGTGGTCCACTCTGCAATGTTTCCGACGTTGAGGAGGCATTTTTGGAGATGGTTGATTTCTTTTTAAGCACCTTATGTTTAAACTTTTTACTTCGGAGCAAGAAAATAATTGGATTGGCAATATTACCAATGTAAGTTACCATTAAAAAGTTGTATTGAAAGACGAAGGCAAGTGCCGGCTCGGCGAAGTAGTCGTAGAGAGAGACTACACTATAAGGAATATAAGAGATCTGATAGGTAATAACAATAATACATAATGTCTTAGCCAAGGCAATTTCACGATTACGCCTTTCTTGTGACATTCCAGCTGCTTGAGTTTGCCGCCGCTGGCTATAAGTATTAACTCCATTAGCATTCTTGTTGATGATGTTTTTTTTATTCTTTTTAACACTGTTCATAACACGAAAACGACTTTGGCGTACTTCTAGGTAGATTTGATGATAACTCCATCCGATAAATGTGGTTGGAATCATGACCACAAAGAGAATTAAGCAGATATAGTAAGAGGCAACCAAAGAACCTTGGCTATAATAGTAAAGTGCCGCACATACGCCAATATCCGGGAAATACGTATAACTACCCCATTCATCCAAAGCTTGTGGCAAGGAAAAAATTAACGGTAATAGCCAGTTTAATGATACCAACACAAAAACGCCTCTCTTCTCTTTAATCAATTTCAGATAGCGAGGTTTAACGATAGCTAGGTAACGTGTTATAGCTAATACAGTCATGCAATAGATATTGACAATGCCGAAATACAAGGGAACAGCAATTCCAAAGCGACAAATTGGAGTATTAGACGGATGAGCTAACTGGCCTAGATAGACTTTTAGCATATCGGGAAAGATAAAGCAATAGCTATTATACGTGCCGATAAATTATTTCACCATAGGTGGTTGTTTAGAAGTAAAATAGCAAGGTGTGAAAGTGTTACCCCAATTGAACGATCATAGCGTTGAAACCAAAGAATTTATGGTAGGATAATATTGAAAAGAAAAGAGAGAAATTAAAATTATGGTAAGCCAAAATGATAAATTATTTTTCGAAGGAAATTTTCTAAATATGAATAACATCCTGTCATTAATTAGACATAAATACTTAACAACTTGATCGATTCATCTTTTGATGAATAGATATTAAAGGCTGAATAGTCATTAAATATGATTAACGTAATACGATTGAAAACGTATAATTAAAAAGGTGACAACTAAGAGGTAAAATAAAGTATTTTTAAGTTTATGCTTGATAACAGTAAGAACTTTTATTCGGTAAATGACTTAACAAAACCAGAATCAAGGCTATTTTAAGCCTGATCGTTAGGTTAATTTTAGAAAGCATCAAAAAAAAAATGTCGTACTATTAATGTTATTACTCTTTGCAATGTCCAGAAAGTAACTATACTTTTTCTTTCTTATTAATGAAAGTAACGTTGTAAAGCTACGGAAGAAACCGGCAATAAGATGCGAAAGATGGACTAATTTTACTTTAATAAGGGTTTATGATAACGTATGTAATAGCCGTTAAAAGTAACTCTGCTCCGTTAGTGACGCTTAAAGTTGATGATATCTTATGCTAGGATTAGCACTACTTTATGAAACAATCGTGAAAATTGGAAAGATATCGAATTTCTATTTCTAAATTCATTGGATTTATGTATTATCAACGTCCTTATTGAGTATACAGGTGCATCTAGTTTTAGTTTTTAGAGAAGCGTAACGAGTTAACCTCGACACGATCCAAAATCATCTTACCTAGCGATGCAATAAAGTCCATCGGATAGTGCCAAAATGAGTATCATAATATCACTTA
The DNA here is from genome assembly GCF_000150275.1 of Trichoplax adhaerens. Classification (NCBI taxonomy): domain Eukaryota; kingdom Metazoa; phylum Placozoa; class Uniplacotomia; order Trichoplacea; family Trichoplacidae; genus Trichoplax; species Trichoplax adhaerens. Next base: position 353,351 of record NW_002060957.1, on the reverse strand, counting down.
GTTTCATGTTTTTTTTTATGGTGTAATAAGCTACCGCAGCATTACCAGGTGCTCCAATACAGACGAAAAACGTCTGTAAAATCATGAATACTAACGCATTTTCAGGAGTAAAATTAGATTTGAGCATTGAGCTATTGGTCATCACGCTCGGCGACGTGATTAATGATGTCGTTGTGTTCATTGTAATTTAATTTAATTAATCGCCGCTACAACTTCTTCTTTCAAAGATGGTACAGAAATTAAGAAAAGATTTGGTTGATGCTATACAGTAATGGAGTCCAATGTGGAGAGACTTCCAAAAAAAGAAAAATTAAAACTATAATTTAAACAGAATTCCGCAGGAAAAAATTTGTAGTAACGTTATCGACAAAGAAGATTGAAATAAGAAACGAATTGTCTAGAATGGCGGATATTGAAAGATGACAGCCGCTTTTAATATAGCCAGTATTTCCGTTGTAATTTTCAGTTGCCAAGTCGGTTCAAATCAATACGCAATCAAATTAGCCAAATTGATAAAAATTAATGAAATAAAATAACTAAAAATTAAAAATTGACTAGTCTGGTCTGATCAAAGTATTGGCCTAGTGGATAAGAACGGCGCTAGCGAGACAACCACTTTGAGAACAACTAGTTGTATACTGATGGAGGCAAGTTATGAGTCACGCAAGAAAAAGGAGTGGGCAATTTTTTTCTTTTTCACCAAACTTCTGTATATTGTTTTATGTTGATTTGTTAGTATCCGCTGAATTGATTAACGTAAAAATCATTTGCATCTGTTAGGATGATAATGTTGTTTCTATCTATTGTTTATTGATTCTACTATCCAATTAGAAATAACAATATTGTACTAATTTCCAGTTATCATTCTAATTGATAATTGTATGGCTAACTAGGGCTAAAGTTGTTATTATAAGATCTACGATAAGTCTTGAGTAGCAGTATGGATTATCGAGAGAAGTCAAGCATACCCAATGCAAGGTGATATAACCTTGATTCCTTGACAGTCTTAGAAAGAGTAATTCTATTTTCGATCAATGCTATCTATTCTTTTCATTTCAATAAAATTAGAAAAGAAGGCAATATTATCGTCTCTTGATCATGATTGATACAATTACGGATGCCTCATTATAAATTATAGTCGTTTATTATTGTTTACTTGAGCTTTTCAACTAGTAAATCTCACTATGATCCAAAAATCCACCTTAAATTAAATCCAACCAATTTCAATTTATCACCATCAATATGGTTGAACCGTATTTTCTTATAATATAACTTTATTGACACTAGACTGTAGTTATATTCAACCAACGAGTTGTTATAAGAAATTATGCTGATGACAGCGATAGTCGATGATTGAAAATTATAATCATTATAATAATCGCTTATGACAACAGAGTAGATAAAAAGACATCCATTGGATACTGATCACTCTCAGTGAAGGATCATTTTTAGCGATTCTAGTTACCACAGGGTGAATTTTAAAATCGATTGTTCTTTCACTTTTTCAACGTGAAACCCTTATTTTAATTATCGTTGTAGCAGTTATTAATAAATGATTATAAAAGCTAGATTAATCCATCTATGATAGCATTCCAATAATTCTTAACTATGCATCTTAAATATCCTTATCATATGATTAGACTTCCGTTGTGGACTTCCTTTGTTAATAAATTTTTATTTTTGTGCTCGCTTTAGTCGGAAGACAACAGCGTCGATACAACATCCACATTCCAATTATTTCTCCATTGATTGATCAATTCGACTTGTTGATTAGTTGGTTAATCGATTGCATCAACTAACTAGCGTAAATGGCATTTTTAGATATAGACAATACTATAGCTTGTCGATTATCAAGGTAACATCTGCAATTACATGGAGAATAAAAAATGTGCTAACCATTTAAGTATTTTAACTAATGTGAGAAGAATAAAACAATCAATCGATTGGATTTGAAAGTGTGGCCTACAAACAATATGATTGCCTTTAGTCGATTGCCAACAAGGATGATGACTTGATCACTTCATCATTCTCAGTCAATGATGCTATTTCGATCTCTTTAATCATCTTGATCGCCATCGTGTTATGAAATAATTAATATATATTGTCAATATCAATAGTTGACTTCGATTGGCTTGCAATCTATTCAATTGTTATCAACAAAAAAGCCAAGAAGAAAATAGCCGCTGTTTGATGAAACAATAATAAATGCCTACCTGATCCATCATGCAATAGTGGCATTGGAATTAATGAGGTCAAGGTGGTGAGATAGATATTTCAAATAACTCTTATTAATGACAACGAATGGGTTGAGTAAGAGAAACAATCATTTGCTTCAAGTATTGATTTATGAATTGCCTTCTCCTTATCTAAAGTATAATAAGCCCATTTCCTAAATTGATTAAGAATGAATTTTCGTTCTACATTATTAAGCAACAGTTTTATTCTCTTGCATCTATCCTTGAAGGTATCATTGATTGAATCCAATAGAAGAAATGACTGAATTTAAAGTGGCCATTGTTAATCCTATTAACGACTATGGCCTGTTACTGCTTCACCTTGTGTATCTTATGCATGATCAGTAAATTAAACATTTGACTTTCTACTGACTAGAACAATACAACATGATCAAGTAATGGACCATATTTTCTCTTCCATCAGCACGAATTATTCATCGATTATTTGTCCAACCTTTCAAAAAATGATAAATTCATTTAGTATTCGAGTATCTAAATTGAAAGGATGATTTTTATGTCACTAATGAATCAACGGTTATTCAAATTACTAACAATAAACTTTGATCATTTAAATTCAGTGTTGTGTTGGGCAAATTTGAATTGAAATTCATTTTAAAGGAGGCATATTACAGGATGATATTTCAACTTTTTTTCTAATCGATATGTTACAAAAAAGTCTACCATGCAAGACGATTGCTATTATTATCGGCTATCCAATGACGAGGCAACTGTCCAGCCAACGAAGTCGATGTTTTTTTTACCGTATCATTATATTGATATATTGATACCTGTCATCTGTGTACATTGTCAAAATATTTTTAATGTTGTACTTGATTATTTAACAACAAAGTCCGTGGACGTAGTAACAGATGGTTAATCCATTGATGGAAATATTAAAATACTATTATGTCATCGTTGCATTGGTAACCTTGTCAAGTGGATAGCTGTTTCTACTTCATTCATGCCATGTCATGGATACAATCTTAACTTATGTTGATTTGACGTAGTGTATACTTGTATACCATCAATATAGAGTCAACTATTGATAGAAGAGAATGATCGATACAACAGGCACCAAAATTACATCTGTTTTCATTCACTCCTTGTCAGTATACGATTACACTACATGGATTTTCGTATAAGCAAGTACTCCTGGTTATGATCTCGATTGAAAAATGGACCCATCTTCAGGTGGGGTTATAAGTTATAACCATGGCATTGAGTTTGGTTGCGGCTTTATTGATTCAACAAAACTTGGAGCATATTTCTTTGTTATTAAGGTCGCAACGTTAAAGAATAAACAGAGGAGGAACAATATAAGGCTTAAGGTTAATTTTTTTTGTCACAAGACAGCCACGTAATTAAATAATGATGGATAGCAAACAATAAAAAAAAATCAACGAATATCAATCTAATCGAAGCTGCCAATTTGTGTACAGAAGACACGAGGCCCTATTGATACAATGTATCATCCGAGACGATCACCATAATTGAATAACGATCATTGGCTATGATAGCAATATGCAACTAATAATGGACCACATAGAACAATTTAGCAACAGTTCGTATCCCAACGTTAAGTACGATTAAGATGCACTCTGTAATTCAGTAGAATTGTACATTTCATGACTAGGAAAATAGATTGTCGAATGCATAATACGTCCATGATCAGTTCCCAATATCGCCTGCTAGCTTTGCATGAAAGAGCATTAGAGGATGATTTACTTGCATTATAGAATTGATAACGCTATCCTCGACATAGTTTGACGCTGTGTAATGAAATTATGGTCATTAGGTTATCATTCTACTTGCATTATTTTAATCCTGCAGACTTTATACGAATTGTATCAAATTAGGCTATTGATCCATTCTATGCAACAGTGAATTATTCTAATAATGCTTTTATTGTTGTTTATGAAGAATTATTTAGTACAGTATGAGTAGGTCAAGTGAAGACAATTCAAGGCCAATTAGTGATCACGTCTATCAATTTACAAGCTATGCATGCAAATAATTACGTACGGTCAAGATTTCAGTTTGAAAAGAGTCGCTTGTGACTAGTCGACGGCAAGAATCATTGATAAAAAGTGTCGAATTAGTCACCATACCTGTAACTAATTTTGATTCACGACATGATTAGACAAAAAACGATCAAAGTGCCGGTTTGTTCAGATTTCTAGTTTTAATCCGACTGCAGGCGGCAACTAATAATGATCTAGGCACGATTGGAGAATTCGATTATTGCGCTTTTACTGTGTTCTACCTAGCAGTACCGTCATGATTCAATAATTGTTGATTGCTGATTAATCAATCGCCATTGAATATCCAAACGACGTCTCATTTTAGTGTGTTGTATAGTATAGTACTTGTGTATACATCCTATTTCTAAACGAGGGTCAACTTGACCTGGCGAACTTCTTCAATACTCATGAAGGATCTAGCTGCAGCTTTAACTCCTACTGGGGAAAATGATAATCCTGTACAGTATACTGGAAAATCTTGTGTACTGCATTATGAGTAAAAGGGCTGATTGTCTTTCTCCCCTTTTATCCTTTTTGACCGTGACTTGTGACAGCCTTTGTCTCTCCATCTTGAATTAAGCGCTTGCTGCACTGAAAGCTTCTGGCTATCCCTGACTTGGCCCACTGACCTTCCCGTAAGCTATAAGTCATTGTTTCCATTCTAGTATTCTTTCTTTCTTTTCTTCCTTCCTAAACGAGCTAGTAGGCTAGTGCATTGCTGCCGTAGCAACCTGCTACCCGTATTTCTGGCTCACGCGATTTCTCCCGACCGTTATAACGGTCGTCGACAATCTACTCGTATTTTCACAACGTCTACAGCATACGTAGCCTTTCCAATTTCCATCTCCCATGAATGCAGAGATGGCACCTGCAGTCATTGATGAGTGCATTAAGGATGCAGCTGTCTATTCGATGATAGTGCACTGGTAAAATTCTATCCTTGAAATTGGTTGCAATGAAGAAGGAAAGGAAACATCATCTCCTTAGTGCTGATATACCGTAAAGTAATGCTGTCCTTCAGTGTACTTCTCGAGTGCGCAAAACAGGTATGTACACCCATACAGTACTGTACATTTAGCGTACAATGCACATGGGACTTGAACTCTTGAAGGAGTCCATGGTCTGTACGTCTGTAAGCGGTGTACACGACTTGAACTCGGACTCTAGGGTGCGATTTGGGTTCACCATTAGCGTGGTGATGCAAGTGTTTGGATAGTGCTTGCAGTCATTTTGAGTTCACCATTTCTGTGGTGATGCAAGAGTTTGGATAGTGCTTGTAGTCATTTTGGGCTTAGAGAATCACCAACTAATTCGATCGAGTTCGGCTTGCGTTTTCACTCCATTCAGCCTTGAAGCCTTTCATTAGCGCAGCCGCTATTGCAGTTGTTCTTAGACTTATGGCTGCCGTATTAAAATAACACCGTTATACGATAAGCATTGAAGGCTAAATAACTGAAGGGAAAAAATGAGCTCCATGGATGTTACTTCCATCTTAATAAGGACTCTAGTCCGGAAAGTAAGGAGTGGACGGCAACCAGTGCGAAATAATGATGAGGTTGACTATTCTGGGATCATTCTACTATACACGCTATCTGCGCATTTGTAGTGTTACCTCAAATAAGCTGAAGACGAACATTCTATAGTCCAGAGAGAGTCTGATTGCAGCTAGATAATCCTTGGTAGCTGTAAGACGAACCCAATCTCATAAACTAAAGTCAAGTTTTCAAGAAACTGGAGTTCTTGCTGTATTTTCTATGCATGTCTTACCTGCAGTATGCGCGTCTGTGTAAAGTCAATGTCGTAAATTAAGCATCAGTCATAGCCTAGTGCAAAGCTTGTCTGCGACATCAATTTTACACACTGTAGGTCTACACCAGTTTTGCCCGTCCCTGAAAAATAATAATAATATTATTATTATTAAAAAAACTAAAATAATTATTATTAACCAGGGACGGACGGAGAACGGAAGTTATGTGCAAAATGACCATTTAGCTTGACTATTTTGCGGTCATTCTACTATACGCTATCACTGAAACCGTCTACTAGACTGTACAAAACCAACTTAGTAACCGCCAATCCTGGATAGTATAGTGCACCGTTTTAGACATACGATTCCATTGAGATGACCAGCAAAATCGTCAGCTAGATCGTTTTGACTCTACTTGATCTGCTAAATAGCGCTGTTGAAGATAACTTTCTGACTCGATATCGAGAAATCAAACTGAGTAAAATTGATGTACCGTATCACTGGTATCATACTATAACCTGCCCTATTCAACCTACACAAACAACACCAGTCAAACCATAGTACAGTATGGCAACTGGATAGAGGAAGATTAAGCCAAACTGCGCCTGAGCAGTTTCAAACTTTGCGCGGTTTTTTGTTTACTGCCTAAAGATTGCCACTTAATCCTCGCTAATCCTCGCTGTAGAGCGTTGTTTTAGGCCTACAATAATTGTCAATTTTAGATTGCAGTGTTGTAGATTGAAATTAAAACTTGGAAATACTCTTGCAGCACTTCTAAAACTGCAATCATTAATCATTTGTTGTGTGGAGGTTCTATGTACGATGGATTGAGTGGGTCATCATGTTTCGATCTACCTCAACATCGCCAATCAAGCAAGAGTGAAGAGCCAAAGCCAAAGATTAAACTACGATATACAAGTAAAGGAGAATTGAAATCTAGCCTAGTTTGCTAATTAAGTTGCACCATTTCCGATTGAAGCTGTTTATGACAAGTCAAAATGGAAGAAAAGTTACAAGAAGTAAGGCATCCTTCTTATTGATAAATCAAACCCTTGCAGCTTGATGAAACTACGATCAAGCTACCACTATATAGTATAGGCGTACTGCACTTAGTGGACTGAACTGTAGTTTGGTAGTACCGTAGACAAGTAGATTTAGATATTGTTTCATATTTATCTTGTCTAGCTTTTGCAGTAATCTTATCATGAGAAAAACTGTAGGTAGTATCAACGGATAGTTCTACACGATTTAGCCATGATACAATAGTGTCTTTTCTAGCTTTTAGCGCTGATAATGAGGAATACTGTAGACCAATATCAATTTATCATCTTTCAGTTTATTCAATAACAGTAGTTCACGATCCAACGGTTGTATAGCTTCCTTGATGTCTACTATAAATTTAGCCATGATAAATACTGGATTACAGTATCTAGCTTATGGAGTAAGCATATCACATAGAATCAAACCGACCGATCATTTATCAATTGATGACTCCTTGTTGTATAATAAATACAATTCATCATGACAAGCATAGAAGAAGTGTAGGTGGGCTTGAAGCTCGCTTTCATTAGGATACTACTTCGTCGGACGTTGGTAGTTTGGAATGAATGGAATACTGTAGCAAACGATCAAAGCATAAATATTGAACTACTTTCTATTTGTAAATACATGTATGTACTGTAGGATAGTACTAGCAGGATATAAGGCAAAATAAATAACTCAATTCGAGTCCATGTGCTGTATGCAATGATAATGATAAGCAAGTATTCCTACTGTAGTAGCTGTAATACAGTGTCTATCCAAAATTGTAAATGCAACGTTTTGTTATTAAGATCCATAGCTGGCTTGAGAGATTGTTCGATGGACAACCTGTACCGCAATACGAAGTCAATGCTACTACTATGAATATGTTGGAGAATTTATATAAATTAAATCAAGTTTGTGACAACGATGCACACAATCTCATTGAAGATGTTAAGCAAAAGGCTTTAGAATATAGCTACGAAGGTAAATGAAAGTACTGTTGTTATAGCTCTAAACAATCATACGCGTATAGTATGTAGGATTGTAGCCCATTATTTTCGACATCATTTGCAGAGCTCTGCTGGATAAGTAATTGTGTGTGAAAATTATTGACACTCGAATAGTATAAAGTTCTTGTCCCTGAAATACTTTTATTGACCACGATAACTTAGCTGGTTGTAAATCGATCATTTTCATAGTAGTATTTACATTCAATATTACCCAGTAGTAACGTGAAGCACAATATTACATTGCATTCTAGTAATAGGAAATTAGGATAGGCATAATTCGGGCTCTTTACCCTGATGGATTGATATCAGATTTATTTACTTTTTCAACGGGAATAGCGCTATTTAGTTTTTTAAAGCACATGAATTTAATATTTCTTAAGCAAGTGTTTGCAACTTTCAGCTCTTCGACTATCGACAATCCTTTCCACACTTGGACTAGACAAAAGTAGCCTATCACAATCCGGCAATGTCAGCTTAAACAACCTAGCTAAAATAGCATTAATTCTGAAATTAAAAGACACCTCGATAAGTAGGTATGCAAGCAAAGAGTTCAACGATGTAGTATATTCATGGAAGATCATACATACTAAGTGCTATGGTGAATTGCTATGATTGCACATAATTAACGAATGTGATTATAGTTATTAATAATTACAACTTTGATATGGACGCCTTTTAGTTACTACTGTGGCATTCATCACTTGGCACGCGACACTAGATCAGTAGAACGAATGCACAACATGGAGAAAAGATTAATTGATGCCCTAACTATCAAGCATAGGGACAGTATTGTCAAATCCAGTGCATTAAAAAGGTCTGTCATTTGGTATAAAGGGATATCTTCTCTGCTTCGCTTACAATAGTGATTGTGTAACATGATTATGTAGGACATTACGCGAACTAACTGACCATGCAGCTGAAACTGAACCAAAATTAGAGCAACGTTTGCGAGAAACAGCCTTTTTAGGACGTAAAAGTCAAGAATATCAAAAAATTATTACAGAACTAAAGGTATGACTTCGCGAAATTATATTCTTAGCATGATATTATTTGATAAAGCCTTAGCCGATTGTATTCCGTCTTTAGCAAGTTTATAATGTTGTTTCATATCAATGTAGTAAATGGCAGATTATTTTATATCGCGTTCAGGTTATGATTAAAGCATTTGTCATTAGCAAGCAGCGATATCGACGCGTACGGTGGGATTACCCACCAGTAAAATAATTTTCAGCTACTGCATAGGAATCAAAAGTTATGCCGTTCTCCTATTAATTGCATTAAAATCTTATTGCAGAATACTTACGCTGGATAGTTGTACTATTTAATGTTAGCAAAATATCATAATATTACATACGCATATTACCTGCTTAGGGTTCTGATTAGAGTCACGTTTATCTTGATTTTGTTAAAGTCATTAATGCATAAATAACAAATTTCAGAAAGCAAATAAAGAAGTAAATATGGATCCCTCACTTTATCATTCCAACCTTGTTAAAAGAGCAAAGGTTAAAAATTTACTAGCTAATAATTGTTTAATAGTTAACGTTATAACTATCTCAAGAGCTCACGGTATCACACTTAGCTACCATAAATTATGATATACGTAATCAACCATCAGTAATTGATTTTAGACGTTTGTTTAAGTTATATGACTAATAACAAGCCCACTGCCGTTTAGGATCTACAAATGCTAAAAGAAGAACTTGCACCATTACAAGCTAAATGGAAATCATACCATAGCTTGCCAGCTGTAAGTCGTCCTTTAAAGACTGCAGATAACGTTTGAATTGATTCATGTAAATTACATACCCTTATGGTACATATCTTTCATCATAATATTGTCTACTCTCTTAGGATATTTCATTAGCAAAGGTCAAGCTAGAAGAGGCAAAGCAAGAAATGGTTAGTTGGGTGATAAACTAATTTATCCGAAATTGTTCTAAAGGATTGATCTAAATGTTGCTATTATATCTCGCTATCATTAGGTGCGCCTTGAAATGGAATTAGAACGGCGAATTGGTAGCATCTAAAATATTATAATTCGGTTCTATCATCTGTATATTTTTATATACTCGTAATAGATCCTTGAATAATCTTGTTCGTGTGGGAAGAAAGAAATGTATATTCCGTATCTTAACCGTTTTGCTCCATGCGAAAAATAGCTATAAAACAATAACTTCGAATTAAATGTAGCCGCAAGCGATAAAAGCTACATTGATAGCGTTAGAAAGGCTACGATTCGGATTTCTAGTACCATGTTATCGTAATACTCGGCTAACACACAAGTATTACTAATTGTAAAACTTTTGACATTGTTTACGTTTTATCATTTTATTTGATTAAAATTTAATATTAGATGGTCAAGTTAAACTTTAATATTTCATGTTGACCTTGTTTACTTCATATCGCAAGTGCTACCTAATATTACAAGACTTGATGTTTCCAGAAAGTCATCATCATATTCATGAAGCCTCGGACTACTACAAAGCATTCTAGAAGTCCGTAACTATGATAAAACTGCAGATGCATAGCAAATACTGTACAGTTGGCCTGAACTACCTGAAGTTGAAAGGCAGGAAGACACCAAATTTATAGTATCATCTGAAATAAAATGAAAACAATTTCCGCCAAAGCGATCGATCCGATTACAATTGACTACTACAGTACATGCATGATCCATTCAACATCCCACTGCTTAAAAAGACGATCCAAGAATTTTTTAGATAAATATTAAACACAAATACATTAATACGAAAAACATTTAATATACTATTCGTATGTCTGAAAAATAATTAACCATGCCAAATAATTCGCAATAGTCGACATAGTTTGATATAATTGATTTGGATTCTATCTACAATCTTCCATTGCACTGCTCATGCATAGTGCAATGCTGCAAAACAGAATTATGCGATCCACAAGGATAGATAAACAAATAGCAAATTATGATAATAACTAGAGCATCACGAAGCTTTAGCCAAACACTTGTGGTTTGATATAGCCTGGCCCCGTACCTACAGTATGCCGATATAATACAATGTGATGCAAGTGATATAATATCTTAAAATTGATCAAGCATCTCTCTTTAGGCAAGAATCTTCATAAGAGTCGGTAACACTTAAAGATCAAAATAAAATGTAAAATTCCTTTGACAGCATCCATCAATTTACAAATCGGATTTGTACCATAAATTATAACGTACGTACATTACAACCTACTAACCAAGGACACAGTAAGATAATGTGGAACGTAACATCATGGCATGTAAGCTAATAATTATAATTTATCCAAGTGCATTGCATATGTCACAAAGAAATATACTTTAACAACGCAATATAAACCAATTAGTGAGTGTATCAACTATTTTAGTAATAATATACATGAATATCAGTTTTATATTATTAGCAACAAAACGCCATGAATTATTTCTTCTACAAATACTTTCCAGTCTTCAACAGTACCAACAAGTGATACAAACTAATACCAATAATCTTTATTATTAAAGCTTTTTCTTTTTTATGTATACCCTTGGTGTGTTGTCACCATCATTTGTACGATCCCTAGTTCGTGACCATTCTAGCAGTCCAAAGGACTCTAATACAGTATCATCAACATACCAGTGCATTTTAACATCGGAATCACGGCGCTCCTTTTGAGCCATCGATAAAATTTTAACCTCTATTTGTCTTTTAGAAATTGCATAACTTTCAATCTCACTAGTATGACTAGGTGAAACCTGGTTACTATTACTTGTAATATCAGTAGAGCCTGAAATCTCGTCCGATTTACGTTTAGGACTATCAAGGTCAGAGTTAGCTGCAGACGATGCAACCTTTAAGCTATTTTCAGGCTGTAAATCTGCTTTTATCTCATTTTCGCTTTGCTTTTTATACCAGAAGTCTCTAAATTCTTCGATAAGTCTCTGAAGGCTATTTGTACTACCATGGATCAATTTTATTAAATCTGGCAATGCTATACATAACAAATACAACAAGATTAGAAACTTAAATTGCTTCTCCTTATTACAATGTAAATAAATTAATAATGACTATGCTAATATCTAACCTTCTTCTGGAACTCTACCCTCTTTACCACCCCTACCACGACGAGTTGCAGGACTATTTCCATTTTTGGTGTTGCTTTGATCGCTAGTATGTTTTTCACTTGTCTTAATTGACTTTGTATCTTGAAAATCTGGATTAATAGGAAAATCGAGCAGTGGTTTACAAGCACAATTCTCGAGGAGGTAGTGGGATTTTCCTGTACTCGACCATGAGCATCCTATTACTAAGGGCTGTAATTGTTTACACTTTCGCTGTATATCTGCTTCCCAAGTCTTAGCTTTAGTAACAGGCTGGAGAGATTTTCCTTCATTACCACCGTCATTTTCATCTGAGCAAACACCTTCATCAGCAGATAAGTATCCATGCGGAACAAAAAATCCGTCATCATCATCTTCATCTTCGTCAGATTCCGCTTCGTTCTATCATAAACAAGATTTTTTTAATCGAATCATTTGGAGAATGCAATCTGATTAGAATAGCATCACTATATAATTAAAACATTGAAAACTAGAGAAATTGGTTGTATCATGCATTTTTATTTCAACCTCTAGTAACATTGGTCTTGTTCCAACATACCTCACTCTGAGATAGGCTTTCTCCTGGATCATCTTCTTCCCAATCTCCATCACTGTCGTATTCATAGTTTACTAATTTCTAAAGCCAATAAGGAATAAAATTAGAAAAAATTTATTTGTAACATATAAGACATAAAATTCACAAAAAACGATGTCCAGTAACCCTGCATGTCATCCACTTGTCAATCACAATTACCACTAATAAATTAGTATAGTAAGCAAATTCTACCTCATCTTTACGCCAAGGATTTCTTGGAGAAATTGTTTTCGAACTTTTTCTCCATGTACCGAAATACGCCGGTCGATAATTGTCATGAAATTGCAAAAATTTAATGGCTACCATTTCTTGATGTCTAAATTGTACTTCCTCAGCTGCGGTTATTTCCATCACTGCTTCTTGACAAGTATTCGAAGACTTTGAATTTCGAACAAGAAAGACCTGTCCGTTGGTGGCATGTTTTGCAACCATATGATAGTCATCACTATTAGCGTCTTTATTATTGCTTCTTAAACTCTTCGAAACAATTCCTTTGGAATTTCGTAGTTGTTGGATAGACAATTCTCTGTCAAAATCCTATCAAATATTTAAACAAATCATTACCACTTTCTGGGATGACTAAGCAGTCAATTATCGTAGTTCCATAATATTTGAGATAAATACATGAGACTATTTAGAAACCTGTTTCTGTAACTCTTCTTCAAATTTCGTTGGATCCAGTATTGCAGACGAAACAGTTGGCGCAAGCGTCATACCTGGTTTCAACTCAAAAGCTGGAAAATGTTTCAGGCCTTGCGCTGGTGCAATCTATAAACGGTAAATGCAGAATAATAAACTACATACATCTCAGGTTAATTGTAGTGATACTGTGGAATTCCTTTTATTGTCCAGTTAATTAAACTGGAAGCATTACCCATTTATTCTAAAAAATTGAATAATGTAAATGTAAATACTACCAATTATTAAATCACTACTAAGCTACCATAGAGATTTTTTAACTATACCTTTGTTGATTCGGGTTTCGGTGCCTTGATGAAAAACTTGGCGAATGTGTCACGCTCCTTCTGTTTCTTGCGTAACTACATAAAGATGGTAGATTTACTTTTTTAGGTCAAGCAATATCATATAGGTAGCAACAAAGCTGCAGCATTCGAGCTTAACAATCTCGAAGTATATCCCTCCAATAATTAATTAATCAATGTGCTCAATACATCTACCATAATCATACATATTCATATAATTTTAGGAAAATGCATAATACTGTATGGTGACTCAATCATCATCGTTAAAATAAAATAATGTTAATCTTGAATAATTGTTTAAGTATATCGGCTAACCTCTTCATTTTCAACCTTTTGCTTTTCCTCCTCTTTTTTCCTTTTTTCTTGTTGACGAGCACTGCAGTAGGGCATGAAGAGAAAAGAAATTACAGACCATCATTTTATTTGCAATTATTACTGAATGTGGTAACTTGCGATACGAAATACTATACTATTTTACTGCGTATTTATAGCCCAAGATTATACAAATTTTACATTACAATAGTTTTGCAAGTAGGTATAAAATAAACTTAAGGGACATACAGCTTGTCTTGTTCCTTCTGCTTTCTTTTCTCTTCCATTAACTTATCTTTGGCTTCTTGTCTCTCTTTCTTTTTTCTATCACTTTCTAGGCGTTTCTCCTCTTTCTCCTTCGCCAACTGCTCACGCTTTATTTCTAGCATAACTTGTCGTTCCTTCAGTTTTTGCTCCTTCTCTTGTCGCAGTGCTTCTTTCCTGTTCTCTTGCTGCCTTCGTTTCTCTTCACTTTTTCGCTTCTTTTCTTCTTCCTGCTCTAAAAGCCTCTCTTCCGCTAGGCGTCGCTTCTCCTCTCGCCTCTTCTGACGTTCTTCTTCTATCATTCGCTTTTTTTCTTCCTCTCTTTGCAACCGTTTCTCTTTTTTTAATCGTTGCTTTTCTTCTTTTGCTTTCTTACGCTCTAGCTCTTTTAACTGTTTCTGCTTTTCATCAGATTCAGGATCTTTTTTGATCTTCTTTTTCCTGGAATGACTATTGTCGTCGCTCTCCACATGGCGTTTTTTAGGTGAGTCTACGCTGTGACATTGATTCAGTGTTGTATCACTATCTTCGTCTTCACTACTTTCTTTCGATGTAGTACTGGTGCTATATGCACATTCTTCCTTTAATAATTTATTGAGTGAGTTACAATCAGAGATCGATTCCACCTATAAGCCAGGAGACATTTAATAGGAAGTTAATGACATTAAATTAAATTTGTACCATTTCTCTCTCTGTCCATGTGATATTATAATTTCAGTTACTGATAGACGCAGTAAATGTAACATAAAAGTGTAATCCAACTTAAAATTGAGTTTCTATAATGGGTTACAAAGTTTGTGACTAAGTCAGTGATTACCATTACAACGATTTCTACTGTAAATCTTGTACGTGTGATACTACTCAAGTTTTAGGAAACATTTAAGGTAATTTTTTACCCCTACAGCAACTTCAGGGGAACTGAATAAACCAATGCAAATACGCGAAGCACATTTTTTTGAAGGTGTTTCTTGTTTTCTATTAGGTGAAGTAGGTACCATTTTTAGGTCATCCTTGGATTCAGTTTGATCACATTTGTCCATTGAGGAAGCATACGTTATTGAGCCTTCATCATGTGCACTCAGGTCAGTCATGTTACCATTACTAGTTGATTGGTCTTCTTTCGATTGAGACTTTGCGCTGGATAGGAAGGATGTCAATGGTGCTGGAAAAATAATTGGAAGTTTAAAGTTAGCTGTCAAGCAATAAGCCTTCCAATTACCAACAAGTACTACAACAACTAAATAGGTATACGTAATGCCATGTATTAGGGTTTACTTTAAAATAGCCACACGTCGAAACGGCAAGCATAAGCGAGTTAATCGTCGATTTGTTTATACATACGCGTCTATCGCTAATGACAATAATTCTGAACTTCAAATGATATCAATGATATAGGCGATTTTTACTCTAGTATCTAAATGTCTAATCAAATGTGATGGAAATAAATTTAAAATCTATCATACTGTAAATAGTACGCTAAATAATCTTTGTCGATACCACAGTGCACCCTCCTATACAAGTTTATGAGATGAAAAGTGAGATTTTCTTGTTGCATATAATATCATCCACCTATATTAATAGGGTATCCTTACTGAACGACGACCATGCCGATATAGACGATGATATTCTCAGAGTGTCAAGAAAAAATTGAGCAAACGATAGAATAGTACAGGGTATGGCATATACTTGCGCGCACTACAACGTCTTTCTAATGCACACACACTCTTTCCAATGGGCTATGATGCCTGAGAATTATCCATTTTCTTACCTTGTTTCATCTTCTTGTGACTGCCGGGACTGGATTCACCCTTATTTTTATTAGTATTGGCATTGCTGCGATTTGAACCTGTAACAGAAATGCTGAATTCAGTGTACGTATACAGTACTCTAAAAATAGCTAATCATTGGATTTGTTATTGATCGTATCCTATGGGCTTTATCCAATAATATAATCTTATCCAGTAAATTGTCTACTCTACTGCACATGTAACAACATGATCAGGGATTACTGCAGTTGTCTCGTTTCCTTGTCCAGTCGATTTTAACAATACACCTTTTAAGCAATCTTTAATACTTGCTGAATTTTTTTTACTGACATTTGATTAGACATGCCAATGTAAAACATGAGATTAAACTAGCAGCTAGCATCTGGGTTGTTTATTGATTCAATTGTAACATTTCCAGACTTTTACACTACATCTCAAGTAGTGGACGTTGCATAAGAAATAAGCTAAGCTGCTCCTTTATCTGTGCATCCAATAGCAAGCATCTATTGAGCAAGATCGCAAGTAACATACCGATGGATTTCGCATACGTTATAAAGCTGAATCTGTACCATAAATCTATAAGCATGCTATTTTACTCCAATAGAAGTTTGTTTTCCCACCTCAGCCTGGTTAACAACCACTTTCTGATTCGCTACTTTCAATATGTGGTAGAAAAGAATGGATAGATTGGCTATTTATGGATTGCGTTGCCTAGTCTCCTTCATTAATGAACAGATTTTTGTGAACCACCTGCCTTGAGCAAGACTATTTTGTAGGATACACAGTACATTGAGTAGGATCTGCCTATACTATTGTATAGGAGTTGTATGCTTACTCGTCAAAACAGAACTGCAGCAAATCGATATGTGGATATTGCATTCTTGATCTACTCGATCGATTAAATTGATTCGTTGAATGGATCGGATTAGTAAGATTGCTAAAGAGTAGAAAACTGCAATTTGTGTGCTTATCCATCGCTAATACAAGTATGATGAAACTAAACTACGGTGAAATGGACGAGTTGTTTGGTACTTTTGTATGCAGAATTGTGTTTGACATGTTGGATTTTCAAAGTTGCATCCGCCCCGATCGATTGAAGTCGATATAGTGAGAATAGCAATGGATAGCAATGGATTCAATTAGGCAATAGGAGAGGAATAGCCATTTCTATGCCTAACCTCTACAGGCTATTCCTGCCTATTTCATAATCAATACTGTAGGATCGACTGTTCTAGCAAACTATCCCTTGCAACGATAGGAGACAAAACAACCAGCTTTGGGGGAAAGCGAAATATTACCATACTACTCTATTGTACTGTATTGTACTTCGTGGTATCTCTATTTCATCGTTGAACGTATTTTTATCGACATTGATCAACATTGAAGCGATCCATGACTGATGAAGAGAATGAAATCAAAGCAATACTGTCTTGTCCATGGACAACATTATCCAATCCAATTGATGTTCATCGATGCATTTGCTATGGCACACGATGACCTATCAGGCCACGACAACATGCCATCACCAATATCAATACACTCTTTCTTACCTAATATGCTATACCTAGCCATGATAGCAACAATTGCCTACGCTAGGAGATCAATCCAATCAAGGAGTTTCGATTCGATGCCAAAATAATGCTTCAATATTACCAAACTATTCTATCAAGAGCTTGCACGTAGCTGGCTTTCCTCTCCAAAATTTGCTGGACAAGGCACAAATGACTAATGGAAGACTCATTGGCAGTCTGATACTGTACCGAGACCGCTTGAAGTCGAAAATTGGCGGCAATTTCATCTCCAATCGCGCATGCGTGGGGCTTGTGCCATGGCTACAACTCAACTTGCAGCTCTACGGAGTGGTGGACAGTCTGAACGGTCGGCGATGAACGCGACAGTATACAGCACTAGATTGGCGTCCGGACGTACGGTTATCCAAGGCGTATTGGGGCATTTTCCTACTGTATTGTGCCATCATCCAGTACCGCTATACTGTACGCTATTACGTTTGGTCCAATTGAAGCAGTATTTTGGTATTGTACAGTCTGTCGGTCAGGGCCAGGCAACGACTGTCCTCGAAGGCTCGAACTACAGTCTACAGTACAGTACAGCACTGCACAGTGTACAGTGTACAGTACTGTACTGTACTGTAGTACGAGCGGGATTACAGTCCACCGTCCAGGGTAGGTTGCTGACGTCCAGACGTCCAGTACCGTACATGTAAGGGACTGGAAAAGTCATGCGCAGACGTTAATAGTTAGGACAGCCTTTACAGTGGCTGCATCAAGTGTACTGTAAAGTACAGTACTGTACTACAGTATACTGTACTGTACTGTACACTGTACTGTACAGTGTACTGTACAGTACAGTACAGTAGTACCACGACTGTATCCTACACTGCCGGAAGGCGGACGGACCTTTTCACCAAAATGCGAGCCCTCAATATCCCAAAATGACTACTTACTGCAGTATGGATCTTCCGTGTCCGTTTTCTACATCACTGGCACTAATTGAAATAACATTGACAATCTTATGTAGCTGTTTTCAAGCAGAACTTGAATAACAGGTTATAAGATTCAATGGGATATTACTTCATTTAAAAAAATCAGTCCATTTACAATCGACCGCCTGCATACTGCATATGCTAACGACGTCTTTAGCACAATACAGTAGTCGCTGGTTATTAAGCCCACCTCGGGCCCAGACCAAATAGGCTTAATAAGCCCAGCCGCGTATTAAGCCCAAAACGGCTTGGTACGGAATTTTACATTGCAAAATCCGCCGGTTAATAAGCCCAGCCGCCGGTTATAAAGCCCAGTTAGCTAACAGATTAGAGCGAGATTCTCATCTCTCTGCACCCCAGCGCCTGGGAAACCAGTTGTGCGTGTGCATTTTTTGGCCAGTCTCAAAACAGCGTTCTATTCTAAATTTTTAATACATAACCAAGCACTACACATATATGTGCGTATACGTATGTATAGTGCTTATCCTGCGTTTGCGTTTGCACTCCGGTTATTGCGCCCGCCGCTTATTAACCGTGGGCTTAATAACCGGCGACTACTGACTGTATTTGGATGAGATGAGGCCGGGAATATCTGTCCGTCCAAGACGAATCCGGCTAGGTCTTCTTCTACGGTTGTAGGCAACTTGTAGTCCGGTATCAAAATCAGTGATTGACATTGGTCACAAACCTCTAGACAGAGACCGATTGAATGCAACGGTTCTGCATATCGATTTTTTACCTGTGTGGATCTGCATTTCAAGCTAATATGAGTTGGTGTTGTATAGAACGATGACTCATTTCCACGATCAATACTGCCGCTCAGCCGGCTCAGCAGCTATCCCTCCGCTTTGCTAGGCTAGTTTGCTCCCATGGAATAGGAACACTATTCCATACTAGCATACTAGCCTGGAACAGCTAGAATTGAATCTATCCGACTGCACAGTACAGTATAAGCAGGACTACTAAAAGAAGGTAGAAATTCTTTTAGTGTTTCAACGTCCACAATCCCTGCCATAAGCAGTCAAAGTAAACGTTTCAGCGATACGGATGCAACGAAATGCCACATCTGCATAATCGGATGAGCTTAAAAAGAGGCGGATAAATCCAAAAGTAGCAGGACAAAAATACACAATTTGACCACAGTCCTGCTAGGTTGTGGCCAATGAAAGTGCAATAACAAAAATGAAAGATCGAAAATCCCGGTCTAAAAGCTGTTAAAACTTGATAACAGAGCTCATCTCATAGAATATCCATAGATGGCACTCCCAAATTGGTGAGCTTAATTACCCTCTTTATATGATACACGGAGGTATTTAATAGGTTGCAAGTTTCGTACAGAAGTAACAGACAGCTCTAAAGCCAACTATTAAACTTTTTTCAACAGACACCTTTTTTTTTCAGTCTAAATCCTATATTGACGCCAACGTTTTATTTTCAAAATATTCATTTGCAGTCAATTAATACTTAATCAACTTTAAAAAATTTATGTATAGAACCCTTGATTTTTTTTATTTTTCCTGTATTTGAATGGAATTTTTGACTATGTTAAGGTACCTGAAATCCAATTTGCCATTATTCAAATTGAGTTGATTTGCCATTAAAAATGTCCGTCCAAAACGTTTTATTTTCAAAATATTCATTTGCTGTCAATTAATACTTAATCAACTTTAAAAAATTCATATATAGAACCCTTGATTTTTTTTATTTCTCCTGCATTTTAATGGAATTTTTGATTATGTTAAGGTACCCAAAATCCAATTTATCATTATTCAAAATTAAGTTGATTTGCCACTAAAAATGTCCGTCCAAAATATTTTGTTGCAATTTTGTTAGCCACTCCTATTTACGGTACAGTACGGTATAATACTAAGTATCGTAATATACAGTGTACAGTACTGTAGCATACAGTACAATCTAGTCCAGTAATGATAGACAAGCTACAACTGCCTAATCATCATGAAAATCAACTCAATACACTCAGTACATCAGTACCGTTTGCGTTGTTATACTACCTCTAAGTCACCTGATCTTCGGCAGCCTTTCCCCTCCATTTCCTGCGAATCCTATACTAAGACTACTTGCTTGCCACCGCCCTTGAACATTGTAGTCGTTACCAAACCAAACTCCAAGAGGAAGAACGCTGCGCCATTGCATCGATCACCTACAAAGAAAAGGATTATTCCCCAATTTATCCTTAAAATACATCCTTAGACATCGAAAATGGCAGACGAAGACGATTTTATGTGCGAAGATGACGACGACTACGATTTGGTTAGTTAATGAGACGTTTTCCTATGACTGTAATAGCATATTCTAACTTGGATTTGTGCAGTTACCGTTGACAACCGCTGGCGGATTTTGCTTCCATGATACTCTTAACGCGATATCGTTGTCAATAGCAGTGGAATATTACGATATTGAAGCTGTTCAAGAGTGCAATGGAAACCCTATTTGTAGCCTTACTGAGATAGTATTCTGTTTTAGTAGAGAGGGATTATTTTAAATGGCCATTCTCTATTATAATAATAATAATAATAATAACAATGACGATCAGATATCGTTTACTTTCTCATTTCCATTTCGGTAGTCGAGGTTGCACACAAGGTAATAAATGCCTCTCTTGCAAGCTTGATGAAACAACAGTTCCTTTCACTTAGACGAAAATGATGATATACGACCTTATCGACTAGTATGCCATGAGCAATGCATTGTTAAAAGCGGTGAACTTTGAAAATTAGGATGCATGCCAACTCTCGATCACAATCGTCTTTCGCCTACGAACACATCGTGCATGAGACAGTACAATAACTATTGAAGATGTTAACATTTCAATTAGGATACAGGCCAACTACCTGACAACGCAATGTGGAAGGTGTTAACTACTAAATTAAGATGTAGCAGAACTCTCGACCAGAATTTTAGTTACCTTTCAGCGATTTGTCAATATGCGTTACGCATCAGTTGTATCAATGATTCATGATTGAGTAGTCATAGCAATCGGGAAACGCCACCAATGCCTATAAAATTGGACTAAACGATCATGATGAACATCAGTTATTGATATGGCTTGCTTACATTGGATGTGGATGACAGTATTACATTTTGTATATCGTCATTCACTCAATAAATGAAGAATTATGTTTGAGTACTACAGTATAATAGCAAAGTCCTACCTATACTAGTAGATGTACCATTGACCAACTGGTACATTAAACTCAAAATGACACTTGCTCAAATTATAAACAAGAATATTTCTACGCTGTAGGATTACTCGGAAGATAGCAACTCTGAACCAGATGTTGATTTAGAAAATCAATATTACAATTCAAAATCATTAAAGGAGGATGATCCGGAAGCTGCTTTAGAAGGCTTCCAAAAGGTAAAATAAAGTATTAATATTTGAATTATTGCAACTTAATAAGCACTTTCTACATGTAATTCGTATGACCTGGCCTTGTAGGTACTTGAATTAGAAGAGGAAAAAGGTGACTGGGGCTTTAAAGCATTAAAACAAATGATTAAGATTAACTTTAAAATGGTAAGACGAAATTCTTATCCCTTAATCTGGATGTGGGGGTCACTAATACAGATTACTTTTCACCTTGTCTATTATAGAAAAAATTCCATCAAATGATGGAGAAATATCAACAGCTATTAACTTATATCAAGGTTAGCTAGACGATCAACTGTACCTAACTAATTAGAACTCTTTTATTACCATCGTTATCTTCGCACTAGGCTATGCATCCATGTGCCTATCCTAGTATCATTTTTTACCTCCAGTAAAACAAAAGCAAACATTTTCAGCATTTTATAACTAATTTGATTTTATTTAGAGCGCAGTCACCAGGAATTACAGTGAAAAGTCAATCAATTCTATCTTGGATTATATTTCAACTTCGGATGAGGTAAATTAGTGGACTCAACAGTTTGCCGTAGACTAATCATAATTATTAACAATAAAATAATTATTTAATCAGTTTATAATCATGAATTTATGCCCAATACCCTAATATTTTGAAAACATTTTCCACTTTATGTAGGCCGATTTACTACAAAATTTCTATGAAACGACGTTAGATGCATTACGCGAAGCTAAAAACGAAAGGCTGTGGTTTAAAACTAACGTTAAGGTTACTTACAGTTCAATAAATTCTGATATTATAATGCCATTCTTTTGTTTCTTCGCTTTGTTCCTGCTACCAAAAATTACCAAGTCTAAATGTAATGCCCTTACTTTACGTAAATAGCTAGGTAAGCTGTATTTCGATCGAGAAGACTATGCAAGATTATCGAAAATTCTTAAGCTTCTGTACGCTTCGTGTCAGGTACCGTCAAGCTATCACGTAATATCGTAAAAAGAACAAGTACCAGTATTACATTTATATTATATACAGTACAGCTCTTTGTCTATTTAAATTTCACATCAATTTAGTCACCTACGGGTACTCAATTTCAACGTGTTATCAAAATTACAGACTACTGACGGCGATTACGACTTAAAGAAAGGAACACAGCTGTTAGAAATTTACGCCTTAGAAATACAAATGTATACTGCTCAGGTACTCGAAACTCTAATTAAATAATATGGGATTTTCTACTAACTTCAAAAACCATTTCCTTGCTTCCAATGCATGAAATTAAAGAAAAATAACCAGAAGCTAAAGGTAAATAATACGCTTGAGCGTAGCATTTCATCTTTGGTAATTACAACTCAAGGATATATACTTAATTGATTAGTTAAGCTGCAAGATACACTGTAACAATGATCAGTTAACAATATCTACAAATGAAGAGCTGGTACTACCGCTTATGTTGTATGTCTAAACGCTATATCACTATAATTCTCCTTTAGGCTTTGTACGAGCAATCTTTAAGAGTGAAATCGGCAATCCCTCATCCGCTTATCATGGGAGTTATCAGAGGTAGAATTCAACTCAACTCTATCTTACGTATACCATTTCACAATTGCATTTAGGAATATAATAAATTTTGCTTGACTTTTGCAGAATGCGGCGGAAAAATGCATTTACGCGAATGCCAGTATGAAAAAGCACATACCGACTTTTTTGAGGTAAGAAAGCGTGACCTGCGTAGTCATTCGTAATTACTTAACAAGAAGCAAAGAAGATGTAAAAGGTTGCAGAGATGCAGGTTGAGAACTCTAATTTTATCTTCCAGTCGTTTAAAAATTACGATGAATCCGGCAGTTCCAGACGAACAAACTGCCTCAAATACCTAGTCCTTGCAAATATGCTTTTAAAATCCGGAATAAATCCTTTCGATTCTCAAGAGGTAAAATACTAATTACTCTCTGTTGTGATCCTAGCGGTACAAGACGTTCCTAGTAATTCAAGTCTTCTATGTTGTTTATAGGCGAAGCCGTATAAAAATGATCCGGAAATACTTGCAATGACGAATTTGGTCAGGTATGGTTTTAAAAAATGGGACTACAGAATCTACCCATATGTTTTACAACTTACTGTACATTTCAAACTTCTATGATCTTTTCGTAAGATGACGATACGTTAGTACTTGTAGCTTTGCAAGACAACGTTGTATCTTCCTATATCTGTCTACGCTTAAAATTACTGATATAATGCTAAGTAATAATATCTTCTCGTCGCAGTGCCTATCAGAATAATGATATTACTGAATTTGAAAAGATTTTACGAACAAATCGTCAAAATATAATGGATGATCCCTTCATTCGTGAGCACATAGAAGGTATAGTGAGGCAATAGGCTGCTTGTTTGTGCTTAGCTGTCCTATCATTTTATGTGGATAGCTTTTATGTAACATTTCTTTTTAAAAACAGTCTTACTCAAGAATATAAGGACCCAAGTCCTCATTAAATTAATAAAGTAAGCGATTTTTTTTTAAGTTATGGAATGTTTGTGTTCTGAGAGTTCTCAAGACAGTAAATTTATCAATTTTGGTTCACTTATGAGCATTGTAATACATTTTTGTAGGCCTTACAAACGAATTCGAATTCCCTGTATTTCCAAGGTTCAATCTTTAGTAGGCGTAGTAATCTTGCTTTTAAAGAGATTGATTAATACGGATTGCAATTATGTTTTTGTAATAATGCGACAGGAACTAAATATTGATGACACGGAAGTCGAAAGTCTATTAGTTTCATGCGTACTCGATAAGTAATTAATATTGCATTAACTATGTTATACTACGTGGTGAACCCTGTTCGACATGATATGTTGTAAAGTTACCATTTTTTTAAATTGCTATTTAGGGTAATCCACGGAAGGATTGACCAAGTCAATCAAATATTAGAATTAGATCAGGCCTCCAGGGGTGCAGAAAGGTAATTGTTTTATTAATTTTAACATTTCTATTACAATATGTAAATATCTGAATTGCAGTAGAGTATATATTTCCTTCTTTTATTAATGTATTCATAGATATTACGCGATAAAACAGTGGACATCGCAACTGGATAGCCTTTCTCAAAGAAATCTAAATAAGATACAGTAGTTTTCTTGTTGTATTTTGGTATCATATATTAATTGATAATTGTTGAGAGCAATGAAGAAAAGTATCATAAGTTAGGAAACGTTCAATAAAAAAGTTATCGCGCAAGCGAAGTTGTTACTTAGCTATCATTAGCTAAATATTTTCGAGTCGATAAATTACAAAACAACATGAGTCATAGTTATTCAGCCATTGAGTGGCCGATGCAAAAATAGTAAAAGATTACCGAATTTTAATGATAGGAAAATATTTATCAACTTCGAAAGAGAACGATGGACAAGTCTGCAAATGAAGATTTATTGCTTTCAGTCAATGGTATTAACATAACTGGCAAATAATTACATTATTCTAGATATCAGAAAAACATCAAACCTTAGACTCCTTCTTATGGCCACTTGCCAATAAATTCATAACTACCATATTAGTTTTCGTAATTTTTATCAAATTAGTTACCTGAAGAAGATACGGACAAAATAGTTAGCTTCATAAATCAGAGTATTATACTCGTACTGTTTAATCTCGCCATTACGACATTCAATACACAGCATGCCAGAAGTATGCTACGCGTACAATATCTAATATCGCTACAGATTGCAATAAAAAAGTATGTCCTATTTTCTTACATCATCGTTAGGCTTTGATATCTCCTCTAGCTTTGTTTTAGCCATATTAAAAAATTTTGCTGATGATGAATAAAATTCCGTAGCCTATAAAGTAAAGAATAAATTATATAATCTATAGTGGCCTACAAAACCTTCAGTTGGTCAATGAACAACATCATCCTAGACTTTTACAGCATTTGCAAACCTTACCGTTGCTAAAGCAGCCCGCGTATACTCTCTAACTTCAGTAAATTTTTCGTAAGTTATAAGCTGAGGTGAGTAAACGTTCATAAATGGCAAAATACGGTGTTCGTAACGTAACTGAAAGCAACACAAAGTATTTTAATGTACTGGAATAATAATAGAAAATGTGAAGAAACCGATCCGAATTACAAATGCTTCCGGTAATGTAACCGATTTTTGGTCAAGTCTTTACAAACCTTTTCGTTATCATACTTAGAATTTTGATGAGCCATTTTTTCCTGCTTTACAAAACCATCAATTGCCTGCAAAATACGATGCATATTTTCTCTAATGTACAATTCATATTCAAATTTATCTACCCTTTCAAAGTGTGCAACGGTAGCAATCCGCTTTACTTACCCTTAAATATCCTTTACACATTGACTGCTTTGCATCAACTAGTTGTATCTCCAAGGTATGTTCGGAAACTATAGCAAATAAAATTTCCCGAATTGAATACACTGAAAAACGACGTTTATAATAAATAGTAATTACCTTTTTTTTTCTTTTTTGATTTCTTATTTTTATTTTTACGAAAATCCAACGAAGCGGCTTCATGAGCTTGTAGATGTTTATCCGCAGCGTACAAGCAAGACAAGCGGTGATTGTAAAGATAATCAACATACCTAATTTTAAAATGTAAATACATCTTCTTCGTAAGTTACTGGTCAGGTACCAATCAAATTTATTTAGCATACAAGAATTTACCAGTATACAATGTAGTATTCATAGGTTCCATACAAGTCAAGTTCAAAACCAAGTAACAGATAATATTCCATAATTTTACAAGTATGATATAACCCCCAAAGACCTAAGTATGGACGATGATGCAGCTAAAACAAGATGAATCATATAAATGATTAGCTCAATTTTTACACATTAATTTAGCGTAATATTGCTAAATTCGACAACTAACCGTTATATTGTATTGTATAAGAAGTTTAACTTACTTGAGAGTCAATCCTTTCCATAATCACATTTAATTGCTCATCACATTGGGAGGCCTATTTCATTTGAATACATTTGCAAAAATTGTTAGATAAACGGCAGCCAAATTATTGTAGCATAATCACACTATCTATTATTATACCTCTTCCTGCATCGCTGACAACTCTTCCAATAAACCACCTATCTTTTCTCTCTGGCGAGATCGGTTGCAACAATAAGTAAATAATAATCTAGAAATTGGCTGAAGTAAAACGTACATTTATTATGATAACTTTTAAAATCTCAATTACCACTATGTCAGATTTAGAACATTTAGCATACACCGTCTGATCTTTCAAAGAAGGCCTCAGATATTTCTAACGCGCGCTGTGAACCTTTCAAAGACCTAAATAAAATAGGTTCACGTTACGACTGTGCGCTAGTAATTGCAGCTCTACAGTACAGCAAAGTAAAGAAATGGCTACGATAATTTGTGCATAGTCACTTACGGATTATTCAATATAGGGGGCTGAGTAAATATCTTAATAGCTTTCTTAATTATTTCATTCATAGCTTTTTTATCATTGCAGGATTTGAAAGTTTCGCAGAATAAATGCTAGATTTGAGTACCAAGAAAATGACCCAAGTTTAATGATTGATAGCCACAAAACAAAACACTTATAGTGTATAGTTACATTACAAACCTGCAACGCTGACCGAGATAAAACATCAGGATTATCGCAGCTAAAATTTGCAAAAAATTGCTGCAAAATTGTTGTCGAAGTTAATAATTAATCTGTTGATAAATTATAAAAATTTCTTCCTAAAATTTTCTTACTATTATATTATCAATGTTCGAAATTTCTACGACTTCCGTAGCGCGGAGGAGACGACCAATTAAAGTATATATATAGTCACATGCCTTTATATTGATTAAAGAATTTATCTCAATAAGCATTAAAGTCATTTATTGGTAGGTGCAATAGCTATAAACCTTTGTTCTTTCCATAATTTCAATCGCTTTAGGAAATTGGGACGGTAAATGTTTCATACAAATTAGCGGATTGAAACCCATCATACAATTATTACCTACAAAAAAGATCAATACCTTAATGTTAATCTCTGATAGAGATATTTATGACTACATAGACATTACAAAACTTGCGCAAATGAACTAATCAATTACCGCAATCGTTCATTTCCGCTTGATCGCCTAAAATGCAGGTGTCCTTAATTAGCGGTATCATAGCATACATGGACTGTAATCTATTATTCGATGCCTTAACCACATCCAGGAAGGGTTCATTCATCTGTAAATTATGTTATAACACACATTAAAAAAATGTAATAACATTACCAAATGAATCTAACAAACTAACTCCCTCGGATGTTTGATAGAACTACCTTGGTTCCAAGCAAATGATGGAAAAAGGAATAAAATAATCTACAAAATTTAATTCTTGTGTGCAGGGCTTGATAGAGTAGATTCTAATGCAATTAAAATAATATCATAATATTAGGTAATTACTCTTTGATGCAATGTGAAATAAGTAGTATTATCTCAAAGTATGTTAACCTTTGATTTCGCTTGTTCATCAGTTTCTTCCTCAGGTTTTCTACCAGATTTCTAAAAGTATATTTATGTATATATCACTTAAATTGTCAAGGTTAGCAATTATTTTGTGGCATGCAGTGGTTAAAATATTTTACGGCACAAGTACTATACTTTAACATTGCGAGCGCAGTTTTCATCAACTTCTTTCAAGGATGCTGAATTAATTCACAAAAATTATTTCAGTATTAACCATAAAGTATAGCAATATGAATTCAAAGTATGGGTTACAACAAGAAACATACCAAAGGCTTTAGCATTAGTAACATTAGTCTGCAATGAACAACCATGAGATGGACAACAGAAATCCTCCTATATATGAATACAACATGCATACGAATAGAGTTAGAAAAATTAAAAGCACCAATTATGTGTACTAAAGCTATATCACAAACCTCTTCAAATACTTGACCACTTTGTATCAAAGACCAAATCAAATCACAAGACTTTAATATACCAACACAATATGCCTAATAATTTATAAAAATTGTCTTATTAAGAACTGATGTTGTTACGAGTAAAACATAGCATAAAAAGTATTCTTACCTTTAAGTACGTATCTTCAATAAGTTCAACTTTATGCAAGTAAGAACATGTAAAAATAGTCTGAACTAACGGTTGCCCATCAAGCCAAGAAGCCTAGAAGTTCGATAATTAAGAAGGTGTAATAAATGTATTGATATGCTAGGATTTGAAGCAAAATAATAAATTGTATTGGATTCATTCAATACTTACAACACAAGCAAGCAATTCATCAACTATCCCAATGAGTTGGGATGGACTAAAATTATCCACTTGCACCTTATTTTTCTACAAGGTATGTATTAACATAACTTTCATATATCTGAATAATAATTATAAATAAAACATATATCAACAGTATATTAATGTACAAACCTCAACAGCTTCTTCGAAACTAAGAATAGGCGAAGCGCAGTCTCTATAAATCATTCCGGAATCCATTTTGGGATCCATCAACTCAACAGCACTCATTGCTTCATACAAGCTAAAGCTATGATTAAATAAATCAGAAATATACCGTCAAGATTACTTTAACATCCAGTTTGCGCAAATCATTCATGTATCCATTTTTGGACACATCAACTCGATAACACTTATTGCTTCATACAAGCTAAAGCCTATGATTCAATTGCAATATAATATATAAACTAAAATTATAGTATCAAAATGACTTGAAGGTACAGTGTAGGTAATAAATTCGTTCGGATTCATTAACCCGACTGCACTCACTATTTCTATTACTTGTATTATGATTACATTACCACATAGACCTATTATATAAAATTAAAAACTATATGATGGCTATTCTTTTAATGTTGGGCTATGTTCATTAAGCCAGTGTAAAGATTCCACTTTTCAATCAAGTACTTACTACTGATCATGAACCAGTTCCCCAGGTTTTAGTTCTAAACAAATCAGGAGATTACGTGTAAGCGATTAATAATCTACACAAACAATAACACAAAGGTATACATGATATCGTTGCAATGACGTACACTATTATCATGAAGTTATGTCTAACTGCAAGAATACATAGCAATCTAATTTGTACCCTGCAGCAAAATGACGAGTACCGATCACTATCAAACGGTAACTAGGATTCTTGGTAGGCCAATGAGCTCATAGTTTAGTCTTATCATAAAATAGCCAACTTCATATCTCATATTGAAAAAGAAATACAGTAAGATTGATGGTGCATACTGTAATAACAAGAACTGAAAGGGATTTTGTCAGTATCAAAATATACTGGCCTTTGTCTGCATTACGTAACTAGTCAAGTCAAACACTGCTACAATGTACCTAGTGGTAAACTAAAGAGCATCGATACCGTACTTGTATTAGGATGATGGAAGATTTATTGAACGCTTTAATGACCGTATTATTTAATAAGATCGCTATCCTATGCGATAATAAAAGGGCAGAGTATATTACTGTACATGAATTATTGTGGTGTATTGTACATAGTCGCTGAATGGGCATTTGTAAATGGATTATTGCAATAATAATAATAATAACGGTATTAATACGACGATGACATTATGCCCGTTACCTTGACAAGAATTCTGAAAAGCTTGGGTGATATCCTTCCAATGGATGGGAACTTGTTCAGAACCTATCAATTCAAGAATCTATTGAATACAACAAACTCCTTTTCTTGCAAAATGGTTGCATTGTATTACTAATAGTTCATTTAAATCGATCAATAATGACGTCGCATTCTCTTGAAGTGCAGTATAAAATTACAGCGATCATTGAAAAAGTGAACATGGCTAGGGCATACCAACTTACAATAACTATTGCAGTAGTTATAAAGGGATAGAGTTTAAATGTCATTCATGCACGAGTAAAATCATGGATATCATGGCTCGATACATTGGAAAATTGATGTACGGTACTGTAAAAATTGAACCAAACTCGTATGCCTTGCAATACTCATAATCTAATAATAGGAAGGAGTTACAGGAATGAACTAGAAGTTTTTTACATGCTGTTTTGATTTTCTGATGATAGCAGATGGAAAAAATCTATCCTATAATGTCATTTTATAACGTAAGCGATGAAATTATTGATGGTGAGGCATGGAAAATAAAATTGCATCGTTGATCAAGTGCTTTGCATCGGAGCCATTGTACTCGATTGCACAATCGAGTAATCGTGATGAGAATAATTATAATATAAAGAGAAAAAAATTGTCAATCAATATCGTGGTTTCATAGCTTACCCGAGATTATTTTGCCATCAATCATTTCACCATCTTCAGGCAGCCACTTTTGCCTATTATTATATATATATATATCCAATGGTCAGTATTTAGTACTATTCAATTGCAAATCCATTCTTTCATCGGTTATCTAATAAAATTCTATCCTGCACTCGATTGCATTCTACTACTCTGTCTAATAGTCCAGAATTAAGGCATTTTTTGCCAATGTTTCCTGCATTGATTGGCAACACAGTGAAACTAATTTAAAAGCATGATAGCACTGATTGAAATAATACATGTCTATCATTTAATCAAGTAAGTTGAGGATCATCAGCCATGATGGAAAGGCGGTTGTCAAGTGATCGATTGAATCCAAGATTGTCTATGTACTGTATTGAAATTTTGTCACTATCCGATAGCCTGGAAAGCATCATCATCGATCATTGCTATGGATGCACATCAAGGTAGAAGTAGAAGGTACAATATAAATGAGATTGTTTGCGAACACAACCACCATCATGGCGATGATGATCGAGTTCTATCAAGCTTTAATCGATTGCTATCCACTTGCAAATTATGCATGCCATTGGCTAGCATGATGTTTGCATCAAGCTTTCCCTGCAGAACACGTTAACGCTGATCGGATAAAAGACATTAACCATTCTTGCTTACTCCATACAGTTTTTCCATCATTTCATCATACTCACCAATCGTTGTAGCTGAACCTAACTTCAGATTGAACACCATTGGCGATATTTTTCATGCCTTCTTGCGACATCTTGACCGCTAGCCACCATAAGAAGTTGTTGCAAGCTTGCAATTAGCCAAGAATTGGAAGCAATTTTGCCTTGACTATGAAACTTGACTAACGCAATCATCGCTGAAAGCTACAGTGAATTGTATGCGACGCGTAGGAGACTGCGTGGACACGATCCGCTTCCATGGTGGCACAGTTCTGTCTTCCTTTTGGCTAGAATACACTACTAGTATACTGTATCATACAGTAGCTAAACATGTATGATTTTGTAAGAGAGAGCAGGAGCAGCGAGTTGCGACAGCCAAGCCAATGCTGGAATCGGCGAGTCTCAATCGTCTATGCTTCCCTTTATGACTGATGTTACTATGCATTATGGACTACTATTTGCGTTGTTAGACTATTCAGCTAGTATCAATCATCTATGCTTCCTGTTATCACTGCTATTACTATGCATTATGGACTACCGTTTGCGTTATTAGACTACTCAACTAGTATCAATCATCTATGCTTCCCTTTATTAGTGATGTTACTATGCATCATGAGCTACTATCTGCGTTGTTAGACTACTCAGTCAGTATCAACCGTCTATGCTTCCCTTTATTAGCGATGTTACTATGCATTATGGACTGCTGTTTGCGTTGTTAGACTATTCAGCTGGTATCAATCATCTATGCTTCCCTTTGTAAGTGTTATTACTATACATTATGGACTACTGTTTGCGTTGTTAGACTACTCAGTCAGTATCAACCGTCTATGCTTCCCTTTATTAGTGATGTTACTATGCATTATGGACTACTGTTTGCGTTGTTAGGCTATTCAGTCAGTATCAACCGTCTATGCTTCCCTTTATTAGTGATGTTACTATGAATTATGGACTACTATTTGCGTTATTAGACTACTCAACTGGTATCAATCATCTATGCTTCCCTTTATAAGTGCTATTACTATGCATTATGGACTACTATTTGCGTTGTTAGACTACTCAGCTAGTATCAACCGTCTATGCTTCCCTTTATTATTGATGTTACTATGCATTATGGACTACTATTTGCGTTGTTAGACTACTCAGCTAGTATCAACCGTCTATGCTTCCCTTTATTATTGATGTTACTATGCATTATGGACTACTATTTGCGTTGTTAGACTACTCAACTGGTATCAATCATCCATGCATCCCGTTACAAGTGCTATTACTATAGATTATGAACTACTGTTTGCGTTGTTAGACTACTCAGGTGTTGAAGTCGATGGTGGACATGAGTGTTCCATTCAAGACTTTTTTATAGCAAGTTCTGTATGAGTTGAGCAACGATGATATGATACAAAAGTGGGTTGGCATAGTATGGCAATCCCTTGACTGGATCAGTCCTACTCGTCTATACTGAGTGGTTCGTCCGTCACCTCCAGGATCATCACCTAGCAACGTTGGTCGTGGTGGCTGTGGAGAGCTCGAGATTGGCATCGTCTTGCTGATTGCTGCTGCTATTGCCTGCAATAGTCTTGATTTCTGCTGGTCTACTTGCATTTGCCTACCGTGAATGAAATCAGACAACGTAGCTGTCTTACATGTGCAAGATTAACACGATGGCTGAATCGATCGATCAATTATTTTCAGCTGTTTCTGTTTCACAATCCGATCCTTACGACACTTTTAAACAGCATCCTAGGTAAGTTAGGTCATAGCTAGGATATTGATGTTGTACAGGAACTTGGTCCTACGAGGTTATCCTTCAAACTCGATGCGAACAATTCTGTCTAGATCATACCACACTTGCATTACAGTAGCGATGCAATGCATTGGATCCAAGGGGAACATTGATCCAATTAGACCGTATTCTACATGATGCAAAAGACGACAACAAATTGGCATCGAGAGAGCAGAAGTACATTATAAGATAGAGCTGAGCGTATTATCCTAGCTTGTGCAACCATGACGCCATTTCAACTCATCCATAAATGGAATTTGCTATGGCTAACTTGCAAGCAAATGTGGACATGCAAATGACTGTACTGGTAAAGTAAGGGAGACGGTAGGATTCTGATCGACGTACGTGTGTATAGGGTGCACTATAGTTCAAGAATGATAGAATGGATGCACAGCAATGCTAAAGTGACAATAGATACTCGCTTGATCATGGCTAAGTCAATGGATAAACTACAGTCTATGGGAGACGGTAGGATTCTGATCGACGTACATGTGTATAGGGTGCACTATAGTTCAAGAATGATAGAATGGATGCACAGCAATGCTAAAGTGACAATAGATACTCGCTTGATCATGGCTAAGTCAATGGATAAACTACAGTCTATGGGAGACGGTAGGATTCTGATCGACGTACATGGGTATAGGGTGCACTATAGTTCAAGAATGATAGAATGGATGCACAGCAATGCTAAAGTGACAATAGATACTCGCTTGATCATGGCTAAGTCAATGGATAAACTACAGTCTAAGGGAGACTGTAAGATTCTGATCGACGTAATTGTGTATAGGGTGCACTATAGTTAACGAATGATTGAATGAATGCACAGCAATACTAAAGTGACAATAGATACTCGCTTGATCATGGCTAAGTCAATGGATAAATTCCAGTTAGATACTTACATTTATTCGCAGTATTTCAGTCACTTACAATTTGATTAATGTTAAAGAATAAACTTCATATTCAATACTGATGTTCATCGATAGAATATCACTAATACACTGCTTTAATTATTCTCTACCATTCCAATCATTAAGGTTGTAGTACAAAACGCTACTGCTGAATGAACTGAAAATAAGAACAAATAGTAGTCAGAAAGGGATTAAAGAATGATTATAAAATAGGCGACAATTTAGACTCATGGCATGATTGCTAACGGATAAATTCATGTTAAAGACTTATATACCACTAAATAATACATTGTTGTAGTTAACTGTAACTCGAGCTATTAAGGTAATGAGATCAATATCACTACTGAATAAGTGAACAATATAAATGAATTTAGCTAATGTTAGGGTACGGTCTAATGGCTTCAGTAGCGATAATTAAGGAACGGCATTATCATGAGAGACAAACTGTTTTCATTTGATCAACACAACTGGACCAATTCCTATTGTACTCGTATACTTCTACTTATACCCAATGCCAGCCCCACATTACTTTAGTTACCTACAACTCGAGCTATTGCAGTAGAGATTTAAAATACTGCTCCGGAAGATAAATTAACCTCCAATACATTTGAGCGAGCTAAAAAAACTATAATAAAGAGCGAACTGTGATACTCTATTTCTTAACTTACTCTTATAACAGATTTGCTCAATACAAAAGTACCACGTTGCCCGATCAACATGCTAGACGACAGAAGGAATTGGAAAGGCAAAAAAGGTAAAATTGTAATAATGTGCATTGATCTAGTCATGTACTATACAATGTACGATTGAGGACTAAAATGAAGAGAAATTTTTTAAAAACTACGTACCACACCTGCTCACCAGACTAAGTTTATTAAGAGAATTAACTACTAAAACCTACAGGAAACGATCGGAGGCTTACAATTTACTTCGGCACTTAGAAGATGAAGTAACTATGGAAATTGCCACAGCAGAACCAACAGTAATGATTCCGTTGTTGTTGCTTTCGTACAAAGAACTGTCAATTTAGCGCCTGTAAAATAAATTTAAAAGTAAACCACATGCACTTAAAAATAATCTACGATTACTAATTATTCTCTAGGAGAGTAAGTGTGAAGACATGAAACCTGCCTCCAAGCGAAGCCAGCATAAAACTAAAAGCTATAAGCCTTACGCTAATCAGGTAAACCAATTTGTTCTGTATGATATGCTTTGGAAAGGCAGCTTTTACATAAAAGGCTGATTGATGCTGGCATTCATACGCTTAAATAATACTGAGATTTTAATCCTAGATAATGCTATCGGAATGGCTTAATGACAAGCCCCCAAACTTTGAATCGAGCTGGATCACTGTTATTTGTCCAATTGGGAAAAGGAACTTAGTGATTGCTGCAAGGGTACTTTCACCAGAAAACTAATTTTATCTTACTGTCTAGCAGAATCTATCGATTCAATCTATGCTTTTATTTCTTGCGTTGTAAATGTAGGGTAGGACTACTGCATACTCTAGGAAAGGCAATAAAATTAGTAGATTTAATTCTGCCCTTCCTGGAGGTAGCGCTGGTAGAAGGGGTAAATTCTGTATCCTAGACTGTATTTATTGCGAACAACTGCAAACTTTCTTTATTATTGATCTAATGTGTTGGAATGGCCATCCTATTTATGATTCTGACGTAAGCATGATCGTACCATTAATGAGAGTATAATCCTATAGTGCTATAACTTTTGATACTAAGTAACTCTCTCAACCTACTGAAATTACGGCAGTATTCTTTCCGGTCGTTCTGGTTACGTAGTAAGATCCAAGAAGAATTCGACTTGTTGTCGACCATTTCTAAATCTAATCGAGTAATTCTCAATTAAAAATATATTATTATGACTGCATATTGACTAAAAATTGGCTAATTTCCTCCTATTTTCTCAGTTTAAATTTATTATAGCGCCAATGTTTGAAACTAGTAGTGATAAAATCTATGCCTCATTGAATGACATTAAAGAGTATCCGGTACTATACTGTTTAGAGGTTTTAGCTATCAAATTTAAATGCCTTTTACTAAGATAATACTGCTTGAATTGGATAGATTGATGGTCTACTATTCTATCATAAGGATGGTCATTATAAGCCAGGTGAGAAATCTTCATTAGTAAATTGGTTGAAGCCACATATGGTACCTGAAATTTTGGGGTATCCTGTTCCGGAAAAGTACAAGCAAGCTGAAATACAAATGGCTGAAAATTAGCTACCTTAGCAATTTATCTCGTAAATACCCTCAGCTAGCGTTTCAGACATGTTGTACAGAATGACGAGACCGAAGAATTTGCATCAATGTTGTTAATACTTATGAGCCATCTTGCACATACCACAAAACGAACGTTCCAATATGTATATACATATTAGAAAAGACCTGTAACTTAAATACTATATAATGTAAGATTTTGACTTTCGTTACGTAATTGTTGGTAAGCTGAAATTTAAAGCAGGCTTTTATTTAAGATATCAGTATTCTGTTAAGTAAATACTTGCTCATAATGGGGTTTTGCTTGTAATAATGCATGTATAAATAAACATTAAGACTGGTTATAAGCTAGTCAGTCCTTTCCTCTTTATTCCAGGCAAATCAAGTTATTAAATTTATTTGAATTGTAAGTGAAAGTATTATTTATATGATATGGTTTGCAACATATAGACCTGGTCATCTCTTGGTTTTCCTGTGGCTTTGTCATAGAATAATAGATTAAGTTGTATACTAATTAATTTATCATCGCGTTGTAAGATTAATCTATCCAAACTTAAAAGTAATTGTATGGATCGATTTCTATGAGAAATTGAATCCAGGTAAAAGATAGGCCATCTTAGAAAAAATATTTACTGTTTGCATATCAAGCTAACAAATATTACGCAGCGATATTCCATAAAATAATGTATGATTTCGCATGTCAATGGCAGCCTACAAATGAAAACTTAGTCCGAAATAAATAAAAATGCCCCTTATTAATCGCTAACAATTAGTATTAAAACACGCTCCTCAGAATGAATACAAGGCTTCAATCTGAGATGATTAAAGATATACATGTATTATAACGTAAACTAAAATATCTTCCATTTGATTCAGTATTTCATTCTATTCATCTCTAAAATCAATCTGCCTACTGTACAGTACTATACAATTATAACGTCCAGTTTATAAATGTAATTGGCCTATTAGATTTTGTAAATGAGATTGATAATATAGTAAATTAGCCTTAGATAATCAGTAGTAATATGGAGCATACGCAACCTTTGATGTCATATTCCAATCATTTACCCATAGAACGATCATTTAGTTAGTATTTTCGATAAAAAATATCACTGCTCACATAAAATAGATTTACAGAAGCCAAAACGAAACTTAGACAACAATAAAGCGTGAATATCCTAGCTAAAATATTTTATTAAGCAGTTATACATATAATCGATATAAAACAATGTTCATAATTTCATTTTACCTTAAAAAATAATAAGCACATGTAACATAATATACATGTTTTCTATAGCGCATACCAAAAATAAAATTTAGCTCAAAATAATGCAGTCCATGCAACATATAAGGCAATAGCTTGCATATCTTCAGCAGTAGAAGTAGTAGTAATAATAAAACTTGAATAGATTACTGTACAGTAGATGAGAACTTTCACTTTGAAACCATAATGCCATTGGCTCTCATCAAGGCGTATTATTCTTATCCACGTTTATGAATATAGTTATAGTATATAGCATTTTACGTCATTTTATAATTTGCAAAGAGGTATAAAGAGTAGAATATTAATCTCCATTAGCTTCTGAGTTGTGATTTTCAACCTCCTTTTTAGGTATTAAATCGCTCTCAAGGCTAGCAAATATTTTATAGGAGACGGTATTCGCAATTAAAGTAGCTGCTACCTCCTCTTTAGTTGCTCCGACTTCTTGCGGCTCTTCGTTGGTTACATTAGTTCCATCCTCTGTCGGCTGTGCACCTTGGGCATGATCAGAATTGATTTCATCATTTTTCTCAGCTTTCTTTCCGTAGAATACATTCGATGGGACGTAGTTATATTTCATGGAAATAGCCATTGGATCTTCCGGCTTCAACGATTCCATATTTTCCATTGCTATAGTTTATATTGAACGTGATTATTTAAAGGTAAATATTGAAAAATTACGCCATAGATAAATAATAAAAGTTTCAGTAACGCTTAAGTTTCCATCAAGGGTCAAAATTTCTGAAAATTATGTCAATGTAGAATTATCAGCTTACCCTGAGTTAGAATAACCGGCCCACCGGCTTGAACGTCATTGATACTCTCTGCCATTAATTTTCTAGCTTCCTCTTCTGCTTTTAATATGCTATCAACATCTGCCGACATCGTCTCCTGCAATTGACGAGCCTCTCCCGACAATGCTACTAATTTTCGATTCAATTTTCTCTTTTCAATAAATGCAGAAATAGCAGCATGACATCGAACTAGAGTACGATTAGATGCTGCTATACCCTAATAAGTGTTAAGAGCAAGATAGGAGAACAAAGAATTTCAGTTTGATGATGACTAGCACAAGTATTCTATTCAATTTACTTATTCCTATATTAGGATTTCTGTTTCGAGAAGCTTTAATGTACCTTAACCCATGGCATTTTCAAAACTTGGTCTGCAGTTGGTCTTGATTTCGGATTAACTTGGAGTAATTTCATCACTACTTCCTAATGTCATAAACAAATTTTGATAAGAGATAATTTGCCTACTGTAATTTTGTTTCGTGGTAGGGGTACAGTAAATTGAACAGCAGAAATGAAGGGCTAACCTTTGCGCTTTGAGAAACACCTTTCCAATAAGGTTCGTCAAATTCATAACTGCCTTGCAAAATTTTGCGAAATGTTTCTTTAGAGCCACGTTCATCATAAAATGGATCATATCCACAGAGCCTATGGAGAATTGTTTATTATTAATATACAGTATATTGATGATGCCTACAGGCAGTCATTAGCAAATTCAACAAATTATATAGTATGTACTTACAATGTATAGAGTAAAATCCCTACAGCCCACATATCGACACTATGATCATATTTTTTTCCTGTCAATACTTCTGGAGCTATAACAATTGATTAATTCAGACTTTAATGCTATTTAGCATGACGACTAATTCCAATAAATTGCTGAATAATATGAATTCTACAGTCCACATATAACACGTACTACCTCAATCATATGAAGATCACACATTCCTTCTATAATGGGTAGAATACTTACCACAGTAAGTTTGGGAATTACACAAGTAATTCATTTTAACTCTAGTAGTTAGCACACTTAGTAAGTAGTGGTCCGCTATAATGGGGGGTAAAAACAGTAGGATTAGAGAAATAAGTCTACCTTATTAGTTCGCCAATTACTCAACTAAGATTTATATATTAAAAATAATCACTTTACCTATCTTAACGGATGGTTCAGATTTCTCACTTTTGACAATTAAATTCTCGGGCTAAAGTTAGAAAGGTTCGAAATAATGTTACTTAATATGCTAAGGATAGGCAAGATAGCCCATCTAAAACATCTCGTCTTGCTTAGTTTTAATAGACGATTTTGGCAATTACCTTAATATTTCCATGAACAATATTATATTCATGTAAGTACTAGAATGTTGGATTAGAGAAGCAATAATAATTATTAGTAATAGCCGACGCAATAAAAAATAAATGAAGTCTTATTTGTCAATATTGATCAACATACACGTAATCCTTGACAGACTTGACGTATGATGGATGAGGCATAATATTCGCTATATTTGGGATTTTGCGAGATACTATCGCAATAATAAAAGTTATATTAGTTCTATTGTGGGAAACATCTACTTCTCGCTTATTCATTCTAAAATGCCAATCCTAGTATAGTCCTACCTAGTAAAGATATCGCAGCCATCGATACAGTCCAAAATAAAGTGAATATCATTTTCCGTTTCATAGACTTCTTCTAATCGAATCTATCAGTAAGAATGCGATAGTTACATTTAAATTATGATGCAATATCAAATTGGTCCTAAAATGATTGCTACATAGACTAACTTAACCACATCTCAATTGCAAATGTGTACTATACGTACAATATTAGGATGGCTCAAGAACAACATAAGGCTCATGTCTTCCTTCGATGTTGCTCTATCAATTACCTAGTAATATTCATTTGGTACATATGTTAACATTTGCATGAAGCATTGGCAGAGAAGTAGCTATACTAATTATTGTTCTATGAAAAACTATAATTATAGCGGCACATATTATAGAAAGTAAATCTTATTACATGTTTGCGCAGTGTTTTCATGGAGTATGACTTTTTCGTCCCAATTTGGATACATTCTCGCATAACAGAATTTGGTCCCCTAACATTTTTAGCATTGCAAATAAAATGAGATTTGCTTAATTATCATATACCGAGTCGTTAGCTTAAAGTAAATATATTAACCTCCCAATTTCTTTTCCAATTTCGTATTTCTCTCTTACAACATCTCGATTGGATGTTTGGCATAAGTATACCATATCGGATAAATCTATAATAAATTAAGTAATATATCATTAATATAATTATTTTTTTTAATGTATTTTATCAAGTATCAAGGAAATATACTTGCAAAGCGATATGAATGAGTGCTAAGAGTAAATTAATTAGTAATTTTACAACTCTTCTTAGTAAACATAACTGCATGAACTAATTATTCGTGTTTGTCACTACCCTGAGAATGGAGTAAATTAATTAGCAACTTTACAACTCGTCCAAGTAAGTATGACTTCACGAGCAAATTATTCGCTTTTGCCATTATCTTGGAATAGGATATGAAATAACGATTACTCCTCAAATTCAGCATATTTAGATTTATATGGCAGAAAAGCTCTGAATAGATCATGTATTACAAGAATAATCTAATAACGATAAAGTAAACAAGCTAAACTAATACCGACTGTTAAAATTTATTTCTATTAAAGGACAAAATGCATTATAATGTCGGAGCAAGCTACATGTGCCATCATAGAAAGTTCTAGAGTGCTTTAGCCGATTACAAATTTTTCAGGAACATAGTATTTAAAGTAGCT
Organism: Trichoplax adhaerens; assembly: GCF_000150275.1. NCBI lineage: Eukaryota > Metazoa > Placozoa > Uniplacotomia > Trichoplacea > Trichoplacidae > Trichoplax > Trichoplax adhaerens. The sequence goes on along the minus strand of NW_002060957.1, from coordinate 311,746 downwards.
CATCTCTTGTAATATCATACTTTTCTCGTGACAACATCAATACTACTAATTAAGCCCATGCTCCATAAGTTACCTGTCATCATTAAGAATTTAATTATGTCATAAGATAATGAGCTGGGAATACGTTGAAAGTGTACAGTAATTTTATCTCAAAAATATATATGTGATAGCAGATCATACTTTTGCATCTCATTAGATAAATTCTGTACCTTACTGTAGAAATCTGAACTATTAATCTGCTATTTTCATACGTTGGCATACGTAGCTTTAAGATCTCATGCCTTTAATAATTTTGAAAGAATCTTTTTATATAAAAGTATGTAAGATAATTCATTAGCCAGCATTATGCATATTTTATATTCTTTATGCCAGATCAGACGAGAAGACTACCCTTGGATGGAACACGAATAAGCTGAATGTTTAGCCATACGGAGCAGTTACGAGTTCAGTAAGCTCTACAGGATCATAACACTATCTACAACTTCCATTTCTGAAGTAGTTAAGGTTGCCGTCTACGTTGTTAGGGATACAAAGCAAATGAACCATAGACATGTAATCTTGAGTATAATTATAAATACTTTACTTTCTTATTGATATTACAGTTACTTTTTCTATGAAAGAATTAATATTGGTATGGAATTTTGTACAGTCATCGTTCCTGGTGTTGCAAATTTAATATTAGTCAGTAAATAACATGGTTTCTACATTAAAGATTAAACTAATTTCCTACAATTAATAAGGATGTAATTTGGACAGCTTTATAAGGAAATAAAGTTAATTAGACAGCTACTCTATCCTTCTCTATCGTCTATCCCATAGATAAAGCTGATCAGATAGCGATCATGATAGCTATTTTGAAATGGGTGCTGTTGTTTTACCCTAGCAGTTACATGTAAGCTATCAGAACTAAAATAATGAATCAGCTAGCTTTGTATTCTTGAAAGTAAGCTGATGTTTTCTGGACATTTTAAATAATGTAAGCAAAATATAAGTTCTTTCGGATAATTTATAGCTTGTTTATACTGTACTGTCAGTTTAAGGATAAAAAAGGTAGCGCTTTTATTTTTTGTTCTATTGACGAATTTTAGGCAAAAGCTTAGGTCCTATCGATGCATTACCTGGAATGACCAAATTCTCAGTGGGGTGGTTGATCGGCTACTATATTTTTATTGTACTATCCGATCGTTTAGATCATTATCTAGCGATCTATTTGACGAATCAAGGGTTAATTGAACCCCCTTGCAAAGGGCAAGATTTTCAAGCAAATTGAACATCTTGGCAACCATTAATTGTTATCATGACAGAAGTTATATCAGCAGATCAATTGAATAGATAAAGCTAGCACACTAAGATTAAAATCAAGCTGAAATAAATACTATCGTTAAATATAATGTATCCTCATTCTCTATTCTGTTGATCTTTAATTACATCTCAAGGTATTGAATTCTTAGTATTTATTTAAAACACTTACCAAATTATTGAGTGGAGTAAAGCAAATATAAAATAAAATTGTCTTAAAGTCTTGTATTGCTGTGATTAAGAAAGATTGTTACAGTAGCAATCAAATCTTAGCCTTGTCAATGCTATTCCTATGATGAGTAACAATGCATAGCTCAGCCTACTATATCGCTAAACAGTACATTAACCTTACCCTACCTAATTACAACTGTTGATGTGTTTATGTTGCTATGGTAATTTCAAGGCCGCTGTCTACGGAATCTATACGGTAGTTGTCTATGTTAAGTTTTATATAGGCACTATTCAACTAAATCGTTTGATACAATAGTTTGATATCAATGATTCCATATAGCATAAAATAATTGCAAATTACATTATACTTAATAAACCGCATCCACAACAATACGTCTATTTCGCGTTGGAATATACATATTATATAATGATATGAATTATTGTCCGATGATTAATGTAAACTAGAACTTGTTTTTTTATTAATTTAAGTATTGTTCTTATTTCGCCTTCTACAATATATACAAAATTTAGTAGTATCTATCAAGTTCTATTATACGTTAATATTGCATAATTATACATGTTATCAATATTTGTATGCCACAGCAATAAAAAGCAGAAATTTTACTCAACTCGTCAGCCGATTTGAAGTCTTCTGTTTTATAATAGACAGTATAAGAAGAGATAGATAGATAGGTAAGTACTATCAATTATAAACAAAGATACTATTCATCAAGGCAAAGCCTAGTTTTAATTCAGAATTATCATTAATTGTTGGGAAAATAGGAGCTTTCGCGTTTATTTCTTACTTGAATCTACAATATCTCTATCGAATAATTGGCACAGTACTCTCCTTGCTTAATCATTACATAGTTTAATGGAGGAACGATTGACATCATTCAAGATATTAATTATCGCCGTCTAGGGTATACTAATATGGAATAAATGTTTCAAGTTGATCTTCTCTCAGTCATTCTTGAAGCGATACTTGTAATTTAATGATAGAATTACAAGCAATTTTATTCAGTGGCAGCTATACTCACGACGATTAGTTACAACGACCAAGTCTACTGTAGTAGAAATGAGAATATTTTCGTCCAATTAATTATTTATAATATACTAAAGAATTACCAAAGTCAATGAGATTTTAGTTCTAGAATAGATACGGTGCTTTTTTTTTGACGTGAAGCCAGCGTTTCCCTGACAACCAATGCAATCTCCTAGACCTCCTCCAAAAGATGGCGCTGTAGGCCGTGGTCCTATTAGTGTTATATGTTATATTTGTGGCCGCCAATATGGTAGTAAATCGATTCAAATTCACCAACCTCAATGTATTAAGAAATGGGAAGAAGAAAATGCTAAATTACCAGCTGATCAGAGAAGAACATTGCCAGAAAAGCCCAAGGTATTACAACAAGTATCCCGAGGTAAACAGTTACAAGAGCAAAATCAAGTCGCCTTCGATTTGTATCAGAAACAGTTAGTGGCGTGTAGTCAATGTGGGCGAACTTTTCAACCAGATCGATTGGAAGTACATTTAAGAAGCTGTAAAAAACTAAATCCAATTAAAAATGCTCATGTTCAACCATCAGTCCCTGCTAATAAGAAATCGAACAATTCCTCCAGCCTAGGTAAACGTATAGCTAGTGGTAAAAGATTATCATCTTCTCTTGAAGCAAAATCAACTGTCCCAAGGGCTCCTAATGACCAACCTTCTAGATCTGAAACAGCAACATTTTCCAGAAGCTATAAACCTAAACATTCCTTGCCTGTCGTTAAATCTTCTACAAATCATAGTAAATCTAGTATGCAAAATAATCATCCAGCGGTAACCGCTCAACGAGTAACGCAATCATCATCTAATAATCAACGGCAAAAGATACCTCCCAAACCAAAAACACTTATTTGTTACATATGCGGTCGAGAATTTGGAACATCTTCATTAGCTATTCACGAACCTCAATGTTTAAAGAAATGGGAAATTGAAAATAGTAAATTGCCTAAAAAGTTACGTAGACCCTCACCTGTTAAACCAACACTAGAGTCTAACAATGATGGAATCACCCATCAACATTCGGAAATGAATCGTTTAGCTTATAAATCTGCGATGGATCAATTACTCCCTTGTCAGAATTGTGGAAGGACGTTTTTACCGGATAGACTACCAGTTCATTTACGCAGTTGTAAACCTTCGCCGACTAAAGCGAACAATAAAACAACTGAACGACCAAGAACAACAAGAAGTGCTAAAAACACCTCAAAGATATCACTAGAATTTCATGCCGAGAGTGAAAACCGTCCTACCGGGAATAAGTCAGTTAACTCCGAAAAGGAGCAAGATCATAAAATGATGAACAGCATCCCTTACGTAATATGTTATATTTGTGGTAGAAAATACGGTAGTGCATCAATTAAGATTCATGAACCACAATGTTTGAAAAAATGGCAATCAGATAATGCTGCTTTACCTCCAGAGCAACGTCGAAAAACCCCAGTCAAACCAGTTGAAAGAGCCTTGCCAACATCAGGGCAAAAAATATCTCGATCTGAATGGGAAGCTTCTAATGAGGGTGCTTGGAAATCGGCACAAGCTCAACTAGTACCCTGTCCTCATTGTGGGCGTACATTTTTACCCGATAGACTGCAAGTCCATTTAAGATCTTGTAAGCCTAAACATTAACTATCAATCTGCAAAGGTTGATCATTAAATCGCCAATAGAACGGCTTGTTTTCACTTTATTATAATTAAATCAGTAAAATAATTCCAACAGGTTTATCACAACCGTTTATAAATCATAAAATTTAATTTAACTATATCCTAGTTTGCTACAGCATTTTGAAAGCAAGCGTTAATATCGGAATTAACGCTAGCAATAGCAACTTATGCCATGACAGCATAAATAATGTTATTGTGTGTTAAAGTTAATCAACCATTGTCTTTCCTGTATATTTACAATTGCACCGATTAGCAAACAGCGCACAGATTCATGTAATAAAATTGTGTCCAATGACTGATATAAGCAAAATATATCTTGATACATATTCAGCGGACGCTGTAAATTGCTTGTATTAATGTACAGCCTTCAAGAGCTAATTTCCGATATTAGTACAAAAATAGATAAAAATTCAGTTTTCACAATTGTATACTAGGTCGTATTATTTAAAAAAATTATTTAAGCAAGTACAACTAGATGAATAAGCCTTATTAGGCAATTAACAGTGTGGAAAAAGAATACGGTGCGATACAAATGCCATAATTTAAGTTCAACTTTACGTAAATAACAGTTTCTTTCTAAAAATCAAATAGTACAATACTATGGCAGCGGATCAAAGTTATCGATTCTTGCAAATATACAGTAGCACAACTTCGAAAAGATGCAGTCTAATATACAACTAATAGATACTAATAACCAAAACTACTCTTTCCGTAAAGAAATTAATGTCTACAACATTTCATCAGCAAGATCTCCGGGCGCCTCAGTAATATCATTATTAGCCAACATATAATTATCGGTATCTATTGATCGGCAGTTACTGATAGCATAACGTAGCTTCTCTGCCATAACCTCTTGTGATGAATAAGATGGTAGTCGTAATTGGAAGAAACATGTTTGCGACATAGGCAAAGAATCTAACGGCTGAAGAGCATAAGACACCAATTAACGCTAGTGAAGCAGCTAAATATTCACCTATTCGTAAAGCTGATAATACGATCGCGAAAATACTTACCCGATCAACCTTGATAACTTGAAATTTTTGCCCTAAATCCATTTTATTTGATGGTAGTCTAGATCTACCAGAAATGAAACGCATGAAAAGGACTTTCTCCTTACTACTAAATGATTCCAAAATAGACCATAACCAGGACAATAATTGATTTATTTCTTCTCCTGCTTTAAAACTAAAGACATGGCAAAAGAAATTAACTACCTCGATAGATAGTTAAGTATACGAACAGATTGTATTGCTTGTAGAAGAAAGATTTTAAATCGTACCTAATCATACTTTTAAGTACCGAGATATCAATCTCAGCTGCCCCACAAGTGATCTTTTCCAACTGTAATTCGGTCATAAAAGATAATAATGGAACGGGAATGACCCATGACATTCCCTTTCTAATAGCAGCGATCTAAATTTACAATATATTGACATTGATAATCATAAACTTCAAACCCGCAACAATGGTATAAATTAAAAAGCTTACAGTATAACTGATTGTATAATCAAATTACCTGGGAATCTACTTCATGCAATCTAAATTCGATTGCAGATTTAACATAATTCATTCTCGTATTGTATGATAATTCAATATTTCTACCACCAGGAACGATAGGAACAAACTTGCCATTCGAATCTTTAGCAACAAAGGTACTTATGGGAAAATACTACCAAGAATACAAACATAGTATAATAAGTCGAACAAATATACATCCATATGACGTATCAATTAAGAATTTATTCATCTTAATAATACCTCCTGGAATGTGTTCTCGTCAATATCATTATATTCTACGTCTCGAAGACTTCGCATAGTTTGGATAAATAAAGTATCAACCTATATTTATACGACAAAGTTAATTAATCTTACGCGGAAACAGTAAATGCCCAAATTCATTTATACGCTAACACGAAATCTTTTGATGTATTGTAGTTTAGATTGAAACGAGTGAGTAGTAACCATAATATAATTGATACCTCTTCAATATCGCCTTCAGTTAATGGAATGCCACATATCTGCTTCCAAACTGTCGGAGACAAGTGAAGATCTAATGGCTTTTTTGATCGTACACTTATACCGAGTAACACTCCCAAGAATTCAAATTTTTTCAATTCTTCTATCGATGATGCTGACGGGTTAATAATAAATCTTACGGATTGTAAACAAACAATACAACAGAGTAAGCATTCCACCTTTTCAAGATATTATATCAATATCATATACACGATAACTACCTATCCTGATTGTAGCCAAGTTGATCAACTGAATTTGGCGTTGGAATAAGTAGTGAGACATCATTGCTTTCTAATTCCTAGTAATTTTATAATTTAAGTGTAATTTTTGAGCACGGGTATTAAAACTTTAAAATATCTTCAAGTAACTTTCAGTACTACAGCATACCTTACACATTTCACTAACTGTATCATCAAAGACTCCACCAGCATCATCAGCACCTTCACCCACTAGCTTAACTTTCCAGGCTCTCATAGGCAGACATAGCTCAGCTAAGTTGGATTGCATCACTTGCTGCGCAATTTGGACGAAAATAGGCTTACAATGTTCATCACTAATTTAAAAGTGTGAATAAAACTATTTGTTAGAGTTTCATGGGTATATTGTTAATACTGTGTTATTGTCAGTCTTTACCGAGTGCTTAATCGCTCCACCTTGACCGTTGGTCCAAAATTACGATTGTGTAGCATGGTTTTACTGATGTGACGAAGGAATGGTTGCATCGTTACTCGTGTTGGTAATAAAGGGCGCAAAAATCCTTGCATGATGCCCATAAATCCGTTGCTGATATGGCTCAACTATTAGAAAAATTTAATAAGTACAGTTATTGATCTCAAGATAGCTGATGTAAACAGCTGAAAGCAAACAGAATACAATATACCTTTTTAGGACATAAATCAAGTAATCTCCAGGAATAATAAATAGCTTCGGACATGTCTAACAGATATTGTAATCTAGATCTGATCAGTTGTATATCTATCCCAGCAAGGGAACCATAGATTTCTGGTATTCTTTCCGGTAAACCTAATTCCAATGAACTTGACGTTGCCATAGCTTTTCGAATACTTGCTGGCGCTACTGTCCACGCTGCACTGTGATTATGTCCAGCTGAAATCTAATAAAAGTAATAGGTCAATATACTAAGGTAATTAAGCAGAAATGCTAACAAAAATGTTGAATAAAGAAGCGTTTACCTGGCGAATGCCTTTCCCTTGAAGACTTGATATAAGGCAAGGTTCCCGTTGTGGTAGCGTTTGACCTAATCCAAGCTGAGTGATAAATTGGATAAATGAGTGAGCATAAATTATATTGGCATTTTACTACCATTAGCATTAAATGGATAAGAAAAACTTTTGACTACTATTGAGTCTTACTTGTCCATCTGTATCATTGCCCCAACTCCAAACATCTCCCTCTTTCGTTAGTGCTAAGGCATGTTCATAACCAGCTGCAATATCCTCTATAAATTGCTCGGATAAAGCCATAACTTGTTGCGGATAATAGTCGGCGTGCTGCGTATCGACTTCGAAAATCCCGTTACATCGATTGTGACCACAAGAATAAACTTTCCCTTCTTTTGTTAACGCTAAAGTAAAACGAGCACCACAGCATATCTTCTTAATGTTCAATTTACTAAATGCATCAACATATTGGGGGGTCATTTTAGCTGTGGTTCTACCTAAGCCTAGTTGTCCATACTCCCCTTCGCCAAAAGTCCACACTGACTCTCGATCCGTTGTAACAACAACGGTATGATTAGCACCACATGCAATCAATTCTACCATGATTGGTTGTAGAGCGGTAACTTGTGCTGGCAATTTTTTATTGCTAGTATTACCTAAACCTAATCGCCCTAAGTCGCTAGCGCCAAACGTAAATAGCTTGCCATCAACAGTAACAATAGCTGAATGTTTATGGCCACATGCAACATGAAGAACATCTTCTCCTCTTAATGCTTCAATCTGTCTTGGGCGGCGCTGACGTTCGCTATTTCCATGACCCAGTTTTCCATAATCACCATCTCCCCAACTAAATACTTCGCCCGTTTCAGTCAATGCGAGTGAATGCCCCTCCAAACCTGTCGATGTTGCTAATTCTGTTACAACAAATCCTTGTAAGGCTGTAATAGGCCTAAGGCGCGGCAAGTCGTCCGAATTACCTTGCCCTAGTCGACCATAACTTCCTTCACCGCAAGCAAGAACCGTGCCATCATGTTCAATAACGAAAGTACTATTATGGCCACAATGAATTTGCTTAGCTTTAGAAAATGAACTCGTTAATGTCGGCTGTAAGACTAGTCGGCCTGATTCAGCTAATTGGCCATGGCGGCCACCACCCCATGTATAAGCTTCACATTTTGCACTCATTTTCCAATCTTGCGGTCTATCTGTAACCCATTCTATAATTTCACGATCCATGGCCAATTTCCAAGGTGGAAGAATTTCGTTCTCCTTGGTAGAAGTGATTAGTTGGAACAAATTCTGCTGTCGACTACATTGAAGTGATACACAGAGTTGTTCTGCCCTACAATAATCTACAAGCCATTTCCATTCCGGTAATGGATATATCGTTTCTAAATTTATGGAGCGCTTTATCGGATCATAACAAATAATTCTATCTAAATTCAGTGTACAAACGATTGATGTGAGACTTTGAAGGTAACGGCTGTGCATTAATTGATCGCCATCTTTAATAATACATTTTTCATAAGTATACTGTTCTAACATGATGGCTGGTAGATTTTTAATCAATCCACATAAACAAGGTGCAATATCTAATTGAGTAAAACCACATAAATGCAAGGAATGTTTTGATACTGCAGAATAACGGATTTTCTCCAACCAATCATCATTAAACAGAAATACAGTAACGTCCTTCAATCCTACGCTGCCTAAGGCAAGGCCAAAGTTACCCAAAGATTCAAAACAAACAACGGGTTTATTGCTTTGGTATGTTTGTAACGGGATTCCATCATAAGCGGACCAAAAATTAACCTGATGATCTGCACACAAAGACACTAGGACGGAGTCATTTGAAATGAATGCTAACGAAACAATACTATCCTCATGGCCAGCAATATTGTAAAGGTGATAAATATTAGAATATTGATGACGCGATAAATTTTTACTATTGAATTGCTTACGTTCGAATGCACTTACGGGCGAAATCGATTGATGTTCAAAATTAGATGAAACTCCCTGATATGATACAACATACATTCGAATTAAGCCAATATCGTCTCCAGTAGCAAATAAACATGTCTCACCCGTTTTATCTACAAATCCATTTGACCATTTAATGATTGTAGTATTGAGTGGAATTGTAAAGTCTAGCTTAAGTTCTTGATTATCTTCCACCCAAATCATAGCAGTTGAGTCATCATGACTGGCTACAATGATCGATAAATACCTTCCTGACACATCCCAACTAGTAGTAATATCACATTCATCCGGATGTCGATATATTTCTACTGGATCGAATAGGTGAGATAGCAATCCAATTTGGATGATGCCATCAGCGCTAGCAACTATAAAATAGCTTGATGTACTGTGCCAAGCTAATGATGTAATGGCTGAAGATCGCTGAAATGCTGGCATAGGTCTTTTCTGTAACGCGTCATTATTGTTGACTTCCAATATAAATACGTCGCCATTCTCTGTTCCCACTAGTAAATAGTCTCTTATATTTTCTTCACCTGAGTTGATACGTCGATATCGTGGCCACGTCAAACACGTTACATGGCATGCTTGTGTATAAACTGAACGTTTACCATTGGAGGTAACACCAAAATAAATCTTCCTACGCTTACTACCAGCGAAATATTTTCCATTGGAATTGAATTGTAAATTACCAATATATTTTCGGATTTTATTTTCTTCATGAAATAAGTTGGCGTCATCGCAATCTATATTAGTATCAGTTTCTTCAACATCCAGCACTGTAGCATGGTAGCCACCAGTTTTAAGTTCCCTTAAATAGACCGTATTACTAACAGTACTAATAACAACAAGTCCAGAATCAAAATGACAAGACAATGATATAACTGGCGTCTTATGTGCTGATAATAATTGAGTTGAACAAGATGGCAAGTAACATTGCAAACTCTTGAGGGACTTGAAAGTTATCTTGGTATCTGATTTGGAACCGAAATGAGCTAATTTACCCATCAGTATTGCAAGTTGATAAGCAGCCCACGAACGTTCCCATGAAGGTAAAAGTTTACTTATGCTACAAGCAGCTAAAACATTCAATAGTGGTAGTAAAAGGTCCTTGTTTCCGAGTATGTGATGAGATCTCGTCGGAATCCAAGCCTGATTTTGCTGCGAATGTGCCGCTAATGAATCAATCACTGTTTCAATTAACGACTTGACAATTGATAGATTTCTTGATGAGCAAAATATTTGGTGATCTGATATTGCTGCTTTAGGATCGGTTAAAATGTTAGTTCCATCATTATTAATTCCTTCTCCAAATGCAACCTTAGACAAGTCATAGGTGCATAATAAAACCACTTGTCGAAAAGCGGATTGGTCATAGGATATTAATACATTGATTGCAGAAATTATAACGTCAATTTGTTCTGCTGAAGATATACCTAATAACAAAGTTGAGACTGATTAAATAAGGAGTAAAATGGTGATAACATTCAAAGCTAACATTTCAACTTACCATACATACTAACATAATCTTGATCTATTCTACCAGCAATTGCAATTTGCAACAATTTAATCAACTTGTCAGCATCATCAAGTTCAAGAACATGTAAATACTTTAATTTTTCCGCATGTGAAGGTAAATAATAAAACAAGGCCAATAAATAGGTTGTTGTTATTCTAGCTGCGCAAATCTGGGATGCTACGGTACATCGACGCATAGCAAAAATTCGATCAGATTTGCTTTTCAAGCGTTGGCCTTGCTGCGCCAGAGACCCACGAAGTTTTTTCTTTTCTATAGTTACACTTCGAGTAGATTGTTGGCTGCCTTCTGAATTTATTTGGCAGTGTGCATAACAGGCAAAGTGATTGCCTAATGAATCAGTTTGATCATACTGCATGATATTATCTTTAAAATCGATAAAAGAAAATTTAAGAACAGGCGCTATATCATCGAAACTATCACTTGCTAAACGTAAATCGGCAGTATCATTGGCATCAATAACTAGTCCTTGACTTGTTTTCGATCTATCAGATGGGCTAAGGAGATCAAATGCTTCCTCTAGTAATTTAAATCTTCCAAAGCTGTAACGATTTTCAACTGTAGATAATTTTGTTGTTATTTCACCTCCACTACCATACTGCCGCAAATAGTTGCTACGGCAAGAAGGACATAGATAATAGGGAGTTCCAGATCCGCAAACTTGATTAACAGAAGAATTTGAATTACAGCCTGGATGATAACTACGCATATGCCTGTCCATATTACTTGAGTTAAGTAAACATAACTCACAGACTTCATTAGAAGCATGTAAAGTGGGCACTTGGGTAGTTGCACTGCCAATTACACTATGGCCAGATAACTGTGACATACGCGTAGATTGATCAAAAAGATGGCTATTTAGTTGATTGACATGAGTAGGCGTACTCTGATCATGAACATGAAAATGACGAGCAGAAGTAGCGGCATGATCATCGGTAGAGTGTAATTGTGATCTAATTTCAGATCTAAGTAACCATGATAACATATCACGAATATTTGGAATAGTATTTTCATCAGCTGTTGCTTCAATAGCCATTTGAATTTGTGTTCGTGAAAAACCCATCTCTAATAATGGCCCAGAAATCGATGTAGAAATATTTGCAACAGTCAAACCGCTTTTATCACTAATTGCTCTTGCTGAGTGATCGCCAACAATTCTACCAGCCATTTCTGCTGCATCAACAGACTTTATTTTGGTTGGTGAAGAGGATAAGGATTCTCTATCCCATTCATTTTTATTAATAAAACCTTGAATTTTAGTGACAAAAACAGAGAAAACTCGATCAAATTCTGTAAAAGGGATAAATCGGCGAATTGGCGATGATGAAATAGCACTTCGCACAAAATACTTCATAAAGGGGATGCAGACTTGCTTTAGTGAGTCATTCGTACAACTATCATATAGTTCTACTGCTTCTTGTCCAGACAGTAACTGTGTAAATTTTCTACAACTGATTAAAATCATCAAAGCCTTCGTGGCTGTAAACTGCAAGTGTGATAATTTAACAGTATTGAGCTCGCTATCTTGCCTTATTTGAATTAACTTATAGTAAGATGATATCCATCTAGGCAACTGAACATCATTACCCTCGCGCAAATGTGCTGAGTCGACAGAGTTTGCAAAAGCTGTAGAGGCAATGTCATGATCTTGTACATTATCACCATCAAAAAGCGAATTTGCACGATACTCTTTCAAAGGATTCTCAGGGAGGCCAGAAAGATAAATAATGCTTTGTATAACATCGGCATTAATACAGTCTAATCCATCTATATCAAAAGACTTCGGCTTGTACAACTTTAGCTGAGCTAAAGGAATCTCACTAAAAAGATAATACAAGCAAGATAGAACATAAAGTTAGCAAAAAATCTTACAAGATTTGGATAATCTCATTTATTACTAATTACTATCTATAAATAGTAGTAAGTTATAACAAAATGATTTGTCAACCTCACAGCTGCATCGGTATCATTCCATAGTACTGTTACAAGTTTACTGTAACTTCGTTTCATGCCAAGAAGTGTTACTATTCGCGAACTTGGTTGATGCTGACAAGTACTACCAACCCTATAACCACAATCGATGCCACCCAATACTGCTAGAGCCGGCCAAGCTAATCTGCATAAAGTATGCAGACATAATTTAGGATAATCTGGATCCTGATGCTCTTCCAGTGAATCAACATTAAAAGCAACACTGTACACGATGCTATCACTGATTTGATGATGGGGGAAAATGTGGCTGTAGGTAACACCATCAGCTTCATCGTTATTTGCGATTAAGACGTTATCATTAATTGTCAAACGATTTATAATGGTTTCGTTTATAATTGTTTTCCAATTCTTATTTTCATGCAATTCTCTTATGAGCTCAACCAAGGCTTGTGCACTAATGACATGACTAGGAGCACATAATGGATCACCAGCTATAAGATCAATTGGTGGGCCGTCAATTCTCATATCCAGTAATGAAATTCTTTCTCCAGGGCTATTATTGCCAAATACAATTACAGGAAGTAATTCTTGACGATCGATATTTTCAAAAGCTATCATCGGCTCTTCATCATTTTTACCAAATGCAATATTACATGATTGCATATCAACAATAACAGTAATATAATCACCACCAGCATAAGATGGAAAAGTTGATGAAGGAAGTTCACCACCATGATACAAACTACCGTTACAAGCACGATATAACCACATATCCGAAGTTGTGCGATAATTATAATCGGTTATTGGATAACGTGTCATACCAATACAAACACCATCGCTATTTCGTGTATCCTGTGTTACATAGAAATTCCATCGTCGAGTACCAGATTTTATGCTAGAAGCGGCAATGCCGTATCCTCGCCCATTTACACTATGAACTAGAGTAGTAAGATTTTCAACCGTACAGCATATCGTAAGATCAGGATCAAAATTGGCTTTAATAGGTATAGCAGGATCTAAGTTCATGGGAGAATCAGTAGTATAATCCACAATTAATTTCGAGTAATCACTATACTCTGTTGACGGTTGAATAAATGACATCATATCGGATATATTATCGAAAAGCGATTCAATAATTTGCCGTATAACATGCTCATCAGCGGTCAAAGCTGATAGAGTACATTTTAGTAAGTTAATAGACAGTAACCGTTGTTGTATACTGATAACACCATCACCGCTGGTCTCCAAATATGAGTTATTAATTTCAAGAAGGCTTTTGACCCACTTCGTGGAACTTATAGTAGAAATAAAACTATTTGAAAATGACAGTCTTCTTATAAATACCAAAAATGCTGATAGATTCCAATCAGTGCCTAACAATGTATGACGACATTTCTTTAGTTTTAATAGAAGCTGCCACAATATTTCCCCGATTGAATCCATGGTTACTTTAGAGAACGATTTTGAAGTTAAACAAACACTTATACAAAATATCTGCAGTAATCTTAAACTTGCTACAGACATCAATAACTGCAACCAATTCTTGCTGGCAATATGAAATGGTGTCTGAGGTGAAAAGGCCACACTTCTTGAATGTAGCGACATCTTCAATGGATTGACTTTATTAATAAGACGACTAAGGATATTAACTACTTCACTGCTAATAAGAACTTTTAAATCTTCATAATTGTGATATAGACTTAATGACTGGAGAAGTACCAATATCGTGCACGACCAAGTATTTTGATCGCTATCCTTATCACATAGATACCGATGTAACAATCCTAGCAGCATACGATATAAACGATGGGTTGCACCTTGCATTTCCAACTGAGCTTCAGTTGTATTAAAAAACGTCATATCCTTCACAAGATAGAAATATAAACAGCAATATGGATTACAGTCAATATAACTCACTAACATCAGATCGGAACAATTATTATTTCAAGTCATTTTTGCCTTACCTGGTAATGGGTAAAATTTGTGTCCAACTTTATTGATGGAATGTTACCAAAACAACCAATAAGAAATTGCACTTGGCATGACGGAAGCGACGGCAATGAAAATCGTGGTGTTACTTCAGCAGAATGAATCAAATCAGGTGGTGTAACATCAGGAGATAATAGCGTCAATAAAACTTTGAGCCCATAAATTCTCATCTGTATAAAGCAGATGTTGTATTTTAACAGATAGAATTGAGGTTTTATGTTTCATCAGTGTTAATAATAATGAACATTAAAATTATCAGTTAACTAATAATTAATTAATAGTTTAAATAATAAATTCAGGTATTACCTCTGATTTCTGCCTACTATTACGGGCAATATCAATGATCATAGATGGCAGATCGATATTCTTACAACTTGACGATGTTGCTGCTATGGCTAGTGACATAAATTTCGCTACTTGATCACATATCTGCTTCATTTGTCGAAGGATAGCATTCTGACGGTTAGGTTCTAATTTATTTGCTAGCCCTTTTACTCCAATGTCAATGTTACCACTGTTATTTGCAGCATTCGTGCTTCCACTTGATAGACCTTCGTTTTGTTCATTTGAAGATCCTTAAGATCAAATTGTCCTCATTTTAACTATTATGACAATAATTAATACGCAAATTCTATGACACTATTCGCTAATCTAACCTGATGCCACTTTTTTCATAAAAAATTGTTCAACCACAAATTGAACTTCATCATTGTTAGCGAGCAATGCCGATTTTATATAACAGCATAAAAATAGAGCAAAAGACTTTAAACGATCCTGTATCTTCTTGAATGAATTATCTAAGAGTTAGGAATAGAAATTGAAATTAAAATCTTTTAGACATAACCGTAAATTGTAACAGGATATTATACACCGTCAGAATATAAATTTTTAAAACCTACCACCAAAGCCTTTGAATTTTTTAATCCAAGAAGTTAAGTTCGTCCTTAGTTTATTGAGATTTGTTAATACTAATCTTAGCGGTGAATCGTTCGATTGTCTAAAATATGCATTAATTATTCAGTAGGAATGGCTGGAAAAATGATGATGTAAATATTGACTCAATGCAATTACCTTGAGTTAATTATATCAACGCCAGCAAATCGACAGTGTTTCAACATGCTTGCTAAAGCATACTTACAAGCATCATCCAATAAGACATTATATTTAGTACTTAGCTCATCCTGGCCTAATGTGAAAGAGTTAATAATAAAGTAGGTTTAAGACGCAATCATATAATGTAACTTTGTAATAAGACAATTAATACCATCATCATCCAACCATTCTCTCACGTGTTGCCAAAGTAGCTCAGTTGCTGTATCACTTTTATTAGGATTTATTAATCCAACTATGCTAGGATTGATTTTAATGATCAAATTTTCCATTTCCTCTTCTGAAATTACACGTCGATGGTATTCATCTAAAGAAATGACATTTAAAATTTAATTATACTAACAATTTAATATGGATTATTCAACATCAGAATACCTTCATTAATACACTCTTCAAAGCCGTTCTGCAATAAAGTGCTTTTAATCCAATAGTTGACGATATCTTCATTACATGACGGCATGTCATACAACATGCCACCTATGCAGCGGCCGATTAAAAAACAGCAAGTACGTTGAATATCTAGTAGCCATACATATGGCTCTTTATATTCTAATCCAAATTCCTTATCGCTTGTTTCCGTTTTCTCTGAAGAATAGTAATTTGATGCATAGCGTTAAGTTACGAATTTGTATATTTAATAATTAGTAAATAATTAAAGAAAAATACTTTACCATTAGATAAGTTCTCCAATTCTTTATCAACTGATTCTATGCCTGGTAGTAAGCATAGAAAGTCATCAAGGCATGAGACCAACAAAATTAAATCCGGCAAATACGTTTTAGTAATCATTGGAGGTAAGAGGAGAAGAGAGTGAGTTACTTGCGAAAGATGGGTCCCAACTACTGAATTCAATACGGCTTCTGTCATAATTAATTAATTCAAAGAAAAATTAGGCAACATTAAAACAACATTAGACAACGTTGAAGAGCCTTTTTGATTTTCGTACCTAATACTTCGCGAATTTTATCTGCAACGCTGAAATGCTGCACAATTACTTTAGCTTCTACTAAGATATCCACTGTGGAAGTGGTCAATGCTGATACGTACGCATTAAGAGCTTCCAGGCACAATTTCGGCTAAGGAAAAATTAAAAAAGTTAAAAAGGTAAGAAAAGGTCCTTAAATGGTAACACATTTTAAGACTTACTTGTTGGTCAGAATGAGTTTTTCCAATATATTTATTACACAAAGTCAACAGATGTTTCTGCATTATTAATAAGAGATCGTCCATTTGCTGAAAAATTAATAGTCCCTCAGCTGAATTTATAAACTTTTCAGCATTTGTAGATGTATTCCTGATTTCTAGTATTTCTTCATGTTTCATGCTCTTTGCCTAATATTAAGAAAGAATAAAGTTATCATATTATAGATACTAAACAACAAGGCAAGCTCTGATAATGACCACAGATCGTGTCTACTCTGAGCCAATATACACATAATAAATGCAAACAATTTTAAAATTTTAACTACCCAAAAGCCCTTCAAATTGTTCAACAACATCATCATTAAGGATGTAGCTAAATTCATTCTTGATAAATCTGTGTCACTGGAATGTGTTCTGAACTCCATTAGGTTAGCGATACGTTCGTCATCATACAGATCTTTCAAAATCAAGCGTATTTGCGTAATCTAGTTACGACAAAATAAAATTGTGGCAGTTAAGGACTAATAAGGCAGATAATAAAACGTCTACTGGTCAACTATTACAGTAGTGTCTAGAAATTTCAGAAATAGAGCAAGTATAGTACTTGTCCTCTTGAGAGTGAATGCCATTTTTGGGAAACATGAGGCAAGAGTGATTGCAATAGTGTTACCATTTCCGGTAAGTCAGGTAACAATAAACGCGCCCCAACGGATAGCACATTTTTGGCGTCCTGCGATATAAATATTCAATAATTTTAAATATGATGCATTGATGGTTTCACTGATTGAAATTACAATAATGAAATAAACGGATAATGTAACGATAGCTTCCTTTTATGATAGATCATTGAACGAGACCTCAAAGTATTCTGGGGTATCAATGAGCCGAAACATAAGCTCCCTTAAAGGTTGTGAATATTGTCCAAGAGCAGAAGTCCACGAACACCAGTCAGTTGAAGCTAATGATAGATGTATTGCTAGAAGATTTAAACAAGTACAAACGAGTTGTTTTCTCTGCCTGCCACAATAAAAAATTTTAGGACTAATTAATTTAGAATATTTCGATAATTGAGTAATTCATGCTTTCATACTAGATACATACCCATGAGTAACAACTGAACTGGCCGTATCATTGAATGTACAAAATCTATCTAATAAATGATATAATTTCGAAAAAGTGTTTTCTTTTAGATCGATACAAAACGGTTTGTATGAGGTCACAATGCACCTAAAGACAGGGTTAATAATATTATTAAAGCCGGATAAATTTATGCTTCAATGAACACCTACATCAACAGTATGCATTCTAATCAAATCATTTCCTAGTCTATTTGCTTTACCATTTTGTTAATGCAATTACCTATCAGTTGGCAGAGCTGTCCATGCTATGCTATGCGATGTGCCAACCGATATTTGATATATAACATGATTATCAAAACCAGTAACTTTTCTCGGTAGTAAAACGGGGCTATTATTATTACCAAGACCACACTGGCCAGAAGCATTATTTCCCCAAGAATAGACATCATTATCTAATAGAAATTAAATTCATATGAAGCACTACAGCTTGTAGTCGTAGCATAACAATAAGTATTTTATTCGTGAAAGCCTTACCGCAAGTCAAAGCTAAACAGTGGTTATCACCAACAGCAATATCAATAATTTGAAGATCTTGAAATTCATCTAGCCGCTTTGGTACCAAGAAAGTAGCATCAGCCTGGCCATAACCAAGACAAGGCCCGCTACCCCATACAAATACCTTTTATTGTGATATTATTGACAGAAAATAATCGTATCAAAGCAATTTCGTACACAGTACAACATTACGTTTTAATAAAAAAATTAAAAAGAAAATTTATAATCCAATACTTTATCAGTAAAAGAATTTTTAAAATTAAAATTGAAGTAAAAGAGTACAAATTAATATTTACTGCATACCTGACCAATCGATGTTAAAGCTAAAGAACTTTGGCTAGCACAACAAACTTTACGAATTAGCAAGCCTTGTAAATTGGAAATAACCTGTAATCATATTATACAAGTAGTGAATAAAAATAGCACACTGCCCGTATCGAACACATTATTAGTAATTACGCTAATACCTTAGGTCTATACACTCTGCTTGTGTCGCCATGGCCAAGTTTACCTGTAATTTATATTATTTATATACATAAATTGCAAGCAGATTTGTAATACATGTATCTCTCTATATATTAAAACTATAAACTATACCGTTGTCGCCAGCACCAAATGACCATACTGTAGTTGCATCTTGTGATATTACGACAGTGAAAGAACTTCCACAACTAACTGAGCCGACACCAGTAATGTCCTTAACCAGTGTAGGAATACTTCTACTATGATTATCACCATGACCTGTAATTAATTGTATCATAGCATCATATTTATACCGTATAGATTAGCAATCCTTGTTTGATCGCAAGCATATTGTAAGCTAACATAATTAAAATTACCTAATCTTCCGTAATCTCCATCTCCCCAAGTGTATAGTAGGCCTTCACTTGTTATAGCAGCACTATGCCGATATCCAACAGCTATTTGACGTACAACCTTCAATAGATGTTATTAGATCATCGCTATCAATATAACTTTGCAATGAAGAATGACGATTAATAATTATAATTAATAGTAATAGTACCTTTCCTTGCATAGGACCTAAAATTAATTTAGGACTTTTCTGAGTGACATGATTGCCATGGCCTAACTTACCATAATCACCTAAGGTAAAGTCATAGAGTGGTCTATTGAGCGATATAATAACGATTTCCCTCAAGTTTTTATGACAAATATCATTAAGTATGCAAATAACTTGAACTTTGCAGTTAAAAATAACGCTATTCTGTACAATGTCAATCATTGCATTACCATCTCCCCAACTATAAATTCGACCATCGCTTGCTATAGCCAACGTATGTCCATCAGAGCCTTTAGATGATACCAAATTTTTAATTTTACATTCGTGTTCAAATCTAATCAATTTTGGCCGATTTTGATTACTCGAATCCCCAAGTCCTAATCGGCCGTAATTACCCTACACGATATGCGCAATAATTGATCATTACAACAATAACCAAGGCCTAATTGAAATAATCAAGAGTATAAACTAGCCTTGCCACAGGCTTTCACATAGCCATTATGGGAAACAGCAAAGGTACAGTATTGTCCAGCTACCATCTATTTGAATAGAAGATATCGGAATGGAGAAGTTTAGCTCACACCAGTCACACATAAAACAATGCAATTCTTGTATATTAATATTATTGATATAGAAATAATTTAAATAAGATAATAATACATATAATTATCATTGATAATCTTACCTGTTCACTATTTGCAAAAGAAGGTGTAAGGTGTGGTATTAGCATTTTCTCTGGTTCGGATATACCCAACTGGTAACTACTATTGCTTCCCCAAACATAAACATGTGATTCTTTAACGTGATCAGTTTGTAATGAAGAATCGACGGTATCTCGAAAAATGCCTTCATGTTCACGTGCTAAACTGGCTACCTATAAATGCAATCCAATCATTTATGTTATTAATCAGTAATAATAATGTATCCATTACGTGCAGGCTATACCATCATTACTGTTGATTGAATTCTACCTCTTGCAGCAAGTGTATAGCAGCATCCTCGATGTAAATGTATTCTTGTTGTGTGCTGGTAACAGATTTATTCTCACTGCCATTTGCCTATAAAATTATTAAATGAAATTATTTGTAATACGTTGACTATTGATCTCTCACTCTTACCAGTGTTTTGTTAGAATAGGGTGGTATCATTAACAATTTGTCAATAGAAATAGGCATCTTACTGTACAGAATGAATGAAAACTACAACGTCAGACAGTATTACCTAAAAATAACTTTGACTTACTGCAATGGATTCAACACCAATTGATTCAATTGATTCATAAATTGATATCAATAATGATCGATAGCACTATGCAACAAGATACCGTATACCGATATTTATATTAGAATATCTTACATTGCCAATTTCAATTTGTAGCAATAAACGATTAAATAGATCGCCATGGATAGCCATGGGTTGGTCTTGAGGCAAAGGATGAGGAGAATTAGCTAACGATAATGCTAATTGTATCCAATTGAGAATAGCACCAAGAGAGCCTTTCTGTATTGCAATGGTTAATAATAATTCAATGGCTATTTGTCGACCTTCAAAAGTATTACCGGAATCAGCTTGTAGCGATGATGTCAAAAATTCAACGACGCTATTTAAAGTATCTTGAGCTAATCTAGGTAATTTGGGCTCACTAGCTAAACTTAACGGAGGCATCAACATTAACGTTTGTAAAGCGGTTGAAAGAAGTTGATTCCAATAAGTACTACTCTTGGCATCATTCAACCATGACTGTTTTAATAGCATAAATATGACATTGATACCAGTCTTGACACCCACTTCAATTAATAAATTGACTCCTTGCGATTGTCCAGTTGTAGCAAGATTGGTTATGGCTGAAGTCGATGGGCGATAAAGAGAATTGGATGAATCAGGCCCTCTTGTCGGACCACTGGAATGTGTCGACGACGCTGCTGCAACACTTTGTAAGAGAGGCTTGTCTTGGCTATAATATCGATAAAAGTTGGCATGATATAATCGTTGTAGGATAATTAATCGTTTGCGAAGATAAGTCGTAAATGGCAACTGAGTATTGACTGCTTTAACTAATCGATATTGATTGAGGATTAAAGTGTTGAGGTAGTCTACTAACAACGATTGATCGATCGTCTTGCTTTCATAGGTGGGCAAGGCACTATAAGTACTATTTTGATGGTCATGATTGGCTGCTTGGGCCTCACGGTTGGTTACCAATTTGTCGAACAATCCATCAATACCATGACGTGATGTAAACAGCCTAATATTTTCATTACTCCAATCAGCATTCAAATGGTCATACCACGTTAAATGATAGCCTTGACTCCATTCACAACTATTCTCTTGCATGGTGATGGAGATTGATGATTAAGGTTGAATTTAGATAAGTTTCAATTGTACTACACTCCACGCTGCTTGATTGATTTCATGTAAACTTCTATAGTCTAATATCCAAATCGGCAATATCGACAATAATTTAATTATCTTAAAAAATATCAGTAATTATGATGTGTAATTGTAAAATAAAATCCTCTCTTCTCAACCCTAATAATAATATGCTATCCTCAACGGATTGTGCTGACAAGCCATCATGTTGTGAAAACTAGCAACCCATCATCACTCATAACAACAACTTTGAATCAAGCTCCTTTTTCGAGACGATAATACCGTCGGTTGTATCAAGAATAGTTTCCTGTAAGCGAAGACGATGATTAAAATAGCCTGTGTCTGTAGACAAGTGGAGAGAGAGAGAGAGTAATAATAAATAATAGGACAACTTGAACTCAATTAGTAATATCCCAATCGAGCTGGCAATATCAACAGTAGTAAAGCTTTCTGTTAGCTGAACGCCAGTTCATCTCGGTGAACTATAATAAGGATTAATATCGCCTCAAAGACATAAATAAGACAGTAGAGTATCATACTAAAATCCATCTTAAACAGACGTCGGGTCGGACGGACTTCCTTCTTCCTCTTTTTGCCATCTCTATCAATAATAGCACTGTAAGCCAAAACTGTTTCATACAACCAGTGCAATACTATACAAGAGTAAGGGTACAGCGCCACGGACTTTCTACTACAAGAGTGACTGGCTCCAAAGTACTTGGTAGGAATTTGGGAGCTAATGCAAACACAACAGCTAAAAATGACCGGCGAAATCGTCAGGCTGGACATTTTTGGAAAGGAATAATCGTTGACAGTTCCTCTCATAGTAGTGTTGTTGTAGTTCCTGGTCGTACTACTGCATCAGCAGATAGAGATGTATGAAACTGTGATGATAGCTGGCAATAAGCTTGCTGGCTGCACCGACTCGCCTAATTTGCAAGGTGCATTGCTGCAAGGCAGATTGTACAGAGCCCGTAGGCTTTGCAAGCCTATGGCTAGAGGCAATCCTTCCTTACAATGTTATAATATAATAAATACTGTACAGTATATATGTCAATAAATATAAGTTACATCTATATTACTAGTGTTGTTGTTTTGAAACGATTTGATCACTTGGCAGCGCCATGGATGACTACAAGAAATACCTGGACTGGGTACCCTTTCGGATGGACAGACATTTGACTTAATTTCATCAAGGGCTTCACTATGACCTTACTTTAGTACGCAGACAGTCGATTCTGAATTGACTGGTTTTTTTCTAAATTAAGTAATATTACGTTGTTTTTAAGCTCTGCTTGGAAGTACTAACTTTAGATCATCAATGTTATTCAAATTAATTCGAATGATTTAGAAAACAGAGATGGAAGATCCATACTGAGTAACTATTTTTCGACATTTTCGGTCTCATCCAGTTGGAAAAGTCCGTCTGTC
The DNA here is from genome assembly GCF_000150275.1 of Trichoplax adhaerens. NCBI lineage: Eukaryota > Metazoa > Placozoa > Uniplacotomia > Trichoplacea > Trichoplacidae > Trichoplax > Trichoplax adhaerens. Next base: position 288,222 of record NW_002060957.1, on the reverse strand, counting down.
TGATAGCGTAGAGGACACCGAGTACAGTATCCGGACACTCTCCTTGGACGGATGGACTTTTCAGTGTTTACTGTATTTCTTCTAGTGGTCCATGACAGCGCTAACTACAGATCCAAAAAAGAATCAGGCTGATCACTTTTCCCATCACTCTATATAACGTGGACCACTGAAAGCGTACATACTGTTAATCTTGATTTGCCAATTTTTGATAGTATAGTGTACAGCTACAGACATACGGTGCAGTCAAAATGAGTAGCAAAATAGTCGGCTTCCTACTTTTAGGATCATCACTTTCCGTCTTTCCGTAGTCTTTGACGTGTCCAGAACTACAGTACTATCAGTACAGTACTGTACTGTAGAGTAGTGTACTGTAGTACTGTACTGTACGGTCTGCTGCGAGCATACCAGGTTGTCACCCTAACTTTCTGTTCTGTATCCGTAACACAGCCTATAGCATAATAGTGAGGAGACAATTAGGTGACAACTCATTTTGCACGCTTGCCGTCAGACTCTGCAACCATTGACAACGCACGCACTCCATTCAAAATCGCCTGCCACCATAAACGATGAGCTAGATCTCCTCGCCAAATGAATTAGCTAACCAAGTTTAATCGAATTTTCATCACTTTGAACCAAGTCAATGAAGTGATTCAATCGATGAATTGCTATATCGATGAGTAGATAGTCCATTATTCCATCTATGGAAGCGGAGAAGAAACACAAACTCCATGAAAGCGAACGACCTTTTCGTCCTCGTCGTCTACCAATTCAAAATATTGTCTGGAAATTACATCAACGGCAATGCAATCAAGCATCGCCAGGGACAAATTGGTACCAAACTCGCTCGTTGTATCAGAATATATGCCCGAATTTTACTGTGGTTGATGTAGAAAAACGATTATGTTTTATGCGTAAATTTTCACCCGATGGCAATTCATTTATTGCTTTCTCACTAGATCAAAAATCCGTTGAAATTTATCAATTTCAAGGCCCAAGTGCTGCAGAATCATTACTCCATGCCAACGTGGACGCAGCCTATTTACGTAGTAAAATATTTGATGTATTTTTTAAGCGCCAATTTATTACTACTGTCACCAGTAATGGAGAATTACTCAATCGAGAATGCAGCTTATACACAGACGATAGCCGATATGTAATTGTATGTTCTGCAATTGCAGTACCGGAAGATCCAAGCCCTTATTTTTATGATATTTATCGAAGTAATGAATCTGTTTTTCCGAATGTGCGCTCTCCATTGGAACATTACACCATCCATATCATTGATTTACAAACTGGTCGCCACTGTGATCAGAAAACATTCCGTTATGATAAAATCTATCTATCCCATAATCAAGGCTTGTATTTATATAAAGATATTCTAACTGTTTTATCGGTTCAACAACAAACCATTCACATCTTTCAAGTAACTAAGCATGGCCTCTTGATCGATATTCGTACTATTGGTCGATTTTGTTTTGATGATGACGAGCTAGCTTTATCTGCTCTATCAGCAAATATAACCAGTCATCACTATCAGTCCAATACAACTGCCTCAACTCATCCTCAACGTAGGGACAGACCTTTTTGTGATACCTCCATTAACTCATTAAAACATCGCCTATTAACTTATCTATGGAGAAAAGCTAATCAAGAAGGACCTGATGGATTGAGAAGATTTTATAAGCATTACATTTACTTTTGTGCTTTAAGAATGTGGAAAATGCAAATGTTAGATGAAGAGCATCTATTAATTAAATATGCCAATGAAGATGTAGTCACCATGCGTGTCATGGATCCAAATGCTCAACCATCTTTATTTGTCATTTATAATACCAAATCGACCAAAGTAATAGCGGTATTTGAAAATACTTCCGAATTATTGTTACGCCTTTTTGAAGAATTTTGTGATCAATTCCGCAATGCTCAATTACATTTAGCAATCCCCTTTACAAGCAGTGCTTCAAATAATCTCCATGCAAGGCAATTACTCCGTCGTTTTAAAGATACTATTGTTAGTGCTAAATATGGTGGTCATATAGAAGCGGTTAAAAGGCTGCTGGCTCAATTGCCTATAAGCGCTCAATCATTTAGTAGTAGCCCATACTTAGATCTTTCATTATTTAGTTTCGATGATAAATGGATATCGCAGTTGGAGAGACCAAAACCATGTGGTGATCATCCAATAAAGTAAGTATAACAACTCAGTATTAAATTTACAGTTAATTAATGTTAACCCCTACTCACTGTCAGTTAGAAGTAGAAATTTAAAGGAAATGACTACTGGTAGTTTTAACATCGACTTTCTCTGCCTTTTACTCACTAATATTAGTGTTAGGGTAATAAATGCATAAAGTATGGTATTTGACAACGACCATATACAATAATGATAAATGTACTAGTTACTGTAGCCATTGCTATAAACAAACGTTGTTCTAGAGGAAGAAATTTTTCTATTTGTATAATCAGTAGACTTGGTCATTTTTAATAACCCTGTCAATATATGAATAACAAACGAATTATAAAGATATTTTCGCTAATTGTGCTAGTTCAATTGATAGAATATTATATACGAGTACAAGTATCAAAGTCAAATACTTGCGCTTCAGTAGACATTATATTTAAATTGACTCGTTTTAATGCAGCTCTATAGAATACCCAAATACAAGTATATGGCTTATCACGCAAACAATTGTATTTTACAAGTCTTATATATTTTAAAATTATAGGTTTTTCGGTCGCGATTCTGGGCTACTCAAGTTTAAGATTTTCCCCGGAATACCCGACGTTCAGTCGCCTCCATTAGCGAGAAGATTAGTAGCATTTACATTCCATCCATTTTATCCTTTTGCCATATCTGTACAACGGACCAACATCGATTACATAGTGAATTTCCATTTCCGTCATAATTCTAAAGATAATAAAGAATATGTGATATAACGATTCGCTAATACAAATCAGTAATACTACATTTAGTAAATTATCCTTGCATCAGTGCTGAAAACTTATTGCTTTAAAATTTAGAATTTTCTCTACATGATAGATCCAAAATTTTCTATTCTATTTCCAGTTTAGCTTGAAGTAGAATTCGTACTGTAATTATTCAAGAACGCAAGTATTACTGTAATGTTATCGTTAAGAAAGTGATATACGTGTTGATAAAATCTATATAACCGTACAGCAGATGCATGTCACTGTGATTATTTTATTTGTATCTATTTAATAGTTACAGTATGTAACTTATTATGCATATTATTAATAGGCTATATCTTGATCCAAATAGATTTGTAATATCATATTTTTAATAATCTTCATAATCTTCATTTTTGATACTTTAAAACTACACAAGTCTGACTTCACCGTCATTAACCGTCCCTGTCAATGACAGAACTACGGCAAAATTATATATAGTACATCCTGACAAAGTATATCATAATGTAATATGCAACATAGCGTACTATGCGTCTCCGGCACTCCCTGAGTGCAGTTAGATATTTACTGTCAACTACAGCATTTAAAACAAATAAATAGAGTACGGAAGATTATTTTTATAACAGAGCAACTGCAAATTTTACACTATTTGCCTCACGCAGAATTTGGAGTTATACTGTATGCATAATAATATATAATTGTTATAAAATTTCAAATATTTACGATGTATAATGTAAACTCATTGTCTGTAATTTGTAATGATTTGTATATATATATGAATGTCTAATAAAATATCTTAATGCAAGACAAGTTATATCTTTAATTAAGCAAGGTTATAAATCGTGAATCGAATTTATGAAAGCAATATACTTATTCTGACACAAGTAAATTAATTTACAATGTAAACGTGCACCCGTAATTCGTCGGTGAAAGCTATTCGCTGTAGAAAGTAACGGCGGTCTCATTAAGAGGTGCAAGGAATTAGTTCTATAGTATTATATCGAGAATCTACTTTCCGCTACAATTTCTTTTTACGTATACTGTAGGCACGCACATAAACTTGTACTTGCTATCAGACAGTAAGAGATTAATCATTATGCTTGCATACTTTAGCGTTACTGATACTCTATCCAAATATAGGAAAGATCTCTACCTTGAATACAGGACATTCTCAATTTATAGATGCGGTTGTTACTACAATCATCCACGTACCATTAGAGAGATTACTGTAATCACTACTATAAATGAGGCTAAATATGCCATAATAACAAAATTCAACAGCAACACCGACATGCATGAATACACCTTAGCAAGTACGTTACAACAACTCTAATGCCGGTATTAAGGTCTTTATTAGCGAAAACATAACAGCAAACAATAGTTTGTAAACTCATCGCTTTATTTCCAATGCAATAATATCACTATTAAGATACATACAAGACAAAGCTTTATCAGCTACTCAAGGGCAAAGGACGATCGTCGATCGTATACATAATAATAAATTAATTTCTTCACAAGCATACTTACAAAGAGTATGTCGATTAATTGTTACTGTAATGTATTATATACTGTACAGAAAAATAGAAACTACAGCAGGGAAGGATGCCAGTCAGCAAGTATCTAAGTGATCTTTGAGGCTCCAACCTTAACCTAGCTTACCAACATGTGAAGACAATCAGTTATGTAAGCGACGAAATGAAATCTGTCCTGAACACAAAAGTCGCAACTCTATAAAGGTAACGGCGAAAAAGGGAATTTAATAGGAATAATTAAGCCATGGTATCAGACTATCGCCATCTTTAGATATTTCTCGAAGTCTTAATCGGGCAACTGAAACTTTAACAGTTTTATAGGAGATTCAAAATTGTTTCCCGGAATATTGCCTAACACTAAAATTAGATTTTTCGTGAGTACATAGCCTCCGTAAGGCCACTACTATAACTACTAAAAAGGAACTGTCGCAGCTCATTGAACCTACCAATCTTGTAACAAACCATGAGCTTCATCAATCTGATCTTTACCGCCAGAAATAGTGATTACCCGATAATCTTCACCAGGTCTGGCATCATCAATCTTAATCATAGCTCCGCTCCTTTCTCTAAATAAGACCCAAATTAGAGATTTTAGTGATAAATACACCACAACACATATCTGGATGAATTCATAAAAATTTTTGTGGTAAAATTTTAAAGTTAAGTATACCTGACATCACGAATGCGGGTACCTCCTTTCCCAATTATAGAACCTGCTAACTATTTATCGAAATTACGAGTCAATAAAGGTAATTGAAAGTTTAGCATGGAAGTTATCTCTTACATCTTTAGGTATAGATACTTGTACTGTCGCTGGTCCTTTCTCTTGTCGACGACTATCGCCTTTAATATGAGCAGATAAAGAAGTCAGTATCATACCTCAAATGCAAGTATTAATTGTACAGTTCATAGTAAAGTTACATACCTCCATACACTGGCCTTTCTGCTGGTTCTTTTGGCTGATGCTATTAAAAATAGACCATCAAGCATAAATTACAATTGCATGCAACAAATATGCATTCAGCCAATGTTAATGTAACCGCGCAGACTTTGAGAAGTTAATGGCGTCCATAGTACACTACAAGGTCTTACCGAAACTGGCTCGTGCCCATAATCCATCGGTGGTTGATGAGGGGAGTCCTGAAAATCCCTTCCATAAAACGGTCTATCTCTTGGTTCGTAATCGCGTTCATAACCCCTATCATCCCTAGGATAACGTCGACCATGTTCAGGACTACCTGATATAGGTGGATATCTACTTGAAGGTTCTCGTCTGTAATTAGGGTATCTTGGATCAGAATCCCAATTTGATTGTGGACGTCCCCTTCGGGCTGGTCCACTGCGGCTGTCACGATCGTAATCTCTGCCTCGGCCTCTTGGGTAGTCGTAAGGGCGATCATAATCGCCTTCAGATCGCCAATCCGATCCACGACTACTACTAGCTGGTGGCATTTGATTATCACGGTAACGATTATCTCGATAATTGCTACCTCCTCGTGATAAATTATTATCAGGATCATAAAGATCTACGCGCCCCTTGGGTGGCGACTAATTTCATAAGCGAAATAAAATAATCTACAGTAAGAATATTTTCCAAATTACGGTATTCAAACTTCTCAAATTACCTCTAAAAGAATTTCCAAAATAGACTGAATAGCTTTCACAATCGTAGCTGGAGTACCTAAAATTTAATCCACCTTACGTTAGCAATATAGGACGCCAATGTCTGTGTGCGTACAATTATTACATAACATTCGTTATAATCATACCTGTAATAGAGACAACTCTTTCGGTTGAACGCGGCATTGTATCTGCAAATATCTATGATTGCAAGAACTGATTTAAGCAAAAAATGCCATGGTCTCTAAAAACGTCGACCTAGCTTTAGAAAAGGTATCTCATAATTTTACCTTGATACCAGCATTTGTTTCCTACACAATAATACAATAATTAGTGCTTGCAAGATTTGATTATTTACCCAAGGTCAATCTATACAACCGAAACAATCGACGAAGTTGCAACACTAACCTGGCGTAATTCTTTAATTTTAAAGCCAGCACGACCAATAATACCACCAACTTGCGATTGCTGTACTAATAAATTGACCTCTGTCTGATAATTATCCGAATCAGCAGGGCGATCACGATACTGTTGATTGATGTTAATAAAAAATACAACATTAATATTTCTCCATTGAAACAAAGCCATAATTAATGTTCATACATCGCCAAGTTTCGGGATAACTTCATGAAATATAGACAATACATTCTTTAAACCAGCCTTGATTGTCAATATTCTAAAATAAAAGATAAAAATATATGTTAATGTTATACCTTGCAAATTAAATATGACTAAGTATCCGTAGATAACACTTATATTTCGATACAGGTTCTCAAATATCTGTATAAAAGTAACGTATTGAACAAGATCGATAGTAGTCTAACGTATAGGAAAATTGCTACAAGAGGCTTTAAGGGCATTTTCCAATGCTATTACTGGTACTGGTCGAATAGGTTGTAAATTTTTGGCAGCAATGAAAAATCGTCTTTTATATCACTTTCAAGAACATCCTTGTTTGTAGTCTACATTGCTATATTTATTAACTTATAAACATAATTATACAAAGTAAATCGCTTAGCATAAATAAATTTAAACCATATAACCAATGACATTAGAGTGGAAGGAGATAGGGACATACCGCTCGGTGGAATGTGATTCGGGCACTGATACCACAGCATTATACTGGAATAGGACAGGTTAACATAGGATTAAGATTCGGATAATATCTAGCATAATTCTAGGGTGAGGACAGTACTACGATAGAATAGGATTCCAATATGGGGAATATAGAGCAAACTTTCGAATACATAAAATTTTTTTTAATTTTAACATACTGTACAGTGAAAAATATTGAATTTAACAAGTATAGCTTTAAGTGAGGTATAAATTTACTTACATAAAGTAGAGTACTACAGATGAAATACGTCATCAAGCAGTCACAACTCACAAGTGCACTGAGTAAAGTAATTTTTAAAATTTATACTGAAAATTATTAAGCCCATGATGCTCACAAAGCGCAAGGACCTAAATTCTAAGGTTATGAAACAATATACTTCAAGAGAGTACAATGCCAGCGACTGTTAATATTAGAATCATTATAAAGTAATGCAATCACGTAAATGAGAAGTATCACTGACAATACAAAACAATACCAGTAAGGGATATCAAAACTGGATATCATCACGACTATAGTAGAAGCTTAGCCATCATAAGTCTCCAAATAACGAATATAACTAATTACACAGACTACTTTTATCTGTTAGGGTGGAGATTGTTGGCATTAGGAAGAATCAGTTAGGACAGATTTATCTATCTTGAAAGAGCAATGAGCAAACACGAAAATATATTTATCTACAGTTAACTAACCTCACTACGAAGACGTTTAATAGTCAGACCACCCTATATATGGAATGTATACGGTAATTAATAAGCATCTGAGTTAGCCAAGAATATATTACGTCAGCAATTTTCTCTATAGCATTAAAGCGCCGAATTTCTTCCAAGATTTTACGGCTGCAAGTTATTTATAACGAAAATGCTAGCAATCATCCCAGTGAATAGCCATATAATTCCATGGCTTTGTGCAAATATCTATTAGCACAATGGGCATAATATTCCAGTCTTTCTTAATTTACGTACCTTGCCAATAATCCCGCCAGCATCCTAAACGAAATAACATATTAAGTATTATCGACACGTTATTAATTAAGATTAACAATCACTCACTACATTCGTAAGGCGAACTTAACTTACGTAAAAAGTAACAGTTACATATCTCTATACATACTTGAGATGATCACAGTAATTAAATCATAAATGATAAATACGGATAATCAATAAGTAAATATTGGATGCTGCTTTACCTTACCATCACAGAGTCATAGCAAAGTGCTGCATAGTACTAACTATCCATTACAAGTTAGAAAGTAGAGTTGAAAGTGAAAACAATTTTTGCAAACTGAAGAGGTCAGTATAATCTATGATTAAAAGCTACATACTGTACGTACAGTATCATATTATGGTTATTGTAATGAACGTCTCTGTAAAACGTCAAAGTTTCACAGATAAAAATATCAAATCAAGCTGAATTATAATATATAAGTGAAACAATAAACGATATTTCAATGTAAAAAAAGAATTACAGTAAGACGAATAGCGAAAGTATACTATAGGCGTATTTTTACGCAGACAATCTATAGACCTTGCTACACTCTACTGAATTGAAGATTTGTTTGTACTCTTTAGCTACTGATGGTATTAGCAATGTCATATGATGCAGCAATTTGTAAGTCTAGTAAGTCCTAGTGCCGGCAATTGTCACTAATGCAAGCGATAGTAATTTCAATTTCGCGGGACATAACTGAATGACAATAGCTACTATGCAATTTACAAGATATTTATTTCGCTTAAACTATGTAATTTATTGTTATTATTTTAAAACAAAATTTCATCACATGATGCGAAAGCGATTCGCTTCAAAATGGAGACGATTTTTATTCATTAATCCGTCAATTAAAGCATAATCGACTAACCCGACTCTGGATTAAAACTCTGGCGCTAATTTCCACATCGGAATCATCTGTTTTAGCCCTCTTATTCTTCGCTTCATCATAGTTATCAATATCAGCTGAGCGTTTTAATTGTTCACCGCGACCTCCTGCATAGAAAATGTAGTAAATTAGTCTAATATATAAACATGTATGAACGTTGTCCAAATGTTTCTAACATGAAAATTGGACATAAATCTGTACGAAAGTATGGTATTAATTATAAATTGACTACCAAGCTATTCTACAATCAACACTTATGATAGATGAGATTAAATTGACTTTCGTCAAACACTAACAATACGCGTATACGAGTACATTTCTCGATCAAAGAGCGCATACTGTCCAACCGGTATTGAGTAGATGTACAGTACAACTGTAGTATTTAACATGTGAAAACGTTGAACATGATGGCATCTATCTATACGCGATTACTGTACTGTAATATTATTTATCTTGTTATAATTACCGTCGTCACCGTCGTCTCTTTCCATTCCACCACCAGGACCAACATCGGCCATATAGAAAATTTTCGGCTTTTACTTTAACGAGCTATAAATTTCATAAGAAGACTAATATTACAGAAGATTAGGTGGATATTGTATATCTACTATTGTACAATTTTATTTCCAATAGTGAAGAGCCTAAGAGTTCCGCTCTTGATCTTATCGTGGTTATACATTAGCGACTAGTATTTGTTGACGTCTATCATTCTAGGGAGCGATGGTCATTGACTGGCTACTGCTAGAATTCAATCCATGACTACGACTGACATATTCTTTCCTCTTTGCAAGTCAATTTCTTGTTATGTGATGTTCCTTAGCGTAGTATGTCGCCAATGGAATTTATCAACAAATGTAAGAACTGTGGTTAACTAACTATGTATGGATCCATCTGTATCGATGTACAGTATACTTTTGCTTTTGCCAGATTGTGTGCAGTTCAGCTTAAAATATATCTTTTCTACTGCATTCTTGTATCAAAAGCTGTCGAGCAGAATATTCCACTACTTCCTGTTTCCTACATGCCTATATTCCATCCATCAAAGGATGATTATGATTGTATGCAATCTTTTAGTCAAGTACAAGTACTCCAACTGCACAGTGCTTGGATTATCACGTCTGGCAGTTGATCTACCGTAGCACAGCGATGTTTAGTTGACTTGCCGAAAAATGATTGCGTCGATAAAACGTGCATCCAACTGCTCGTTAAAATAGAATCCATTGGCACTAAGTTGTTACTACCCACTATAGAATAGTACTGCAGGGTTAAGAAAGTCCAACGCTATTCAACTTGGGGCAAAATTGTCCACGAATGGAGTGAACTATATCATCGCCAGTTTGTGCAAAAGGATCGCTAGTGAATCTTTTTCTTTATTCAAAGGGATCACATGGACGTTTAATGTGTCCATATTCTACGATACTGACGGTCATTTTCTTGATCACAGGCAAGAAATGAATTCTCTTTCTTAAACAATTGGTGCAATACAAGCTAATCTTGCTCTACCATAAGCTATAAAATGGAAGAAAAAGGAGAAACTTACATGAAAAAGAGAAAAATTTCACTGATTTTCCTTTGAAAAATGGCAGGCGCACAAAGATGAGGACAGAACTGCCAATTGAACTAACGCTGTCAAATGAGTTGCACTCCTACTGTATGGCTGTAGTCTACTGTCCACTACTGTACAGCGCACGCTATAGACTACAGTATCAGGGATTGGTAAGAGAAAAATGGCATTGTGAAAGCAGTCACGTGTACAGTAGTACAGTACGGTCTTACAGTACCACATACTGTACTCCACGATCACAGTACAGTGTACTGTACCAGATTCCATCCTGGTACCCATTGGCTACCTCCGGAATTTGGGTACCGTCGCTAAGAATGAAGTCTGGCACAGTGCATTGGAAGGACAGAGTTCTGTCCAAACTGGATCGACAAATTGTGCCATACATGATTTTCTGTAAATGACTTTAATAGTGTAAGTGCTATTTATTGTACATTTGTGCAGTACTGCAGTACTGTATTGCATAGCCTGTTACTATGCTCTACTTAGTCTTCTTTTATCGCTACAGTACATCCAAAATACTGCATTGTACTGTACTGTATGACCGACTGACAGTACAGTACAGTATACAGTACGTGACACAATGTACAGTACAGTACAGTACTCTACGCATGACGTCAATTTGATGTCATGCTCGCGCATTCCAGTACAGTACGGTACTGTAGTAGTACACATACTGTACTGTACAGTACTGGACGAGTCATTTCCAAACAGACACGGAAGATCTTCAGTACAGTAGTTAGTACTGTACAGTGTACAGTACTAACTATGAGTACTGGAACTATTTTTTCGACATTGATCGCCTTATCTGGTATGAAAAGTCCGTCCATCCGAGGGGGTGTCCACAGTCAAGGTTTTATCTTTTGAGTCAGCGTACTGTACATGTTCTGTACTGTACAGTACTGTACACACTCTCAAGTTAATACTACAGTACTATACACTGTATACAGTACAGTACTGTACTGTGTACAACGATAAACAGCGATCACAAAAACTGCCAGTCGAATGCAGTCATGGACTTGTAGTTCATGACTATTCATAAATTAGGGACGAATCTGTTATATCGCTGTTATGCAGCGATATAACAGAGCACAAACTCAGCAAGGAGACAAAGAAGCTGCCGCGAGATAATATTATACTGTACATAGACAGAACTCTACAATTCACCTTGACAGTTTATAGTTTACAGTACTGTCGATAGGCTGATTTTACATAGCAAACAGGACAAGAAAGGGTAAAGACTGAAAGTGAAAAACACAACTACTGTATAATATAGTGTATATATTTACAGAATAATGGAGGTCTCTCAAGCCCTAATCTCCCTACTATACCTACACCATTGAGCTTAAGGCATTGACTGTTTATATCCAATCCTGCACAGTTCCTTACTTTGATGCAGAGTAATAATGCTAAGAGGCAATATGCACGCACATTTATGTTCTCAAAAGTAAAAGTCCAAGTACAGACTACTGTACTGTATGGCTCATCACTATTGTAGCATAAACACACACTGAGACCCTACTGTACACTGTACAGTAGAGTGTAGAACTGATGATACTAGTCCATCGCAGACTTAGGCCTTCGGTCAGTCTGTCCGATGTTTCGATACCATTCAAAAATCGATACCCATGAGCGCCACGATACGGCTGGCGGCTGACTCTTCCTATTCACGCAGTTCCTGAATCTTCATCGTTGCCATGTCGATGGATATTGTGCTGGCGTTGGTCCCATTCCAAATGACTTTATAGACTTTCCATAAGGATATTGAAAGAAATCTTCCTTCCATTTACAAATTTGAAGACTATACAACGACGCTACGAGTAGATTCATATTGAGATCAGATCAGACTTGCAGAAAGTGAAATAGGGTCATGGATACTATTTACTGATGCAAGCATTACTCGTCAATCCCATACTGAGATACCAACGATGATACAACCATTGTGAACGTTGGAACCAAGGATATAATATATACAAACAACATATTAATACAAGTTCAATCCATAATTAAACAAGATTGAAACTTGAAGGAAAAGCCTGTTTTGAACTTTTCAAAGTTGATCCGTCTATTTGTTAAGAATCTGTTACAAAGCAAATTCATCCACTAGTTTACCGCTTCCAACTGCCTTTTACAAGATGGCTGTCCAATTGCCAAAACTGGATAATAATAATTATTATTACCAGGTATTATTCACCCTGGCAGATTATAGTATTCAATCTGATCCTCCTGAAATTCTCCTGGCTATTCGTGCTCTGACTGCTGTCTTGAAGTACAAATTACCGTCGTATTATCGTATCAAGGCATGCCTTCAACTTGGCAAAATTTATGCAAAATATACTTCCAATAGAAATGAAATGATTTCTTATTTTTATCAAGGGGTAAGCAGTTTAGTCTCACCAGTTCTGTCTTCAGCTATTATCTATCCGATAATGATCTTAATACAGCCTAATTTTTTTGTCATATATTCATTCATAGGTTACAGAATGCGACAAGGTAAACTGACTTAGCCTTCAATCCAACAGACATTACCACGTACACTTGCCTTTAACCATTACCTTCATAGAAACATATTCTAAGATTCACTAGTAACGTTTAATATTTTTGCTGCTGATGGACACGATCAACTTTCTATGTTATTGTATAGTCACCATGCTTAATCACGATTAACACTGTGTAGTATGTTGCTAGGGATGGATATACGTTTATTTCACCTTCATGATAACTTACTTTCTCCAGATCAAGGTTTATTAGTCTTGATACCTTTCATCAACAAGCAACAAAGTCTACACAATGTAGGATACTGCAAGTCTATTCTCTTAGTGAAATGATATTATTTAGTCCTTAGACGTTTTATTCATATCGAGCTGCTACTTCTTGCTTCACAAGATTCTTACTTATTACAACTGCTCACTGTAGCGCAATATAATACATACGTCATGGGAATATCCTCAACGGTGTTGCTGTATTATAACTGATACCACCGAATTTACTCTTGAAATACTCATATGAAGATTCGATATCCAATGAAGCTTTCTCTGAATTCTTTACTTATACTTTAAAAAATACCACAGCCGCATATAATGTTGTTAACCATTGCCTTGTTCACCATACGTATATAAAAGCCCTATCAACAGTTTATACTGTATCGCCTTACTTTACTAGTGTCTGATTGACAGGTCTATAACCTGCTTGTTTCTATTGACAAAAAAATAAGTTATTTTAGCCATACTATAGATAATGTACAAATTTCGAACTGAAGTATTACAATTGATAAAAATGCTATAATCTAACATCGTAGTATCATTAACAAAGAAACCTTGTACATATATAATCTTCTTCTTGATTCCTTTAGACGAAGTACTAAACTTTCTCTACTGTAATTTTTTAACCGCTATATATTTATTTCCTGTTAATATTAAACCATTTCTGAATTTTAGTCTGCTGATAATAGCGAAATGAGAATAGAATTATCCTTCCTTCTTGCCGAAGAATACCAATCTATGGTAAAGTAACGAAACAAATTATGAAGTTATATGTGAACTGAATGTTTGTTTTAATTGATAAAGCGAGGTAATTCTTGCTAAATTCAATGTTTACTAATACCTTCAGAAACAGCTAGACAATGCGCTACACTTGCTTTTAAGAATAAGAGAATTTACAAGAACCTATCCTCGTTGGCATCATCGAGTTATATTTAAATTAGTTGTGAGTAACAATTTATGAGATCGATAGTGTAAAATAGAAATAGATAGACATTTTTGTTTATTACGAAAAAGCGAAACGTTTAAGCAATAGATTAGTTAACGTCTGTAAATACTTTTCAATGTCACAGAAATCTTTATGGCCTTTTGCTATTCTATTTTCTAGTTAATAAATTAATACTTCAGCACATCAAGTCAACAACATCATTTTCTTAAAGTCCAATTGCTATTATTTTAGGGTATATACTATGTAAAAGGCGCTTTTGATAGAGCTTTCAATATACTGCAAGATGGTATATCGTATTTCTACCAAAATGGGGTTGTCAGGTTCGACTTAATAACTAAATTGTTATATATTTAACAATGCACTAGTTATTGTACAGTGTAATATCTAGATGTACACAACTCTTTAATACTTAAATCAATTAAAAAATGACAGCTAGTGTTGATAAGCAGACATCAATCATAAATAACACCAAAGCTTAATTTTTGAACTCTTAATTAAATTTTTAGGCTACAAATACTTGCCACAATTGCGCAGGTATAGATTATGTTTTATACACACATATAGTCCTATACTATATCGACATAAAAATTATTTACGCCGAAAATTTTCTACGCTTTCCTAATAATTATTCCCTTCAAAATTCTTAGCTAGCTTTAATTCAAGGAAATTACTCTAAACTGGCGCCCGTATTCAACGAATCTGACGTGTTGATAGCGAATTTAAATGTGCATCCTAGTATTATAGAACCAGTCAAAGCACATCTGTTCTGTTTTCGGGTTTATTTCCTAATATCAGTAGGCGAGGTAGAATCTCTTCGCTTGCGATTTTCTCACAACTTTTACAAATATTTCAATTAAATCTTATTTTATACTACAGATGAAACAAGCTTCAGTACAACTGAAGCAGCTACAACAGTCAATACAGCAAATTGTTTCCCTTGCCAAGCCAGGTATTATACTACGTAATAAGAAATTGCTATTAATATTATTTTAGGGCTGTAGTAGAAGTGCCTGCTTATTAATATTATTAATTTGGAAATGGCAGAAGGGGATAGAATAAACGAGGACATACTTCCATTATTTTGGTTATCCAATGAAGAACTTTGTGTGCTAACTTATATTGTATGGATTGCAATTGCTTGTACTATTATAATTATCCATAGCTTATTACCGTTCGCAATTAATGTTATGTAAAATTAAATGTTATAAAACTGTTTAAGTTACAGTTTACCTTGAAAAATATGTGATATCACTTATTGGATTTTTACCCTCCCCTGCAGATTACATCCATATTTCATACATATAGTGGTCAAATCGCAAAGGCTGATAAATATATTAACAAGGCTAGAAATCAGTTAGATGAATTAGCGACGAACGCCACACGTTCTATGGAAATTAGATCTTCTATGTCGACATTATATCGCTTGCTTATATTCAAACAACTGGTAGTTATTAATCTATTACTTGGTCGCCCTGCGAATGCGCTTTTGCCTGTAAGTAAGACGAGAATAAAATATTCTACGGCCAATGTTATTATTTTCGTAGAATCTATTTATTTAATATTCGGGCAATTGCTATATTTTACATGCTTTGGTAATTTGATTTCTGTCCTTCCAGATGCGTTCGCTTATTGAATTGTATGAGAATAACAAGCAGTTATTAAGTACCGAGCGAAGCACTGTCCACGCCCTATTGGTAAATAGGATTGAATAAATTTATCATTGCTATTTTATACTTTTGCAAAGTATACTTGCTATTTCTACCCAACGCCGCTAAAAGAATAAATTAATTATAATGACTTTAGGGAATGTATGCTATGAATCTCGGCAACACGGATCTTGCAAAATATCACTTCAACTCTGCTACCAACGTAAGTTATCGTCATTTATGGTGAAAAGACTTCTCTTATATAAATATATATACATATAATGCACTATATAAATTGCAAAGGCACTTCGTATTGAATATAGTATTATCTTAGTACAAGTGTTGTCAAACATTTAGAAATTTACAGTTTAACTTTTGGCCTAGTCAACGTACCTTCGCAGCAATTTGCAACTGTATAACAAAAACACCAATTGATTCTGTTAATTTCAAGCTATCCCAAAGATACGACGTAAAGGAATATTTAAAGCTCTTACAAGCAATGGTAGTACTTAACAGTGAAGCCACAACTAATAAGGTTTGCAAAGAACATAAGGCAAATATTGATACTTGTGTACGCTGAAAGGAACACCACGTAACTGATAGTTAAACATTCTTAAGCCTTTAGAACTTAACGATTGATACAACTTCAGATTTCGATCATTATGTTACCTGATTGGTAATCATTTATAAATCACAAGTAACTATTTTAATCTATGACTCTGCATATATCAGGATAAATATAACGATATTGTATGTTTTATCTAAAACTCTTACAATGTCATATGGTATAAATATATTACGAATCTGTATGAATGCATTAGCTTTGCGATAGTTGTACTACGTGTTATGTGCATATCAGTACTGTATATGTTGAAAATGCATCAGTTTATAATAAATTATTTCTATGTTACAGTCTGAGCCTATCTTACAAGAAACAATGCCGGAGAATTTACCAATTCGGTATCGAATCTTAGACAGTAGATTAATTAATCCTATGATTAGCATCACTTATTGCGGAATATTATTTTTGTAAGGAACACCAAATTTCTTGCACTATCTTATCTCGTGCACGCAATAAGTCAATTTCAATCAAGTAGATTCGATGACGCTAGGTAATCTAGCAGAAGCTCTTATCGGTCTCTGCAATTAAAAGTAACTATGTAAGATAAAAATAATTACTTATTTTGTACGCTCTAGAACCTTATCTCGTGAAGCGATTAAACTGGCCTACAACGCTGACATGTTAAGTATGACTGCTGCTGGCTTATCGCTTACTGGATATACGCTTTTACATCAAGGAAAACTACAGGTAAAGCTATTGCCATGGTCCTGCTTTTAAAGTTTTGGCAGTCTCAAGAATGAACTAACCGAGTTATAACTAAGTATTCACTGGGTAAACTAATCGATTTTTCAATTTGTAGGAATCATTGGATGTTGCTACTTCGGCGCTACAAATAGCAAGAAATATTTCTAATAACTATACTGAAATTTCTGCCTTACTGTTACTGTCAGGTTTGTTATAGTAATCAAGGACGATGTCATCACTGTAGCTTTACTAAAATTCTACTACCACTTAATATAAAGGTCGTTGGTAGCCTTTTACGATAGCTACTAATGCATAAGTTACTTCAGTACGCACTAGCATAGTCGATGTCTATAGCTATCAATTTAGCTTATTTTACAAGAGTCGCTGTATTATCTTCTCTTACTGTAAATTACTTTCAGATATTTATCGATTTGCTGGTGATAACACTCGAGAAGAAGAATACCGTACCTTGTATAATGGAATCATGGATGAAATCAGGCAAAGTGCGTATTGCCTAGAAAAACTTTTACCACAACTAAGACTTGAAAATAAACTTTAAAATTTGTTAATATTTCCTTACTAATTGGCTACTAACCTGAATGTTAACTAACCATTCATTAGCAACTTCTTAACATAATATTATTATGTACCATCCTTACAGACCAATTTGAAGCCTCACGATCCCCTTTATCAAATGTTGTCCAAGTAAGTTGTCTTGATAGCCATGTTCATAACATGGGTGTTGAGTTCAAACATACGATACAATACTGTATTCTGTATCTAACCATTAACTTGAGAATAAGCATTTTCATTGAATTTTGCATCTTTATTGTTTTTAATCGGTGTGCAATTAACTGTGTATGAAGTGGACAGATTAGGACCTATTCAAGTTAGGGCAATATCGTCACCCATAACCAATCTAACATACCCACAAATGTTCAGAATTGAAATTCTTTAACATTTTATAAAATTGTTTCTGAATTTTCTGTAGTAAATAAATCTTGCTATAAACTATTTTAAAATTTTCGACTGTCTTTTAAATGGCTTTTAATTTTTCGCTTACTAATTGGCGATAATGTATACTTCTTATATTCGTGGCCAATCTCCTCCATTACGGTATCATATAATCATATTAGTTCTTAACTGGGAGGAGTAAAACAGTATCTCTAGTCTTGCCATTGCCATTAGTAATTCTCTGTTATCTTACAGTATAACAAAACTGTAATGTAAGTATGGCGCAAATAAGTAAATGATAATGTTTACGAATTGCATTTTTATTGTAAGGTTTATACAAAAGTTTATATCAAATATTCTTAAACCGAGTATACATTTGTACAAATGCTATAACTGCTGCTTTAAAAACCTTACTAACGCGGCAATGTACCTTCTTTTAGATTGTGCATACAAGCATAAACAGTAAAATAAAAGAATAAATTCTACATA
This sequence comes from Trichoplax adhaerens, assembly GCF_000150275.1. Lineage (NCBI taxonomy): Eukaryota > Metazoa > Placozoa > Uniplacotomia > Trichoplacea > Trichoplacidae > Trichoplax > Trichoplax adhaerens. The sequence continues at coordinate 269,488 of NW_002060957.1, read as the reverse complement.
AAATAATTAACATTTGACTTTAATTTTCTTGCTATAATAGTAGCTATGAACTTAATGGTTAAGCTTCTATTAGCAGTTAATAAAATTTAATTACATTCGACTCCAATTGTAATTATCAGGATTGCCTATCCTTGTTCATGTTTGCACATTAATGAGATTCCTGAGATATATATTATATAGTTATGGTGTAAGACATACGCCTTTCTACACTAGTCTAGTGGAAAGGCGCATGATAGGGCATTATGTTAGTGAGGAAAAAGACCTTCTATGGCCATTATACTGTACTAAGTGATTATGATTTGGTGATGTATTTCTGTAACAAGTAAGTAAGTACAGTTTTTGGATTCTACATTAAATGAAGACTTTGAATTTAGTCAGTAAAAAGTTATGACAAGGTATGAAATGTTATGGACTTATTGTCATTGAGAATATTAGAATTATTTCTTTTATTAATCCATTAAGGAAAACCACGAATCTTTTCCTTATACTCATTTTTATTTACCCAATATTCATTAGAAAGGTAGATCTAATAATTAATAGCAAGCTTTGAGGCAGATATGCTACGGTCGGCGAAGGAAAGCTACCGATGCGTTATTTTCTAGATAGTGTATGCAGCATAATGCCTCTAGTGTTGTCCATCGTATAGCGTTTGTCATGACATAATTATAAGTACACTTGGATACAGTAGTGTATGTTGCGCACTGCCACTACTGAACTTTGATGCAATTCTATATTAGCCGCGAATGAAATTATTAATCATATTGGACCAATAGCTTATAGCAAATATATAATTTATGCGTAGTAAGTTCCCTGTAATAGCTTTCAATGTTATATTATTACTACGGGTATATGTGGAAATACGCCTAGAATCGTATGCGCACAGTAATATAGTCAAATAAGTTATATGCGCAAAATAGACTGCCTGTGTCATACATTACACTATATAATAATCCTCACCATCTAACGGTATGGTACTCACTGCCTTCATCATAACCCTTATGACTGGCAAGAACTTACGGTAACGTAGCAACTTGGAAGTTCATTAACGGTATTTTTATTGCGATTTAATCATGGCGAAACCGTTCAATTTCTTAACGCTGTTGGATGACATTCAATGCCATCTTGTGAATAAGCAATTGGATGAAGCAAACGAGCTCATTCATTTAATCCATTCCAAATCTACTATTGAAGATGTAGCGACTCCTCTTTTAATTATCTCGAAAGCGATTCAAATCGCTGAAAGTCAAAGTCAGCTATTAAGTACGAATGTTCTATATCGATTGGTTCGCTTTGCTCGTGAGATTGCTGTTTTTTCCACTAATCGCCATAATCTTAATACCGATCAGGGAGATACTAAGAATATTATGAACGCTGTTAATACCCTAATTGATACAATTCATAAATTTTTCAAACATTTAGTTAAGCCTAATTATTCTTGTACAGTCGATGCTTCGCCATATTTAATCTTTGCTGAGCTTGATATTATTTACCATTTGATACAAGATGCTATCGATAGTAAAGCTGGCGATAACAATCCATTTAATATTCGCGACTTATATCATAAGGCCTTTAAAATTGTACAAGAAGGGCTTAAAGTTGGTTGTAAACCATTAGAAATGCTAGCGAGTGAGCTAAACACTATCCTTTGGAACCATCAATCTTATAAAATCTATTATATTGGTATGGACATTATGTGTCAGATAGCTTGCTGTAATCAATGTAGCGATTATCAGCGACAAATTGCTTATTGTGGATTAGAAGTCAACAACGATAGTGGCTCTGCAACCATAATTCGAGCTTTCAGTTATTTCTGGGAGAAATTTTCGGAATCTGACAATATGCTGAAAACATCAAGTCTTCAATCCAACATTATTATTCAAAAATGGTTAAATGACACTATAAGCCTCCTACAATCCCCAGAGCTACCTTTGACTGTACAAGAAAAGATTAAATTAGATATATGTCGAGCTGCTGATTGCGATTATCCTTATATCGGTTACTTGTTGCACCATTATAGGAAACAAATTAAGCCATTTTTAAGAGAAAATGTGCCGATAAAATTAGAAAAATTGCTATCAGCTGAAGAAATTGAAAACATCCAACTGTCAAAATTTGAAATAAATTCATCTCAATCGCTACTCCCTGTTATTACTAATTTACCAATATGCGAAGATTTATTACCGCGCGACCACTACATTCATGAATTACACGAAAATCTTAAGCGTAAGCATCAATGCCAAATCACTCAGGCATCAACCATTGGAATGGGTGGCGTTGGAAAATCATCTGTAGCTATACTCTACGCTCAACAATATCAAGAAAATTATGATTTAATTCGATGGTTTCATGCTGAAACTGAAATATCATTGCAATATGGCATGGTCATACTTGCAAAAGACATTGTCGACAAAGGAAAGAATATCGATCCGATTAGATATGAAAAAATCGCAAGGGTTCGATATTGGTTCAATGAATATTCAAAGCAGCATCCAGAAATCTTTAAAACCTCTGACGATGGAAAAATGATCACAGTTGCGTCTGAATCCTACAATGACAAAGGAGGAATCATTGAAAAACTTGTTACTGCAACCATGGAATTTATAGTCAGTTATTGCCGCTACTTACTTATCTACGATAATGCCGATAGTAAAGACAAGGTGCAACGATACTTACCTAAAAAAACAGGTAATGGCCATGTTGTAATTACATCAAGGCATAGAGAATGGACTGATGATATCGACTACGTTGAAGTGGAGGTCTTTAACCGTGAAGAATCTACCGCTTATTTATTACAGCGTACTAAATCAGATGACAAAGAAGCAGCGAATGCAATATCCGAATTGGTTGGTGATTTGCCTCTAGCGTTAGCGCAAGTAGCCGCATGTATCCGACGGACCGGTCTTAAACTCACAGGTTATCTAAGCAAATTGAAAAATGAAGAACAAAACCTTTGGAAGGGAAAATTTGGCCCATCATACTATCGAAAATACATTGAAACTTCAACTGGACAAGTCAAGTTAAGTGAGCCTTTGACACATATCACTACGTGGACATTAACTTTGTCACAGTTGTTAGAGCAACACCCTATTGTTGAGCATATTATGATTTTAATTGGCTATATTGCGGCTGATAATATTGCAGATTCTTTTCTGTATGAGTTTTGCCAACAGCAAGATCCTAATATTACAAAGAGCGATTTCGATGAAGGAATTTTAGCACTGATTGATTACAATATCTTACATATATCGGATGATTCAGGTGAATGTTATGACACTCATCGAATAATTCAATATGCCATACAAGACTACATACTAAAAACTGTATCTGCTAAAGTTGGTCATACGTCAGAAGACTTAACATATCCTGAAGATATTGTCTTATCCCGAATCTTGACCTACCTGACAGGTGTCATTAGTGTTGAAAATTATCAAGACAACGTTGATATTGATAAAAATAAGCATTTAATTATGGCAGTCGGCCATACAGATCAATTTCGAAAGCATGTGAAAACAAGTCAACTTTTGCAATATCAACTTCCTTACTTAGAAGAGCAGATGTTAAATTTAATCTCCAAATTTAGCGTGGTTGATAAAGTGGAGCACATCACATTGGAATCTCTAATGCAAATAGAAGGCTTTCAAAAATGCAAGATTGATAATTGAATGATTATAACTTGAATCTTCGCTTCAAATTGACTATTGATTAATTATGCATGTTGATCGACAAGTGCTTACAGTTTATTATCTGTATCATAGCATCGGTTTTTTTTGGTTTTGTTTTATTTTGTAATTCCTGAAGGCATTATTCGCTCCAGAGATTACGATTGCTAACTGAGTTATATAATATCTCACTGTTAGCATTAGATCTGTTTTACAGTAATTTTTATCAAGATGCAAAATTTTAAAGCCATTCCTCTCCTAATTTAAAAATTTTTTTCTCATTGATTGATTGATAGTAAAAGAAATTTAAGAAATTTTATCTTTCTCTATACGAGTAGAGGATTCAGTACTGTAGTTTAAAGCCAAAAAATAAGATTAAAATAATGCAAACTTTATTTTTATTATTCAATACAAACATGATGTTGCCATTTATTTGCTTCCCTACTCCTCCAGTTGATCATAATTAGACTTTGAAAAGTTTAATATCTGATCCCTCAAGGGGAAATCACTATTGGTATTGTATAAGATCATTATGTAGTATTTCAACCTAGCTATGTTCAAGGTTCGATGGGTTATTGAACTATGACACGAAGTAATGTGAATACGTGCATTAATTAATTTAAATATATATGAGGATTTTTTTTTTCAATTGCAGCCGCTATATGATAAGCCTATAAAGTTGCATAAAAGTAAGATGATTTTTAAACCGTTGGCATGATACAACATTTCATTATTCAACGACGCTAATCGATCCTTGTAGCTAATCTTTTTCTTCTTGTAGAAAATAAGTTTATTCATTGATGTATCTGTCATATTGTGCCTATCAGCCAAATAAACTGTATTACTTTCTCTTTACTATATGACTCTTTCTTTTTGAGTATGTTGGCCAGTCTTCATCTGAGTAGTAGTTGATTGAGGATGACAACCTCATCATCCCTCTCAGTGCAGTACTCGAATCTTGATACACTATCCAGTATCGAAGTAGAGTACAGCATGTTTTATTTCGTTTTCAGGCGTAGAAAAGAGGGAAATATTGCAGAAACTAACGTAGCAATGCTATACGTTATAGCAACAGTTAGTTATCCATGCAAGAACAGTCAAAGTACATGGTAATAATTCCTATGTGTTTTGCCATCCAAATGTTTGAAATGCTAATAAACATATAGTACAGAACCCTAACCCTAACAATGCTATACGTTATAGCAATAGTTAGTTATCCATGCAAAAACAGTCAAAGTACATGGTAATAATTCCTATGTGCTTTGCCATCCAAATGAAATGCTAATAAACATATAGTACAGAACCCTAACAATGCCATACGTTATAGCAATAGGTAGCTGCTATCCATGCAAAAACAGTCAAAGTACATGGTAATAATTCCTATGTGTTTTGCCATCCAAATGTTTGAAATGCTAATAAAGTTACAGTACAGTAACAATGCTATACGTTATAGCAATAGGTAGCTGCTATCCATGCAAAAACAGTCAAAGTACATGGTAATAATTCCTATGTGCTTTGCCATCCAAATGTTTGAAATGCTAATAAAGTTACAGTACAGTAACAATGCTATACGTTATAGCAATAGGTAGCTGCTATCCATGCAAAAACAGTCAAAGTACATGGTAATAATTCCTATGTGCTTTGCCATCCAAATGTTTGAAATGCTAATAAAGTTACAGTACAGTAACAATGCTATACGTTATAGCAATAGGTAGCTGCTATCCATGCAAGAACAGTCAAAGTACATGGTAACAATTCCTATGTGCTTTGCCATCCAAATGTTTGAAATGCTAATAAACATACAGTACTGTAGTAGTACCTTCAATATACTATAGGGGGAAAATTGATATAATAAAAACAGCAATGAAAGAATATCAGAATTCAACACGACATTCAATCAATCAGTTACTGATGTGTCGTGTTTCAATTTAAGAAATGGAATCACACCAATACTATATGTATGTTTGTAGTAAAATTACTGTAGTGAGCTGAAATCACTACAATGCTTGAACCGGTGTCCATTGATGAGTATAAAATTATCTCTTGCTGACTTTCATCAGTCCAGTGTGATGTAATCCAGCAATAGTTGGTAGGTTATCGCTCAAGTAGGTTAGTTTTACGCTGTATGGCTGTAGTCCATAGTTGATACTACTGTATGTGTAAGTCGATTGCCGGGATGGCGAGTCAAATGGTGGAATAGTTAAGCCATTGGTAAAAAAGCTAAGGAATTCACTTCGATTGGAAACACCTACTATACTGTGCGTTAGCCAAGCATTTCAAGAATAATGCTGCTGGCACAGTCCAGCAGACGGCTTAGCTATCGTATCTGCTAGAGTGCTGCTGCATCGTCTTACGAGCCAGTGTTATCATTAACATGTGTAGGAATTGTTACCGTGTCCTACTGCAGCTGGCGTATTACTAATGCGCTATTCTTGAGATATTAAGATACTATCCGGTGAGACAAATTGAAGTGAGTCCTCTGTATCCTACTGTAGGATAAGCAAAATATCTCGACTTGTTGAAGTCTTCATGTGGAAGCCATTGTCAAGGTCACTCTAGGCGCTTCTTCTCTCTTCACCTTGATGAATGTTACAACTAGTCTAATATTAAAAGCTACACTCGTGTGGCATGTCATTGATGGAGTAACCGAGACCATTCCACTTAGTACAGCAGAGTGGTGCTGGAAAAGGTTGTCTACTATCCATCATGTACAGTAATATTCCATTCTGATTTCTTCGACCAGAAGATAGCCGCAATCGTGCCGTACTTATTTATGATGTTGTTGTTGTTTTGATCGGCTACAGTACTGTACTGTAGTTGATGATGTTAGACTGGAGAGTTTGTACTGTAGCAGTGGAATTTGGTTCTTTTCAGTTCACAGTGTACAGTGTACAGTGTACAGTACTGTACAGCAGAAACTGTTGAGGGTATTAGTCAAACTAGCACCAATTGGAATCATCCTTCTTCTGTCCGTCGAAGACTGTACAGGACGAACGCCATGGCTAGGGAAAAAGCTACAGTACTGTAGATGGTCTGCCGCACGCATTGTCCTGTGTCATCCTGGCAGTTTTCTGTCCTGCTTGCCAAGAGTGCCGCTCAATACACAACAACATCGACGCACACAAGGCCAAGGCTAGTTGACTACAGTACTGTACACTGTACAGTATGTTACACTGGAGAGCTTGTACTGTAGCAGTGGAGTTTGGTTTTGTTGATAACCCTTTCATTCGCGCAGCCGCTGGAATGGATTCCATTGATCCTATACACAATACTGTCCATTGAAGTTCACTTTACTGTACAGTGTAGAGTGTACAGTACTGCATTGTACTGTACAGTACTGTACACTAGAAACTGTTGAGGTACAGTATCACCGTATCAGTCGTCTGTCATACCTTCTGTCCTGCTTCCCACCAGTGCCGCTCAGTACACAACAACAACATGGACGGAGGCAATCCAACGCTAGTGGATACTAAAGATGGAAATACTGTAGTTGTTGATACAGTCGTCTGTCATACCTTCCGTCCTGCTTCCCACTAGTGCCGCTCAGTACGCAACAACATGGACGTACTGTACGCAAGGCCAACGCTAATTGATACTAAAGATGGACACAGTCGTCTGTCCTACCTTCCGTCCTGCTTCCCACCAGTGCCGCTCAGTACACAACAACAACATGGACGGAGGCAATCCAACGCTAGTGGATACTAAAGATGGAAATACTGTACAGTACTGTAGTTGTTGATACAGTCGTCTGTCATACCTTCCGTCCTGCTTCCCACCAGTGCCGCTCAGTATACAACAACATAGACGTACGCAAGGCCAATGCTAATTGATACTAAAGATGGACACAGTCGTCTGTCCTACCTTCCGCCCTGCTTCCCACCAGTGCCGCTCAGTACGCAACAACATGGACGTACGCAAGGCCAACGCTAATTGATACTAAAGATGGATACAGTCGTCTGTCCTACCTTCCGTCCTGTTTACCAGCAGTGACATGGACGTACGCAATCCAACGCTAGTTGATACTGAAGATGGATACAGTCGTCTGTCCTACCTTCCGTCCTGCTTCCCACTGCCGCTCAATACAGTACTGTACACAACGACATGGACAGTGACGTACGCAAGGCCAACGCCAGTTGATACTGAAGAGAGTGGGCTGCAGTCAGTGTGATGGACGGTAGGGTGAAACGTCCAGTACTGTCGTGGCTTGACGTCGGTTGAATCGTCATTGATCATCGGTCTATTGTTGGCGGCGCAATCTGCTCAATTGAAAATCGATTTCGACTTTAGTCGATTGGAGGCATGGTAAAGTGGAGAATCGCGACTATCAACGGATTGGATTGGATTGCATTGGCTTGCAACTTGCCGCTATCATTGTAGTAAACTGGCAGATTGTTGTAAAGACAGCAGATTGGAGGCTGTTGGATGCAATCATCGATCTGGTAGCAAGACGAGAAGAAGACGCTATACAGTATTATTGTAGTCATTTTCAAGCTGCTATTGTAGTCAAGCTGAAGGCAATTTCCATCCATTGAAATCCTCATGAAATGGTAAGTGGATCATCATCATCATCTTGTTTGTCTATTGCTTAGGGAGTCATAGCATGAAAGGATCGATATACCAGCGCCATGGCACACTGCAATCGTTGTTGATCGCTACTTGGTCATTTTCATCTTGAAAGTGAAAATTTCTTATCATCATGTTTATCATCCAATACCAAATAGAAATACAAGGACAGTATCATGACGGGACACTTTGATCTGATTGCTTGCTTTTACAAGCAAATTACCCCTGGTGATTGCATTCATGTTTTGCCGTGGATCCTGTATTCAACCAGATAGCCAATACGACGATGAAATGAGCCAAATAATCATCCATTCATCTTGTCTACACCATCGTACACAACCACTTTCAAATAGCCTCCACAACAAGATACAATACTTGTACTGACTATGTTGAGTATCAGGAGAAGCACATGACAATCGATTGACTAGAGAAAACTGATCGTAAGCGTTTCACATTGCCATTTCAAAACGTGCCAAATTTGTTTCTATTCCATTTTCAAAAAGGACACGACATGATTCCATCCACAGTATTGATGCATGCACAAAGTACATCCTATCGTATTCTTCCTTAATACTATTGGGTGCTTATTCCCATTCCTCCTCATTTTCAGTCAAGCTTCTTTCCAACACAAGCCTAAAAAATTCCAACCATTTTATTGACCTACTCGACGGGTAGAAAATTCTTTCTGTTATCATCATGGCGACGACAATTGTGCCATCGTGTCTGCAGTACTGCCTAAAGTTGATTGCCACTTTCCACTCTTTAGATAGGAAGAATAACGGAACATTTCACAAGTCTGCCTTGGAATAATCAACTCTTCACTCTTGTACCCTTAATCATGCCTTGATCGGCCTATCAATGAAATACCATCATAGTAACAGTGTGCAATGTCCAGCATCCGCAAAGTTGTACACTACCTCCAAGTCCAAATTCAGTCCTACTGTACCTTCAATCATTCCAATCAGATCTTGAATCGAATCCAATGTCATATTATTCATCACCTACTAGCTGTTGAAATGGGATCAATAAATGAGCATTTCACAAGTATACCCTAGAATGGTCAACTCTTGACTCTTGATTCTTGTGGTAGGGCCATGATTGCATTATCACCATCACTCCATTCTGTCGATCGCCCACAAAGTGATGCTTCCAAGTGCATGATATACATGACATATTAATCAATTAATCGAATCCAATCTACTGTACTATACGATATCAACTGCTTACTGTACTTGGTTGACTTTTATGGCATTTTGAATAGAAGGATACCACTGCTCCAAGAACAAATCCGCTTGTTGATTGAACCCCCCCCCCCCCTAATGTAGTATGTTGGAAGGGTAATTTGTAGATATGCAAGGTGCTCAACGAGAACCGCTCAGCTACCTGCTACAAATTCAAAGCTAAAACCCTATCCCGCTATCCAGCAAAGACCAACCTGGCACGGTACAGTAGTTCAATATTATCATTTAGCAATCGCCCTTTAATCTCCTAATGAGTAAATGCGTGCCTATATATATATATATACTGTACACTCCGTAAGGGTTCAAAAATAGGAGAAAATCCAATGCTAGCTAGACGATAAAGGAAAAGAGACCCAATTACTACTATAGCTATCAAGTAGGCCTTACTCATTCTAATTTAGATATTGTTTAAACATGATCCAATCACGCGTATTTTTGACCAATCTGTACCTGCTACTCTAGCCGCTAATCGACTGGACCATACTATTCTTATTCCTTCAACGACCTTTTAACAACCGTTAGACCACATTCAACGCTACTTGTACAATACTCTACTCTGTATCCACCAAAAATAGGCTTGCTTTCTAGTTTATCCGCATAGAAAATTACAAATTTGGCACCACTTTAACCCGTAGGCCTGCCTATAAACTATATTGATAGTGCATTGATTCAAATATCCCAACGTTAATAAAAACTCAAATTGAGGTTTATCCACTCTTAGTTGCGACAGGCGGGAGACCTCACTGATTCCTCAGTAGGAAATGGTCAGTATCGATATTGCCATGTAGTAATACTTTTTATATGTTGGAATTTTCTCGACTCTTCACACTTTACGAGTCTATTTTTTATGATCAGTTTTAAGATCAACTCTCCAACGCTTAACAATCATTTTTTATTTATAAACGAACTGGAAGGATAAAATAGCAATTTTGAGAATTACTTTTGACTCACTCTTATTCTGTAATCGCTATGTGTTACCACTATTTTCTTGTTATGCATTCACAGTTCATTAAAAATTAATTACATCGACTTGATAGCAACAAGACTCAACCACATCACAGTGAGTGGAACACTTTTAAAACAAACGACTAAAGCAAAAAAAAATCGCACAGATTATTCACGATAAATGGTCAATTGGTAATAAAAGAGATAGAAGATACCGACTCGATTAATACCTGAACATATTGATACAGTACCAAAAACGAAATGTCACTTTTATTCCATCACTATTAACCATAACCATTACATCAAACTGCGTAATCTTGCATTACAGTACTGTACTGATTCCGGTTAATCTTCACTAGCTTTGCTATGGTTATATTTATGAAAGCGTAATAACCACCTTGTATTGTGACAGTCTCTTTTTTTATATCATTACAGCAATCACTTTATTACCTTGCTAGCCTAATTAAAATCACCTTTGCATTTTTTAGATAGCAGGAAATTTGTCATTCGTTACGCCTTTAATTTAGACTCGGCTGCTTAATAACTATAGCGAATATGAGAGACGGAACCAATTCTAAAACCGACGAGCTGTAAGTCTCAATTTACCATGAACTGAATGCATCTTGATTGGACTAACTTATAACATCAAATTTTCCATCTTATCAAACGACATGATTGATTTATTACCGTTTACAGTATAATATTTGAAAATGATTTTAATAATCAACCATATTAGTATCGCTTGTGTAAGAATGTTGCTGATACGTGCCAGGGTTTATTCTTCAAAGTATACTAACTACATTACTCTTTACTGCTTACCACTGCCATTTCATAAATTACTACCATGTCATTTTATTCATACTAGACTAAAAAATAATCCCCAGTAGTAAAAGCAATATTGCCGTTTTGAAATTAACCTAAATTGATTTCAGTATTACTTTAGCTACGATGAACGCTTGCTTGCATGTTATTAATACTTTACTAAATCTTGTGCATTATCTTGATCAGATGTTGATTAGTATTATTGTCGTTTACTCATAGCCTAACCAAACACGATAACACCAATCATGAAATTAACGGAAATACTGCGTATCCTGAATCTACCAAAGAGAAAACTGCTACTCACCTTGAAAATGAAAATAATATTGCAAGGAAAAACAGTAATGTTAATACCCATTCGACGAAACTTGATAAAAGTATGCATGAAAAAAATTATAAACTGTAAACCCATAGTATTTTACAAATTCATCAATACTGTAACAATAGGACGATCAATTAGGCTTCCTGTATTAACATTGATGATGTGATTTAAGAACACAATTGTGATCAATTTGTTAAATATCCATTTTATTATCAACTAGTAAATAAATTAAAAGAAGATCTACGACACGAAGAAGCTAAACTACTCCTATTGCAGTTAATTAATCAAAGCCAAAATATAAAAGGTAGGTCTTCTCTTGGAACTATCTATCTTAGCTTTGGCAATACAATTGAATACTTGTGTTCTGTATTCCAATTTTAGACTCGACCAACGACAGATTCAGCAATAATACCAACAATTCGGCGTTGTCAGATAATCGATATCATGTAAAAGAGCGTGATAGGAAACGTCCTATTGCCAGTAATGAGCTATCTCACAGTGTTAGCATGAACAATAGATTCAGTTCATCGGTAGATTATAGCAGTAATTCCAATGTCATGCCGCTACTGCCTAAAAGAACTAAATTAATGGATATAGGCTCGCCAACGAGCTCAACAAATCTTGAAAGTAATCAAAATATCAATACTGCATTAGTTAACACATCGTATCCACCAAAAATTATTTATGTAGGTTCCATTAATCCAATACAATCCTCGACATTAACACGGTCTGGTCTACCGCCTGAGCTGAAAACTGCTTCGACCACAACTAACAATACTAGAGTAATTACAACTAATAAACGAGCCCAAAAGGTGGCTTTACGTCAACAATTAGATAACTTATTACGACAATTACCAAAACCAGAGCCATATTCGCAACCGTGGAAAGTTATTCCTAACGGTTCTAATAGCAGGTTTAGTATGCTACTTGGACTGGAGTTAGTCGCTGAACGCGTCACTAAAACCGATTCAACATCAAAAAGCATTAGTAAATCATCAGATGCAACCCATCTCGCTTGTGCAGATTGCAAGACTGACTGTACTTCTATGTGGAACTTGTTAAATGACGACGATGGAAATATTAAGTTATTATGTATAGAGTGTGTCACAAAGACCAGAACAAAGTCGTCTTTAGAAAATTACAAGGCTATTTTAGATGAGATTATTACGAAATCGAAAGAAGTTGAGAAAGGCCTGGCAAATAATGAACCATCGGGCAGTCATAGTGGGGCGGCCACATCGCAAGTTACTGCGAGTATCAGTGGACAAGATGCAACGATCACAAATTCTACACCAATATTACATACGTCTCAATATCAACAACATGGCTATCGCCCACAAGCTGATTATATATATCAAGTGCCTCAAAGCAGCTATGTTCCTTTCAATCCTGTAACACAACACTTTCGTCATCCGCATCTAGCATCATTGTCAACTCAAAGTTTCGTGAATGCCCAACAGAGCTTAGAACGAAGACAAAGGGAACATTTGCTTAACATGATACAGCGCCCTGTTCCATTAGAATGGAATTAAAAAGTTATCTAAAAAACATTTCACTGATTAAAGAAAAAAAATATGGATACGTTGGCTTTGCCTATATTAATTTTAATAGGCATTGAATAATTATGTTAATAATGATTGTCATTTACTTTGATATTTGGATATTGAAACGGATCTGCGCCGAAAATCAATTTATCGGTATTTCAAAAAATCTACGTTATATATCGCTCAATTTAGTATACGCCTCTATTCATTCTTTTTCTCTACTCTGCGTTATAGAGAATGTTTTATTATCGATTAATACTTTTTCAATACGCGATGTTAACACTCGTAGATGTAATATGCCGCTTGGCAAGTTCTATAATGGTCTTACTTGTATTATTTATGTATTATAAGAAGGTCAGTTTCTAAACACAGACAATAATTTGTGCACACGCTGTTATCTTCATTAGCAAATAATGATAACTGTGAAATAAACATTTTTTCGATATTTCTTTGTTTTTACTTGATACGATTTATCACATGATCTGCAAATCTATGAAGAGTTCTAAATATACCTAGAACTCAAAATGTTACTGTCATTATTTATAAATATGCAATTACAAAAAAATAGTATATTGTACTTACTAAAGGTATCGGTATTCGATTTGGTAAACATAAAATTTGCAGGGTTTTCGAAATTGGTTTATTTGAATTTGCATTAACTTAATGACAAAGTTATAAGAACAGTTGATTAATTTATATAATTATAAATATTGATCGATTTATATCGATGATATTTGCTCGTCAAATAAAGTTATGCCGTAAGGCCAATATTTCAGGCAGGTCATGATGTCAATAATCCTGATTACAGGGAGCGATTATAATTAACGAATCGTTTACAATAGCTCCAGGTTCGTAGGTAGTCCAGGGCAGCGACCCATCTATTTGAACGAATTAAAAAGAAATCAATTATATTTCTTAACATTGTTATGAAACCAACTCCGATGGTCTTCATTACACACGCAAGTGAAAATGTGATACACTACTACTACGTATTTTAGTATGGTATAGATAAGCGTACACTCCTGCTGGATATTTGTTATAATTCCGGCAATACTCAACAGCGAATACATCGTTCATTTGGTAATTATGTTGATAATATCTTGACTTAAACTTGTTGCAATACGTATTTATCATTACGCAGAGCAATAATATATTGCCCATATTGCAGACCGTCACAAAATCAACGAAACAGTTAAGCTATGTAATAGTAGACACTGTTGCCCCTGATCACGCAATACACGCATTACTATACTGCAAACATTGCAGTCTTTTAGGACTTATTGGAGTTTATATACCTATCCATATCCTCTTCATTTTCTGCCATTAACTGATACATCCTTTCATTAGTAACCACATCGAATAGACAACAGTTTTTGTTTTGTTCATGATCAGGTTTAGCTTCTACGTAGCTAATTTCAACAGTGTCAATAAATCTAACACATATAAAGACAATTAGTCTTTCATTATCCAAATTCGATACGGTTGAAAAATAACAGGTTTCAAAGTATGGTTTAACATAAACTGATTCTCTTTCTTACCCTAGTGGAGTAGAACTATTGCTATATTTGTAGTAATATAAAAATCCCCACTGATCAGCAACAAACCATCTTTTCCTCCATTTATTTTTGGTAGGACCTAGTGCCCCTTTCTTGTGAAGCCATCCGCATAACTATTTGCGCGCAATTTCGTACAAAGATTACAAGGAAAGTATTAATAATACTAATACTCTAATAAAATGATGGAGAAAATTTAAAGTCGCAAAATACAAAAGTAATCCACTCTGATATGTTTCATTTAAAGTAAGTTACGGTACTTTACTGTGAAAGACGAACATAAAATTCTCTCTTTCATATGATTAATAGCAATATTACAAGGTATGTAGGAAGTACGGAAACCCTAAATTCTACCGTACATAGCGCTTACATTTACTTTTCTTGGGAATGCATTTTTAGCTATTTTACTTTTTCTCTCCTCTTCTTCTTCCCTTAGCAGACTTAACTATAATTTCAATAATGATGACAAATATTGGAATATATTCCAACACTTATATGAGACCTGTTAGAGGCACTTCCTAAATCACATCTAAGCTAGGTTACATATTAAGAAATATCTCATAATAATAAATCAATCCATATCCTTGCAAGATTACCTTCTCCTGTAGTTGCGTAACAGTGGACTGAAGTGATTTTATTTGAAATCGGAAGTTATCAATCTCATCCGTTGTTTGCTTCATCTCCTGGTTCAACTTGTCATTATAGGATTCTAATCTACTGACTAGATCGTGTAATTGTCTTTATAGAAGCAATAAAAACATGTAAATTAAAGCCAATATGTTTAAAAAATATAAAATACATCGATATTCAGGGTAAATTGATATCTTCATATCATATACATCTTTATCAAGCATACTTTTAGACTGTGTTGGCATGTATAATATGAATATCTTAAGATTGAATGGTCTTGATGAAATATTAAAACAATCTAAATTATTCATCAATCATAAATCATCATCAATAATTTATAATACATCTTTCTTACCTAATATGAGAATCTTTATCACCTAATGCATATTTTAAGCCGCTAATTACTTCTCCCAATGTTGAGATCTCCATCTTCAACTATGACGTAACGTATAATCCAGAATGAAAAAAAAATTAAATACATTTAATGATAACAATCCATATAGAAACAGTGTTTGCGAAGATGAACTACTATTCCCGAAGTTATAATGACAAGAACAACATCGTAGCTTAGATTATCTGGTCTGATAGGTGCTTTCCTCTTTTTCTGACAATGGACCTTGATGATAAGTATGTAACTAGTAGCAAAAATATTTCCCTTCCGCATGCTACCTTTGAGTTATAGCAAGCCATTGAGAATATGATATAGCTGAGATTTACTGTCTATGGAATCGTTATATCTAATGTTATATATCCAATTGTCTGGATATTTCTTCATCAATGATGCTATGATCGTGTAAATACTGGTATTTCAGCTACTGAAATTGGGTATTCGTTACTAGTTAACATTGTATGTTTTACTTTAGCACATAAATAAAATAATCACATGCTATACATTCAGTATCAATCCTCTTCTAACCTCATCACTTGCTTTACTTTTTTCCAACGCAATCAATTCATGTTTTTCCTTTGCATTCGATGAAATGATGTTACAAGCTTGATCAGTTGAAATTTCTTCCGTCACGCTAACAGCTTCATTTGACAAAGGAGAAATCTCATTTTCTTCCTTTTGCTGCTGTTGATTTATTGAAGATGTGCTTACTGATTGTCGTTGAATTTCTAGATCAGGGGTCATAGGTAAGTTAGAACTATCGCAAACGAAATATCTCGGATCCTCGTCTACTGCAGATTGATTCAACTTGGATGAATTTTTGACTGATGGCCACCAAGGTTCACCTTCATCATCGCCCTGTTGACCATCAGTCCCATTTGAGTAGATCTGTGATGAGGATCCAAAACTTGATGTAGCACTTTGATCTTGGTCATCCATGGCAATCGTAAATCCTAACACATCAAATTCATGCGGGTGCGATAAAGTAGACTGCCTCATACTGCACTCTTTCCATCGATTTTTGGCAACAATCTGATTGTAACTGTCTTTGTGAATTTTAGAATATTGCGATGAGAAACTGGCAGTTATAAATCTGCCAACAGGTAAAGAATCAATACAAAGACTATGGTAAGCATGATCAAAATAGCCACGAAAGATCTTGCTGGCTTGCATAGATATATGATTTTCGCTAATCGAAAGAGGGGCATCCCGATATTTAGGAGTAAAATCTGGATTAATTTTTATCTTATCAACATTAATACAAGTTAGATAAGCATCATTATAAGCTTTAGTCGCATAATTTCGAATTCCATTACAATGATCAATATCTGTTGTTTTTGATCGTCGAATATACAAAGCTTTTACTTGTTTAAATGATTTTTTTTCCATTAATATACTGGCTGTTTTGAAGTAATGTAATTGCCGGCCATTTCTATCAGTCATGGAATTATTGCGGCTGCTTGAGCTAGGTTCATCGTGAACATGGAGGATTTTATTAATGTCGAGTTCATTACTACTGAAATATTTTGATGGTTTAACGGGGTCTTCATTTTCTTTATTGTTTTCGTAACCGTGTCCTTTTTCTATCAAATAATCTTCTTGAAGATCGTTACTATATATTATTTACAGATTATAAGCAATTAGTCTAGGTGTTGCGGTTATATCTTCATCTCTTCTAGTTATCAACGCATAAAGTAGTAACTAACTATTACTTTGATGATTGTAGTAATAAATTATGATACTCGCTTAGTTAACTAAACTAATTAAAGCACAGAATTTAATTTACGTTTACGTCTACGTCAAAACATAAATATGCATAGCCATCATTGTGTTAATTGTATTCAAAAATTAAGACGGAATGAAAGCGCTACAAGCTATGTGACTTTCAACAACCTGACATGAAAAATTCGGCAAAAAATAAGATCAGAAATGATATCCATGTCTACAGTATTATTCGCTATTCTATGCAAAATGTTTATTCAGTACTCATAAAATAGATTACTTGACAATCATTCCGTGACCAACAATATATTTACACATTATATGCGTAAACTGCTTTAAAGATTAATCTCTGCAGTCCTATCAATAACTTTCATATTATAAGCATTATGATGAAGATTAAATACAGCATATAAATTATATGAGAGCGAAAATTACATATGTATATAAAGTTGTTGGCGTTTGTTTACCATACGTAAAAGGTAACGTAATAGTAATACCCTATAACCTTTTAGTGTTAACATTAATCCTAATTTTGATACCTTGATTTACTTTTTTTGATTAAACTTGTTTTCATAGTAATTCCTAATCTTGCTAAGGCAATTTTCCATGATACTGTTGGACAATCGATTTCTAATAATTGACTGAATAGAAATTTAATATTTTATCTAGATTTTGTTTACGAAATATCCCATAGCGCTCAAGACGATCTTTGAAGCCAGTTATTTATAAAAATACTCGTATTTAAAACTACACGAGTTCATTTTTCGATGTACAATTTTAAGTTTGCATTGAACGGTAGAGTCATAATTATGATAGAAGCTATCATCGATTTTCATTACTATAGCATATCGAAATGAAGATGTAATCGTTTTAGCATATTAATGATTGAAACTATGCCTTACCTCTCCTTTGTTTTACCGACAAATTCGGCTAGATTGAAAGTGTACTCGGCTAGTTTGGTGCTTTTATTGCTAGGACTGATCTAAGTGATAAAATGTATAGAAATGATCTGTCAACTTAACATTGAATAATTTCTGCAATAGTTAATAATTATTATAATGACTCGTTACGAATTTATGTCCCGTTTATTCGAACATCAAGCATGCTAAAGTTTATCCGATAGCTGCTTACATTTTCTATAGAAATGGTAATCATTTTTTCGTCATAGCCGCAAGATAATTTAGAATTCTAGTATTTAAAATACTTATTTGAGTCTTTGAGGTTAAATTCATTATAAATAATAATATTCAAAGTTGATTCCTTACATACAGGATATAAACCAAGAATAAAATCCACTGATGTTGGCTTCTGCCATAATACTTTCCCCATGGTGCCATATTTAGTTTTAGCAGTTGTCAACCAATTAGGCTAAAAGAAATAGAGAAAATGTTGATCATACAAGAAAGAAACCCTTCCTATCAAGCGTTATTGAGGTATAATCCATTAAAATAGTAATCTCGTTGATACTGTAGATCTTTGAAATGTCATACAAGTAAGCGAAAAGTAGATCAATTGCAAATACATCTATCTATTGCTAGGGAAGTTACAGTCTGTAGTGAAATCCATTCTGTTGTCAACTTACTGTTAACTCTGTCTTTTGAATGTTGCCTCGTTTAAAGCGTAAAATGAGCTGATCAGGTTCCCTATCGATTTTTGTCATAAGTAAATAATTTAATTTACTAATTTATTCATTAAATCAAATCGTACTACAGCATAGTATTGCAGCATAGTATTACAGTAGAATGAGCAGCTTGAATTCTAGAGGACAACAACTATCGCCGTTTAAAAGTACATGTACAAGCTTAGCTAAATCTTGTAGTATAGTCTGTATAGACGAGTGCCTACCATTGGCCAAAAGTGATAAAGTTCAAAAAATCAAATTGGAAGATAATCTTGTATTTATCAGAATTTTTTCCGGAGTTGCTGATCTTATCTTTCAACTTGGTTAAGCTCATTTTTGCTTTGAATGAACAATATCAACGCAAGATTTATAGCTATCACTTTAGTAAACGTCAACCAAGCAAGCGAAGAGAACTGTAAAACTAAATAATTGATAATATAGGAAGGAGCAAAAGCAAGCTGTTTCTCTAATTTATTAGGGCAAATAAAAATTGATGATATTTCTCCATGGCCTTGATCATGGGCTGTATGAAGTTAGTTGTTGTCAGTTCAATGTGGGAGAACATCTGCAAGTGTTATCCCAATCTCACCCATGCGATATGCGAAAAGCATCGAATAGGATGTGTAGGATGAGTCATTACACGGAAAGGACTCGCTATCGGACATACGTATTTCCTATCTTTTAAGCGCTAATTTTATATCCTCCCACACGTAAAGTCAACATAAGATCAGATTGGAATTGCGAATTAATATCTCCCCATTACCTACCCCAACACGAGCGCTTACTGTGTGATTTGGTGGGTTCAAGATTTGCTTCTTGTGCTATCAATGCGATACTTTTCATATCATGAGGATATTTTGATCCTAAAATCTCTTTTGTTCTATAATCGTAATGTAAATTTGCAATACCGAATTCGTCAATTTTTGTTTTAGGAGGAGGGAGGGGAGGCGATTTTGATTGTGTTATACTACAGCCAGAGTAAGGTATAGATTGATTTATTGAATAACAAGATTCATTGAAGAAAAACAAAAATACCGAACGTTAGACTGCATTATTGCTATCATAACGAAATAGGCATTACTCAATTGATGCTGGCATTTACGGGTGCGTTTTAATAGAATAGACGAATTGAATGGATGAGCGTTTATGGCTCAACTTTTAAAATATCGTCAAATGAGGACTTGACGATGGCGGTATGTGCCGTGTAGAAACTCTGGTCTATTATGCGTCGAGCTGGTGCAAGGACGTAGCATGTTGCTGTGAAAATTTGCACTATCAAAAGTTATAACCTTGCTTAGTCTAGTAATATGGATATTCTTGTCCCGTAATTTTCAATCATTTCAATATCGCATGCCAAGTATATTCCATTTCAAGATGCAATCCAACTCTTGTACATGGAAAGCAATCTTATGTTGAAAATGCGTCAATGTAATTTCCTGTTGTACAGTAATGTGATTGAGGCTAAAAATTGGGTAGGATGATTTAAAGCATTGCGCGATTTCTTCTACTGTCGTCGACATGATGACACAAGCATGTGCAATTGTCCATGGACTGATAGTAAAAGTACGGCGTAGAGTAGAGTACAGCATTATACTGTATAGCATGTTGGTTTTATGGCGGTAGCCGAGCAAGAACGAGAAGCTATGGATGTGTCTTGTAGAAAAAGAGAACACGACGAATCGCTTCACCATAGAATGATGAACGAGAAGCTCTATACTGCGTACAGGATAACATATTAGAGATAGCATGAAACCGGATAATTTACTGCATTGAATTAATTTTACGCGGTAGGATTGAATGTTGTAAAATATTTAATCCACCCTTGCAATATCAAAACAGATCCTTTACTGCATTCGATGAATTGATTTTACGGATTGAATGCTGTAAAGTATTCCATTTATCCTCGTCATATCCAATCTAGATTGATATTGTTTCCATCCTATACTACAACATTGTACATCGGTCAATTATCCTTATCCTAGACCGAGATAGAATGCTGATAACTAGGACAGAAAGAACTAGCAGATATCAACAAGAGAGAAAAAAGCTCAGCCATGGATTGATCTTGTGGACATGTTGGAGGGTGATTATACAGACAGACAGACAGAGTCGGTAGACCGTCCTGACGACTGTCCGGTGTGCCTACATTGTTAGCAAGGTTTCCATTTAGTCAGTTTACTGTTGTTAGTTTTGACCACTGGCCCGGTAGCATGGTCGTCACGGGACCAACTCGAGTGCTAATGGTGAGGTGTCCCAACTGTAGACAAGGATGAGAAATGATGGACTCAGAAATACCTATTTTGAACATAAGCTACAGTTTTCACCTTATTACTAGCGATGATAACCAGTACTGCTGTGTAGTAGTTAATGTATCCATTGGTGAATGGTATATTAAAGTAGAAATAACGTCCAATTGGGTACAAAAAGGCTGCAATAGCTACAACCATTCCAAAATGGCTGTGATTGTTGGAGTGCTGCGTTATTCCAGTTTAGTTTCCTGTACTGTAAGTTTGGCTTCCTGATCTACAGTACATTGTACAGTACACTACAGTACTGTACAGTACTGTATACTGCAATGGTGGTGGTCTGGTCTGTACTGTACAGTACTACTGTACTGTACTGTGGGTCGGTTGAGTTCCCAAACTTGGATTTGTACATTGTACTGTAGACTAATGTGATACTGTACAGTACAGTATGACAGCACTGTACTGTACAGTACAGTAGTACAGTCCTCTCTTACAGTCCATGGTACTGTAGGCAGGACACGACTGGAGCGGTTGTGAAACGCCCGTCGCTTCGCTTCATGACCAGTACGGTACCGTACTGGTCCAACTGTACGTTACATACTGTCGATGCGGTTGACCATGGCTTGAAGCTCGCAATCACTTGAGTGACCGTAAAGTCGCGTCACTCAAGTGATTGCAAGCGACTTTATTACGGTCGTGCCATCGGTAGTAGTGACGTGTTTTGTGGCGGCCGACTCGCTTTGTGTCATCCTTTGGCCGCTCTTCTTCTTTGAAAATTTTCCATTTTCAAGCTGTAATTCAAAGGGAAAAATGGCTTCCGAAGCTCTTAGCTCTTCCAACTATCACCATGATAAACTATCCAATGAAGCTGATATGAGTGATCCAGCTTCTGGTGGTATTTTTAGTACCGATTTTAAAAGGTAAGATGCCAACGTTTACAGTACAAGGCATAGTCCTACAGCGCTAAACGAGCGATCCAGGTTCATTGTATCCCCCCCCCCCCTTCGCCAGTGTGATGGATGGATTCCAATGGCTTTATAGTCATTTCCTTCATGCTATGTTGAAATTGCTTTGGGAGAAGATTTTATAAAATGAAACTCATTCTACTCAATGCTAGCGCGCTCTTTAATGCTATTAAATGATACTTCTTTGTCAAAATTATTTCAAATGAACTTCTTGAGGAAGTTTTCACCCAGTCTTGTCGCTGTCAATATCCATTGAAACAGTCGATGTCAATTTCCTTTTTTCTTTTTTTTCTGTATAGACATGAAGATTTAAAACAAATGCTTGATAGCAATAAGGACAACTTGAAATTAGATGCTATGAAGAGAATTGTGACGGTAATGCAGCAAGGACACCCTGACCTATTTGATCGCTTTCAATTGAAATCAACGCACACCAAAATGACCAGTTGAAATCCAATGGATGCTATTGCCCCTCATTCAACAAGTTCACCTCAAAGCAATCAACTGATTTGTTGGAGCTGCAGTTTTACCTTTACTTTCATTCTGCTATCCAATCTATCCAGGGTCAAGTAGTAGAATTCAACAACTTCCATCAAATTCCCCTTGTATCTTCAACACTCAATAATCACCCCCCTTTCAACTTGATTGATGCACTGTAGGCCTATGCGACGAGCTAAAACTGAAATCAATCAACGGATTTGTTGGAACTGCAGTTTTACCTTGACTCATGCTGTCCAATCCCTATCCTATCCAGTGTCAAGTAGTAGAATTCAACAACTTACGTGTAATTCCCCTTGTAACTTTAATGCACAAAAATAACCCCTTTCAACTTGATTAATGCATTCCAACCCTATTGGACGAACTGAACTGAAATCAATCATCGGATTTGTTAGAACTGCCGTTTTACGTTTACTCATGCTGTCCAATCGAACCAGTTTCAAGTAGTAGAATTCAACAACTTAGAAGTAATTCTATTCATATCGTCAACGCACAAAATAACCCCTTTCAACTTGATTAATGCATTGCAACCCTATTGAATGAACTGAACTGAAATCAATCAACTGATTTGTTGGAACTGCAGTTTTACCTTGACTCATGCTGTCCAATCTATCCAGTGTCAAGTAGTAGAATTCAACAACTTCCATCGAATTCCCCTTGTATCTTCAACGCTCTAAAATCACCCTTTTCAACTTGATTGATGCACTATAGGCCTATGCGACGAGTTAAAACTGAAATCAATCAACGGATTTGTTAAAACTGCAGTTTTACCTTGACTCATGCTGTCCAATCCCTATCCTATCCAGTGTCAAGTAGTAGAATTCAACAACTTACAAGTAATTCGCTTTGTATCTTTAAGGCTATAAACATGACAGTAACCAGTTTAAACATGATCGATGCTGTTGCAATGGCCCATTTCAATGAGTTGAATAGAAATCAATTCATTAATTTATTTGAACGCCATTTCGAGCTACACTTTCATCCTACTCTCACATCGACTATAACTAGCCTCATGTAGTAGAATTCAACAAGTCATGCATATCAAGAAGTTCGAAGGAATACTACTACAGTAGATAATTTCTTGTGATATTATTTGGTAACATAGGATTGAGTTAGCCTATTCTCCTTTTCCTAGATGATGTCTCGTGGTCGAAATGTATCTAGTTTGTTTCCAGCAGTAGTCAAGAATGTGGTGTCCAAAAACAATGAGGTAAGAGTTGTATTTTTTAACCTTATTTTCTAAATTTTACATACACGGATGAATATAAAATAACAAAAAATTCTGTACAGTGTTATATTTGAGCATTACCTAACGGTCTTATCAAATGTCCAAGCACAATACGACTGTACGATGTAGTGGAAGCATGCTATAGTAAATACGATAAGGTAGAAATTATTCTAAGCATAGACCGAAACTAAAAAAATTCAATTGATGCACTTTTGATACTCCACTTTATAATTCCGCCGCTTGAATTGACAACATTCAACAACTGTCATAATCATGCAACAGACATTTTCAGTGATCCTGTAGACTCGTATTGTTAACAATCTTCTTACATTCAGTTTAAATTGTTAAAAAATCGTTGTGTGATAAACACAGATCACTAGACTTAGTTATTATTGAGCTTTCCTGGTAATAGCCCACATCATTTGCATTGTTTTATCGTATCAACATCATTTTAGTAGGCGACATGGCACAAGATAATCTCGTTGCTTCTACGTACGATAGAAACCATCGTATTGTGTATATAATACGAGTAGTATTTTGCGTCAATACGATGTTGTACTTTATATATGCGTATACATTATTTTCAATATTTTGAGGGCATTTTTCTAGTAATGTTGTTGCGTTATTTTTGACACTACAACTAACGGAAGAATTAATAATTCTGATGTCGCAGCAAATGTCTTCTATATCAACACTACTGTAATGTCAATTCATGGTTTTAATTCATTATTCTCCATTTTCAACAGATCAAAAAGTTGGTATTTGTTTATTTAGTGCGATACGCTGAAGAACAGCAAGATCTTGCTTTGCTATCTGTTAGCACCTTCCAAAAGTCATTAAAAGTAAGTTCCAAACCAAATAAAAAGAATTACCATTATTAATTACTCCTTTCCACATGAAGCGATAGCAATTTCATCACTAGATAGAATAAAGCTTATTACGGTATCCGATTCCCATTTCAACTACGTGTTTGTTAAGCATTGAGTGCAACTTCTACTCAACCATCATAATTGTATCTTTCATGTGATATACAATGTTATTGTAGAAATTATGTTTGCTTGCAACCAACAGCGCTATAATACTTCTGAATCAGAATGTTCCTGCAACTGTAATATGTTCTAACAATAAGGAATTTAAGTAAACTATTGTAGATTATATTTGTCAACTTTTATTTTTATTGAGATGCATTACCTGTTTTGCCATTACAGTACAATAGTTACGATGTACTGAATATTATCATCATCAGGAATTACAATTGTTCGCTACAACTCGAATTAGAACTACTCTAGCTAATATTAGAAAGTTGAATAGAATCTTCTTCCATACTTTACCTGTTTTAGTTTTAGCCATTGCTAATGACGGATGTTTGATATATAATTGTTGACCGACTATTGGGCATATTATGAACTTAAAGTATATACTCTATGTGGTATATCCTACTGTTAACTATGCTTTCCTCTTAAATCATTACTAAATAGGAATCCAACCAGTTGATACGTGCTAGTGCCCTTCGTGTTCTGTGTAGTATTAGAGTTCCTGTAATTGTTCCTATTATGCTCTTATCAATAAAAGAGGTAATCTATTTTGACTTTCATTTATAATATGACCATAACTATAGTTTATGCAAACGCATAATTTATACACCATTTACTACTTTAGGCTGCTGCAGATTTATCTCCATTTGTAAGAAAAACTGCTGCCAATGCTATCGTGAAAATATACAGGTTTGAAATGTGCTACATAGTCTCTTAAGCAAGCGTCATTGAAAGCCTGACTGATCTTACAGTAGTACAAATAATTTATGACTTCTATTTGAGTAGCTTAGATCCTGAGCTCAAAGATGCCCTAGTTGAAATTATCGAAAAGTTACTAAAAGACAAAACTACTGTAAGTTTCCCTGTCTTTTGCATAAATATTAATTGTTTTGATATCGTTGTTATAATTTACGTCTTATTTATCCTGTTACCAATATTAGTTAGTTGCTGGAAGTGCTGTTATGGCTTTCGAAGAAGTGTGTCCGGAACGCATTGATCTCATTCACAAAAACTATCGTAAACTATGTAATTTAGTAATGGATATTGACGAATGGGGACAAGTAACAGTCATCAACATGCTGACTAAATACGCCAGATCACAGTTTCTGGACCCCAATCAAAACGTACTGCACACCAAAAACTAAATATTTATGCCATAATTTGATTACTCCAATATTCCAAAATATTCTTAGAAGAATATGTGATTACTACACTTACATTAGGAAACGGAAGGCGAAGAACCTTTTTATCCTGACGACGATGATGAAGAGGAAGCCAAGGATGAAAGTGAAAATGGAGAAGCGAATGAACCGAAGAAGAAGCCTTATTTTATGGATGCTGATCATAGACTGCTCCTTAGAACAACTAGACCTCTACTTCAGAGTAGAAATGCTGCTGTAAGATAGTCTTAAACTAATCCGGATATACATTCAATTTATAATGAATTTTATAAAATTTTTCAATAAATCATACACATATTTATATTTAGGTCGTAATGGCAGTAGCCCAATTATACTATTATTTAGCTCCTCGTCTAGAAATGGTATCAATAATAAAGCCTCTTGTACGTCTCCAGAGGAGTCATAAGTATGTCCGATTGATTTATTTGCTTATTTACCTTGGTTTATTCTATTGTAATTCACTCATTAGTAACTGACATACTACCTTTACAGAGAAGTACAAATTATATCTTTAACCATGATGGCTACAATGTCAGTCAACTCGAAAGGTCTATTTGAACCTTACCTTAAAAGTTTTTATGTGCGCTCTACAGACCCTATACAAGTTAAATTACTAAAGGTTAAGAGATTCTTCTGTACTCTTTTGCCTACTTTTTAACATATATGTGTCATTAAAATTAAACCAACACTGACCTACTGTATAAACAAATATTTTACCTTTGATCAGTTGGAAATTCTAACCAATATTGCAACTGAATCTACAATACCTGCAGTTTTAAAAGAATTTCAGGTAAATCAATATTATATATTGTGTCAATGTACATCTCGTAAACTCTAACAAACTACTACTTGCTTGTAAAATGCGATTTAGACTTACGTAACAGGTAACGATAGAGAATTTGCTGTTGCTACTGTGCAAGCTATAGGACGTTGTGCGTCGAGCATAAAGGAGGTTTCGGATTCCTGCCTAAGTGGTTTAGTGTCGCTGTTATCAAATAAAGATGGTTAGTATTAACTTAACTATGTTCGTGGTCTATACATTCGCTTGGTACTATGATAAATTGAATGAATACAAATTGATATCCATTGCAGAAAAAATCGTTGGAGAAAGTGTAGTCATTATTAAGAAGCTATTACAACAAAACGTAAGACTAAAACATACTACGTAATTGGGTTTAATTTATTGATTCAATATTGAACACCATTTTCTACAATTAGCCATCTGAACATACAGAAATCATAAAACACATGGCTAAAATTATCGACCGAATTACAGTAAGCACCTTCATTCATAAATTGATTGATAAACCATGGAATAACAGAATTAAATCATTCTGATATTGCTTAGTTCCCTATGGCCCGCGCGAGTATAATGTGGTTAATGGGTGAGTATTGCGATAAAGTCCCTAAAATTGCTCCAGACGTACTTCGAATCGCTTGTAGAGGATTTATGACAGAGGTACGTTAGAATGTGTTGCAGATTAAACTGTCTTGCATTTTCGATAACTTAAATGTTTGACAGCGCTATTATATACTTACATATTATGCTCAATTCTTGAAGGAAAATATTGTAAAGCTGCAAATTATCAACTTAGCCTCAAAGTTAAATTTAACTAATCATAAACAGGTAAACCACACTTTAGCACTATTCAAGAAGTGTATAATCTCTAAAATCTACTATAAATTATGCCAATTTTCTAATACCCATGCGACATTTCTTCTAGACAAAATTACTTTGTCAATACATTTTTAACTTGGCAAAATATGATCTGAATTACGACATAAGAGATAGAGTCAGATTCTTACGACCAATCATTATGCCTTCTGAAAAGGTAAAAATTATACTAGTTACTAGTGTTCTTATGGTATTTCGAAAAAAAATAACTATAATCTCCGATATTTAACGTACACCTAGGGAGGAGCGTTACACAAATATGCCAAAAAGATTTTCTTTACAACAAAGCCTGCCCCTGTCCTAAAATCTGCTTTCATCGGTAACACTTTGAGTTTTAATCAGTAAATTGTAATATTAGGCATAGGACCTTTTCTTACGTCTTTATTTATTGAATAGGTCGTGATCGATATATCTTGGGCTCGTTGTCTCATATACTGGATCAAGAGGTATCTGGATATAGTGACCTACCGTCGTTCCCTGAAGAAGCCCCTGATCCGACTGTTCGAAACGTAGAGGTTAACAACCTACTATAAAACAAATACTGTCATCGATGAAAGTTATTGAACTATCTTTTGTATTAACTATAGGAAGAGGTACCAAAAATTACTAGTAAATCGAAAAAGAAAATGACGAGCATGTTAGAATCTTTCTATTCCGAATCAGAAGAGGAATCTAACGAAGATGAAGGTAGTAGAATTGATGAATAGTAAAATACGATTTGCGTTTATTTATAAAAGGTATTCTACTTTTTACAGAGTCTTCTGAAGAAGAATCAAATGATGATAGTGAAGAAGATTCGGATGGTTAGAAACATTAAATAAATCTCTGATATTGAGTGCTTTATAGTTATCATTTTGTGGAGTATACAAATTATACACTATTTGACAATATTCTGGAATGATGCATTTCAGAATCATCCGAGGACGACGATAGCGAATCAGAGGAATCTGATTCAGATTCAGATGAAGAATCAGATGAAGATGACTCATCGGAAGAAGAGTCTTCTTCATCGTCTGAATCTTCGTCGGAAGAATCAGAAGAATCGGAAGAATCTAGTAGTTCTGTCGAAGAAGAAAAACCTAAAGCTAAGAAAGTTAGTGCAAATGAAGATATATAAATCAATGACGTATAGATATATATCACTGCTGCATTATTTCTTATCTAGAAAATCAAAGAAGTTAAACCAAAGCAGCCAAATGCCGATGAACTATTATTATCATTCGATGACTATTCGAGTAATTTATAAGACTAATATCGAATATACTGTATACATTACGTGATATGTAATTATTTTTTAATACAAATAATTGATGTCAATGCACCTATTAGATACACCACCACCTGCAAATAACGCCCCATCGTACGCTCCAATAATTGATAGTAATATCTTAGCACCTGTAGATTATGCAGCTGCAGAAGTTATTTCAAAACCAGAACGTTCTACCACGGTTAGACCGTACAGTTAATATCGCAGCCAGATTCCATGAATCATATTTATTTGGTGTATTCTAATCATCTAATTTATACACTTTTTTAGATGCCATCTTTTGTACCTTCATCGCTTCCAAGACAGTCTTTTGATCTTTTAACCAGTGCTGGCGGACAGGGCCTTGCTGCTGTTTACCGATTTACTCGAAGCCCTTCATTACATGGATCAAATTTTGTTTCGGTTGAAATAACTTTCACAAACCATAGCCAAAGGGCGATACGTAATATTGGCATTAAAGATAAGGTCATTATATTATAATTGTGTATTACAATTTAGAAAATACTAACGCAAATTGTTAAATTCTTGTTTAATAGAAACTGCAAGCAGACATGATCATACGTGAATTCTCCGAAATTTGTATGTCATCCTTGCTTGTCTGGTCTCCTCTTAGGAGATAATTTAAATAGTTAAACATTCGATAGTATTCGATAGTATTTTAACCCATTTATTTGTCAATAGCTTCACTTGAAAGCAATGCATCAAAAACCGTCCTGATTGGCATTGATTTTAAGGACACAACGCACGCAGCAAAATTTTCGATAAGGTTTATTGAAATTAATGCAATTTCGGTTTCGCAATTCGAATTGCTGATACAGGATTATGCACCTTTTTAGTACACAAGAATTTAAATGCCCAGTTAACATTAAAGCTGTAGTGGGAGAACTTGTCAAACCTAGTAAAATTAGCCCGGAAAGTTTCAAAAAAGAGCAAGGTTTGTAGCTATTAAAGATTAATACATCTTGAATGTTGTTCTTTTCTTCTTCACCTTTTAAGTATTACCTTATGTTTATCATTTATTCATATAATACAGGTAAACTAGCCGGGATGTATGAAGTGTCCGATAATTTTAATATATCATCTTCGTTAAGTGCTCAAACGATATGTTCTCGAGTAGTGAAAGTCTTAAGCTGTAGTGTGATCAATATAGAAGAAAAAGAGAATAGTTTAAAATGTTATTTTGCTGCGCAAACTATATCTGGCAATCACTATCTTTTAGTAACCTTGCACCTTCGTAATTCAACTAATTGCTCCGTTACGGTAAATTGTGAAAAAATTGTTTTCAACTCGATGTTGACTAAGGATCTTAAAACAGAATTAACAACAAATTAACATTTATAACAGAAATTGTTTAACCTCCTGTAATGAAAATTCGATGCCAAACGTACATTTTAAGAGATTGTTGTTATGTAATAGTCTGAATGAGAGTGAGTTACTTTTACCCAATAATACATTACAAGATCATAATTCTGGGCACATCTGCAATTGTAAACCTTTGTAATATGTAATTAATGAGATATCAAGCTGATATTGTTAGATTGCCATTTGTAGATTACATAAGTACAGAAATTATAGCAAATTTTGCTTTGCATGATACTAAGAAATACCAATAGGTAGCTAGTGGAGAAGTAACTAGCTGATCATGTAGCTTATATTAATGATGACCTGTTATTTTAATGGCCTATGACTTTTCATAAAAGATAAATCATGAAAATTATATCTTATCAAGCAATTTATTTTCGAAATTAGGAATAGGTATGTGTTATGCAGAGTCTCTTATTAATTTACAGTCCAAGCTTATTTACTTAACTTAATATTGCATCACGTGAAGTATACATAGTATTCCAAATCAATATCAATAGCGATACAGCATTACAAATTGTCGTGTAGTTACGATCAAGTAAACAATTCCATATAATACATTACTATATTAAGTTTAAAATTTGTATTCTTGTATATCTCTTAAGGCTATTCAAAGAGTAAAATCTGCAATTTACTCTAGCAACAATAAGGAGGACTAATATCTATGTATGAAGAAAATCAAACAGAATCTATCGTACGTAGCATGTACGGTATCATGCAGTTTTAGAATTTTATATCATATAACAAGTGCAATCTAGGTAAATATGGTTACTGTAATGAAGCTTTTGCTTTCAATTCGAGCTCATTGCACATCATAGTAGCACTATGAAAAAACTCTATAATAAAGTTAATAAAATTTGCCTGGAAGACAATCTTTGCTAGAAGCAATAATTCAGTTAAATTCAACACTTAAATATGAGTCTACAGTTACTGTAGTATGGTTCAATATATCCTTAGGGATGCGGGGTGGATCCAATAATGTGTTGAAAAATGTATTGATAAATTTAGTGTGACAGTTTATACGGTATTTTAAGACTTATCAGGGCTGCGATGAATAAATAAATAAACAATAGTACATTTAAGTACAATGTAGTGTAATCAATAGACTATTGGATTATACTTTTATAACATACTTGTATCCCAATAGCAGTATCTATTAGCAGAATACAAATAACGTTTCATGTGCATAATATTCGTGTAAAGTTATTGCATTATCAAAGTATTAGTTTGTAAAGATATAAGGTAACAATAATAAATTTGAGCCAAGCAGCATAAAGTAGTTAGTTGATTGAAAGTGTACGTATGTTTGTAGATTTCAGTCATTCATCGTGTAGCCATCATTTATCGACACATTTGTAAGGTATCCTCCTATTAAATGCTTTAATCAACCACGACTCAAATCCTTGTTTAATCTTCCGATTTATCGTCAATTTTCATTGCGGTCAATCATAAGATTGATAAAGTACCTGTAAAGCAGTAGATACGCCAAACAACAAGAATCATGTCAGTAGACAATCAGAAATAATGCCAGTCTACAAGCTAATATCATTTTCTAGCGTTAGCTACGTTTTGCAATAGCGTAAGCTGTATTGCTCTTGACTTGCTTTAATGAAGAGTAATATTAATCAATTATTTATAATTCAGAGAGAAGATTTCATGTTACTTCAACCATTGATCAGCACCAAAATTTTATGACACTTTAGTGCTATCAAGTCAGTAACAGATGATTCATCATGGAGTGCATAAGTGTTAGCCTATGCATAGTAAGTAAGTAGATTATTAATATTGACGTGGAACTACATTATGTTTTACTATACTGTAGTATCAACACATTGGCGATACAAGATAACGCAGTAAATCATTGCAGCTTGGATAATGTTCAGTAGTTTATGATACGACTTTGATATTATCCCCATAGGACTAGTCAATAATTAGCTTCTACAATAAGAATTTATGATGAATGAGCCCTTGTTGGGACGATATACAGTTATTTCTTGAACAGCACAAGCATACATAAGAGTGTGTCGAAAAAGAGTCAATTTTAGTTGAATGCTTGAAAGCAATCCTGTCTTACCCTTTCCCTAGTGTTAAATTTCTATTCGAGCCATGAAGTATAATTCGGCGGCAGCTACCACAACGGCAACAAAGAGTCCAAATAAAACTCGAAATGCAACGTTAGGAAATGCATGTTTTGATGCAAAGAAGCCAAATGCAAAGGCTGAAGCCACGGTAATGACAAAGTTGATGATACTGCTGAGTTGGCGACGTGTCGATCGTAGATCTTTACCTAATGTTTCCTTGGCTGATTGCTTTGGACTAACATCCTTGACCATCTCTTGATATTCACGATTGGCTTGTTGTGCTTTCAGTCTTTCTAACCTAGCCAGTAATTCAGGATTGCGTTTAGGTGGCTGATATGCTTGGCGATATAATTCACTACCAGCCAATAACTGATAGAGGTAAGTTTTCTGTGTGCCGTCATCACCCTTCGTTTTGACAAAATATTGATGAATGGATTGAACTAATTGGAATGGAATAGCTTCAGGCCATTGTGATTGATCTTTCTGCGTTAAATTGTGTAATCTGGCATGGAGATCATGAGGCAAATCGGATCGTTTGCTGACCTCAACAGCAGCTTGATGCAAGCGTTCGGTGAATACAACCTCCATCTTGCTTGATTGGGAATTACTTTATCCTTTTACGGCGACAATCTGTATGTCTGTACGTCCACATGGCAGTTCCATGTCTAGGGTACTGTACTGTACACTCGTGTACAGTATATTGTACTGTATTACTGTCTAATGAGTGTTGTGAGGGTAAGTCACGTTGAATAAAGATGACGTAATCACCTGGGGACAACATGATCGGCATCTGACCATCTGACCGTGGCCTCCACGACGTACAGTACAATGTACTGAGTACACACTTGAAATACTGTACAGTACAGTACTGTAGAGTAGCCAGGACAGTGCGGTGTGATTCATTTCCTATCAGCTTATTCAAAATGCAATCCAATACTTTAATATTAATCGATTTTAAGTAAAATGGATATCGGTCGATGTTTATCCGATCTCTCTCAGTGCATCATATGAAATTGAATTCATTTTCTAGTGAAAATTAGTCACTCACTCCATTATGCACCGATTTAGCTACAGTCCAGTTTAGTACAGTACTGTAGATCATACTGTACTGGACTGGACTGTACACTGTACTGTGCAAGTGTGCATTGTACAATCGGTACTACGTATACCGGCTGTACTGCGCACATGCAGTAGTAGGCAATCAATCCGATGATCAGGAGAGTCTTTTGTTTACTTAGTACAGTTCTGTCCTGGCTGTACTGCGCAAATGCAGTAGCGTCAGTCAAAATCAATCAGAGAAGTCTTTACCTTGCTCAGTCCAGTAAGTTGGTACAGTACAGTAAACTAAAAATTTGCTTACTTCTTACCGGTAGTAATGTACCGTCCGCGCTGTTTTACTGTGGTCGTGCAGTGTGCGGACCGGATTAGACCGGACCCAGTTCTGAAGACCTGTACTGTACTGTACATTGTACTGTACAGTATACAGTGTACAGTACCGTACTGTACACTGTAGAGCACCGTTGGTGGCAGGCTTCAGTACAGTATGGTCGCTAATAGGCTTGGATTTTTCTTGCTTGTGTATGGCGTGGAAGCAGAACATATTGTGGCGTTACGACCTTTCTGACTGCAGCGTACAACACATCATACCATACACGTGCCGTGATGATGCTATCAGCAGACGATCAGATGTTTTCCATTTCCTCTGCACAAACACCAAACATCACCCATACACGTTGGCTATCACGTTTCTGCGTCCATCTCTCATCTCTTCAACTTGTTTCATCAACCAAACTGCCAACCAAGGATGGCAGACTAAATAGAGGAATATTCATTCCTGTTAGCCCAGTAAAGTCAAGTATTGGCACGGTCGGTACCAGTACTGCACCATTTGTCTTACAATACCTGGAACAACCTGGAACAACACCTTCCCAATAGAGCCAATGAAATGGCATCAATCGTACCACGTGTTGAGTCCACCCGTGCCCAGCAAAAGATTTTTGGCTACGCGTCACCGGCCAGTCTACTGACGCAGTCGGTACACCACGATGCTACGTCCACTATGGGTCGACCTGCCAAGTAACACGTCACTAGCATGACGTGTTACGTGACCTCAACCATTGGGCACGTCGTTTCAATAAAGCAACGGGACGACGACTACAACGTTACTCGTCCGAAGGTTGACTGCGGGAAGGACAGCGCAAAAAAAAAAAAAACATGGCTCTAGAATTAACTGCAGAAATGAAGCAAGAACTTGCTTCTGTTGCCAAGCAAATTGTCGCTCCTGGCAAAGGTATTTTGGCTGCTGATGAGAGTACAGGAACAATGGGCAAACGCTTAGCGAGCATCGGTGTTGAGAATGTAGAAGATAATCGTCGAAAATTTCGTCAATTACTCTTTACATCCAGCAAAGAGCTTGGAAGGTATATTAGTGGCGTTATTCTTTTTCACGAAACTTTATATCAGAAAGACGATCAAGGCACACCATTTGTTCAAGTACTCAAGGACAACGGTATTATACCAGGGATTAAAGTAGACAAGGGTGTTGTACAATTATTAGGTACAAGCGCCGAAACGACCACACAAGGCTTAGACGATTTAGGCAAGCGTTGTGCCCAGTATAGAGCCGATGGTGCTCAATTTGCCAAGTGGCGATGTGTCCTCAAGATTACAGCTTCAACACCCAGTGAATTGGCTATTCAAGAAAATGCCCATGTACTAGCCCGATATGCTAGTATTTGTCAACAAAATGGAATCGTTCCTATTGTTGAACCCGAAGTGATACCAGACGGCGACCATTCCTTGCCAGTCTGTCAAAAAGTCACTCAAAGAGTACTGGCGGCGACTTATAAGGCTTTACACGATCATAATGTTTTCTTGGAAGGAACCTTGTTAAAACCCAACATGGTCACTGAAGGTGCCTCTTATCAAACCAAAGCTTTACCCGCTGAAGTAGCTAAGGCTACCGTTGTCACGCTAGCAAGAACTGTACCTGCTGCTGTGCCAGGAATTGTTTTCCTTTCCGGTGGACAATCCGAAGAACGAGCTAGTATCAACTTGTCAGCGATCAATAGCTGCCCAGGTACCAAGCCATGGGCTTTATCATTTTCATTTGGAAGGGCATTGCAAGCGAGCGCTCTAAAAGCTTGGCAAGGCAAGGTGGAAAATACCGCTTCTTCACAAGAAGAATTTCTCAAGAGAGCTAAAGCCAATGGCTCAGCAACGTTAGGAAAATATGCCGGCGAAGGAGCTGATAGTGCTGCTGCTTCACAGAGTTTGTTTGTCAGCAATCATGTCTACTAACCTAGTTTCGATGATGAATTTGTATCTATAGATCATCATCAATGATCGTATTGGTATGAAGAAATTGCTATCCTTGTTCCTACTGATCATTTACTAGACATTGACTGTAGGATAAATGATAACCTACGTTAACGTAGTACTTACTTCAATTGATTCTAATGAATTGATAATAATTATTGTAGATCAATTAAAATCATTAAAATTGCAATAAAATAAATGCCAATCAACAACAACTGGTGATGTAAATTATCTTTCAAGCCAACGCATTAACTAACCAACTCAACATCCACTCATAACCAGTTACTACCGTGTTAACTTACCAAATGCAGTATTAATAATAATGTGTGCAACGCACAACAGACTCGCATTTCATCATTTCCAACCGTACTCGCTACTCATGCATTCCCTCCCTACACGACATGATTAACTGTAACTTAAGTAAACAAAGGCAGTTACTAGGTAATCAGTTTTCGTTCAATTTATCCCACTAGTCGTAAGAAAAAGTTACTATCCTTTTCTCCAATAACTGTTTTCATCCACCTTCGAGATTGTACCCGTGCAAAAAAATGCCTTACCTAGGCAATGCGATTCCTTGCATTCCGTGTACAAATTGAATCAACGTTTATAAAACAGTTACACCAAATTTAAAATCTTAGCCCACTATGAATTATTAATTGAGGAGTGGGTGTTAATAGCATAGTTCCTAAGCCACTTAATGTCCAACTCTACAGTAGTGTTGATACTTTAATGGCAAAATTGAGTACTACAATATGCATCGCCGTTGACTTACAACGCGAATAAACTTTGTTAATCTTCCACATAGAATTAATCGTATCATTGCAAAAAACAAAAACAAATAGTCCATAACCTACATGGGAATGATTAAAGTCAACGCTATATTGCCAAAGATCGTTTTAGTAAAAGTTTTAGCCGCCTTTATTGTCTCCAATGTTAACTCGCACCGATTCTATTTATTGACCAAAATGCGATTGCCTGGAGCATGCATACTCTTGCCAAACAAGTTATACAACGATGTAGATTTTATTCCATGATTTTTATCACAACATTTTAAAATTTTATACAGCAATTTAATTACAGCATCAGTATTTTCAGATAAATTTGAATAAAGTATGCTTTGACTTGTATTTACATACTTAAAGGTACATACATCTTATCATGATTAAAGCACTTAAAAAAAACTGAAAAATATGACAACCGCGTACATCCAAGTTAATCAATACAATATGCTAGACCCCCACTTGGCAAGAAAAATGAAAGCACCTGGTGCTATAATTTCTCTAGTATAACTAATATAAAACAGTTGATGATTAATGTGACACTGCAAATTACCAACACTTGCCCATTAATACTAAACGTGTAAACAATCATAGGTTATCACCGTTTCAAGAAAAGATTATCAGTTGTGTAATAGCAAATCAACTACAGTATATTAAATCTAATAGCACTTAGCTCAAATTTCATATGATAAATACCCTTCTTGATACACGTACTTTGTGCACGTTAAAATATGTGATATAACTTAGAATTGCTCGACCAGATACCCTCCTCAAATTATCAAAATTTGCAAGACTAGTACAGTCAACAAGAGCTGATATTGACTATAGTTTCCTTTTTCTAGATGTATAGAACTGATGATTCAATTTGCTAATAAACACGATACCATCGCCTATAAAGTTTCTCATCAATTGGATTGATGAATACTGTATGGACATCATTCATCTAAATATTCCCAGAGATCCATGTCATATCCTTCGTAGACATGCCGCAGTAATGCTTCACATCGACCTTCACAGTATCTGTAATGGACAGTAGTACCAAATAGCATTCAATTACATAAGCGTAAAAAGTATAAAAGATACATTAAAATGTCATCCTATCGCTATGGAACTAATAGTATTGAATATAATTTCATACTTTGCCTTATCCTGAACTTTTTGTTTAATATTAGACAGTTCATCAGTTGTAACATCCCTTTCCAAGTACTCAGACAATCTCTCGGTCGCCATTTCAAGATCTTTTTGATTTGCCTACATATCATTTAGTGAGCAGCAAGAAGTAAATCCGCGATACAGAGTAGATAATTTATAGAAAGAAAATTATTATAAATGTTTACTTACTTCAAAGATAGTAGCTTGGTTGTTGCTTCTCAAATAAAATGCAAAAACGTACGTATATTTTAATGTATTCCTACATTTACACAGGATATCTACAGCCTTTTTCAAAAACTGAACCTATATGTTAGTAGAGCACTAGTTAGCACTAATGTTGACAACCGAAGCAATGATAATAAGTTTTCAAGGAAAAAGATAATGGCAAATTTACAAACTTTATGGTTACCTCAATCCAAGACATATTATGTTGTTGCATTTCTTCCATTTTAAATTTTATTTTGGAATACAACTGTAGAATATTAGAGATAACAACGTTATTGCTGGAGCTCCATCAAGGATTTAGAATAAAATTTAACTCAACCTTATGTTCTAATTCTAAACTTTGGCGATGATTCATATATCTATCGCAGTAGAATAAATATCGATTCAAAGCAGCACGAGATTTCTATCGGAAAGACAGAAGAAAAATATAAAAAGTTGTAAAACTGGTAAAAATCAATGAAAATGTATCAAATAGAGAAATAGTAAATGCAGCTAAGACGAAAATTGTCACGTAACCTCTTGCGCTGTTCTAGCAGCTACAGAGTCGTTTGCATCATATCTATTACAGTTATACCTTTATGATGAATAAATTCAATATCGTTAATATGATATAAAATGGATACAAGAAATTATTGAAAAGATGGAGATATTTAGTTCATTATAATTTTGCGTTACATACCAACTTGAACCATGCGGTGACCAAGCACTCAAGCAGATCCAACAAAAGTCAAACTATATCATCATTGAATGTGATCATTATATTAGAATCTGCATGGATTCATATTAGTACCGTAGAAGAGAATCAGCGTACAACTCATATATCATTACAACTATATAGTGGTAAGTAAATCCTAGGTTACCTTGCAACTCTTGTTTTGACAAATCATATGATTACAACCTCCGTTCTTTTCAATAGTTGCACGACACTTTGGACATTCTTTGGTATTTGCTGATATCCAATGAGCAGTTTCACTGTCATCATTACACTTTCTTAGCCACTTTTTTAACAGCTGTTAGCGATAGTGGGTTGAAAAATTGGGGGTCACACTCAAACGTAGGATACTACAGGATTACGCCATAACTGATGGCACTTACAAATGGTATGCGTAGCTTACCGGACACCTAACAGGTTCATGAATAGGTTGAAGGCAATGGAAGCAAAATGCATGGCCACATATACAGGTCACATTACGAGTTCCAGCAGTAGTTACTTTAACAACAACACTACAACCAGGCGATGGACACCACTTCATTAGATGATGGCTCTGCAAAAAAGTTAATGGCTTGAATTGAACGCAATAAAGATCAAAGTCTTTTCAAATTGATTTATAATTATAAGAAAAATCTAACCATAACAAATCCATCTGTTAGGCGCTGATGATATTTAGTTTTAATATCGCTGCCTCGTAATAAACTCCTACATTTTGATACAGCAAGCATTGGAAATAATGAAATTACTCGACAATCACTATGAGTAGGCACAATTGACTGTAGAGTGAATAAAATATGCAGAGCCTTTATACTGTCATGAAATTGAGGATGTAGCCTATACACTGTTAAATTGCATGCTAAAGGTAATCGTTTAACTTACAATATAGTTTCATAATCCGTTAGAATATTGCAGTCATTGGCTGGACAAGCAATTTTCTAGAAATTCAATAATGCAAGATATTAACACTGCATGATGAGTCTTTATAACTACTTGTAGCAAAGATGGAATTGTATAAATTAACATTTGGAAGACTTTGGAAAAGATGCTGTCCACTGTGTTAGATGATATCGTAATTACTTACTTGTCCCTGTCCTTCATCAATAATTTTAATTCTTAAGTATTCATTCCAACAATCGATGCAGAAAAAATGACCACATTGTAATCCATTCATATGCTTTATAAGAGATACAATTTATATTGGAATAGGAGTAGAAGATTAGTTTCTTGCTATCCATGACAGCATAAAAGAGTAGATTTATAAGCATATTGTAGACAATAAGTGAAGTAGGATAAAGTTGATGTAACATTTACCTGAGAAGGCAAGTAGCATATATCGCAGACTTCCTGAGTTGTTAAAGGACGCTTAGTCTGTCAAAGATTAATTTGAAATTTTGGTCAGTCCACTTGATACGTGTGTATTTTTTTGCTGATACTGTAGTATCGATTTTATGAGTGCACATCATCAAGCCAATATCAACAAATCAAGTACAATGGTGAAAGTAATATTTTTGTTTTCACTTTTCCTTGATCAGTGTGTACAAACTGACTGCATGGAAAATGAAGTAATATTGTTTGTATTGCTCGAGACTACCTTGATTACCCGAAGTTTATGCTATGACTGAAAAGTAGACGAATTACTGTCATGTATCGATGTTGATATGATTTACCTTTCCTTTCAATCGAAAAGGATTAATGGTTTGTGCTTCTTCAAATATCTTATCTTGATCACCTTCATAGTACCTTAAAGTTTGATTATTGACAAAAATTGACAATAAGAATGATTCCTCTTTTTTGTATATTACGTTGTCATGGATGGAAAGATACAATTGAATGGTTACAACTACGAAACGACTATTTGCATGAGATGACGATAGATACATGCTATTAATACGCTTACGAATCAAGACTGCACGTATGATCCGATTTGTTGACAGTATGCTAATCATGTGTAAAGAGTATATTTTTGCAAGAAGAGAGTGAATAATGCTTCCTACCTTTCCATTAATTTTTCTTTATCCCATTTGAAATGATTTAATAGGATACAGGTTATATGAGGTGGAAGCTTTTTATGTTATCCATGTATCATTCAATTAGGAAATAGATGAAAGGAAAATTAGAAATGAATCAAATTAGAATTGAATGTATTGTGAAATGATGGTCCACAATTCATTTGCAGTAACAAA
Organism: Trichoplax adhaerens; assembly: GCF_000150275.1. Taxonomy (NCBI): domain Eukaryota; kingdom Metazoa; phylum Placozoa; class Uniplacotomia; order Trichoplacea; family Trichoplacidae; genus Trichoplax; species Trichoplax adhaerens. The sequence goes on along the minus strand of NW_002060957.1, from coordinate 228,575 downwards.
TCGATTGATTGATTGATTGATTGATACTGGATAGTGCGGCTATACAGACATGATTGAGAGTCTTGCTGATGATGCCGTAACTGTCTTGTGTTGTAGAAATGGTCAAGGGAGGTTGGCACTTCAATGATAGACTACAGTGTAGGTTGGAAAGTGGTTTGAACTCATTGGCTAGACAAGCAATGGAGCTCCAGTAGCATGGATGATATCGTTGATTTAAGACTAGCGATTGCTCAAGATACCACAGTCCATCTCCTCTTGCCTACTATGTGGATAGCATTGCAATAAGACTGTTGATGATCGGCAAGAGTAGCGTGGATGAATTCTTCTACAAGTGTCTAGTCCACTGTTGTCGATGCTCTTGTAAACATTGCCGTCTTGGGTCTGCATGACTGCACTGCACCTTCCATCCACGCCATTCAACGACAGTACGATGATCATCATCGACAGCCATGTCTGCTGACTATCATCATGGACTCAAATCAACTGTCTGACTGCTTTCCTTACCTGTAAAATAGCGTTGACCTCGTCCACCACTTTCATCATATAATTGAAAATTTGATCGGAAGTCAGACATTTATACGAAGTCGGTTCATCCATAAAATCGTTGGCTTCTCCGTGTGCAGTATTTTCTCCCTCACTATAAATGCCATCATCGGAGGAATTATAGTTGATACTTGCGTCGCTTTCCACATCGTAAATTCCTTCTTCGTCGCTCTCCATGATGAAAATCGAGCAAGCCCGACAGCGATCAACAAATGGCGGACGACAACAGTGATGAATTGCTTCAAAATGACGGAATGCTTTGTTTCACTCGCAAAGTCAGGTCACTACACCGAGTTGATTCAACAGTCGCTAGGGGGTCACTGCAGTCTACAGTACACTGACTACAGTATGATGATGGACGCTGACCACCAACGCACATACTGTACACAGTAGAAATTGAGATACGATAACATGTAGGGAATGGGCCGGAACGCGGATGCGCAGTTCAGGGCCTGCCAAACTGCACCTGCGTATTTCTTCCAATATTGCCCCAAAGTGGGCAAACTACGCAACATGATACTATCCAATCCAGTACAGTGTACAGTACAGTACAATACAGGACAGCACTGTACACTGTACACTGTACACTGCATTGCGTTCATTCTGCAAAGTACAGTATGCAAAATACAGTAGGCAAAATACTGCCACTACAAGTATACTGAATAAGAACAATTCATGACTCCCGACCTTCTACTATACCTACAACATTTCATCTAGTACTAGTAGTACTATAACAGTGTCGGTATTGACGTAGTAGACGTCCTGCAAAGGAATCCATTGGATTGAAAATACCAGTATGCTTTACTTATACGAGTATACAGTACACTAGTACAGTACTTGTACTGTACTGTACAGTACAGTAATTATTCTATCATCTACAGTAGAGTCCTCTATAGTACAGTACTGTACTGTACAGTGTACAGTGTACAGTACATGTCAAGTTTCACGAAACACTAGCAATATTGTCGACTACAGACTCTCATAGACGGTCTCTACTGTCGACTGTGCGGTTTTTCCTTGACCATGCGTCTGCTCAGTGCAGTATGGACGGCCTCGTCTGCTAAGAAAAGTCCGTCTGTCCGAGGGAGTGATTCAGTCCAGGTCTTCTAGTCAATGATGACAGCAATCACAGGACTGTACAGTAATAAATTGATTTATTTTGGCCTATTTTTGATTGGAGTTTTAGTTTAGTTAGTAAACGTCGACTCCATTTTTTAGTGTCTCTACCGTAGGTATGCAGTCAGTACAGTACAGTACTTGCATGACAGAAGTACTGTACACTGTACATACAGTACTATGCACTGTGTGCTACTATCTCATGAGAGTAGTGAACTGTACTGTACATTACCGTCTGTCAAGCACCAGTATCGTACAGAAAGACGGATGGACGCGTCGCGGCCGTTTGACTGCAAAATAATGAGTGGGGGGCTAATCATCGTTTTACTGCTTATTCTAGTATACGCTACTGCCCAAAACGTCTACTCCATTCCACAAAATCGACCAAGCGGCTAATTATTCTAGTATACGCTACTGCCCAAAACGTCTACTCCACTCTACAAAATCGACCAAGCGGCTCATTTAGACCAAAATGGTGGACAGTATAAGGGTATCGTTTCCAGACATACGCTTTAGGTGAGATGACCAGCTAAAGAGTCAGCCCAGTCATTTTCGTATACTGAACGACTGTTGTCAGTCCCTGACCCCGTAGCTCGACTCGGAACTGGACTGAACTGGGTCTCTAGTGTGGGACCCAAAAGGGACAACTTACAGTACAATACTGTACTGTAGAATGGTACACTGTATACTGTACACTGTGCACAGACGGCCGGACATGACACCGTCGTCAATTTCGCGGGTTTGTCGAGTTGCAGGCTTTCAGCCATTGCCCAATCCACCATCTCGTAGTAGCTGGTTGCTGTTGTGTGGTTGCCTTCAAGAGAGAAACTTGATTTAATTTAGGCCTTAATATGAAAGATAATGGTGAAAACTTGGTATGGGCTAGAGTAGCTCGTTTTGCACCGTGGCCTGGCCTAGTAAGTAGGATAGTATACTTGACATACGAACGCTGCTTTCGTCATTCCTTTGCACTGCATCAGCATGATGCAAACTTTCATTCCAATTGAATTAAGTAGCCAAAATAAGGAGCAGTCATGGTCTTTCAACTTTCGTTCGATCATGGCATAACTGTAGATATTATCGATGTCGTATAAAACTGACAACAGCAATCATCATTATCCTACATCTTCACTTCTCCAATGACCAGTAATGACGTCGATTTGTGCTCAGTTTCGGTAGCGCTAGGTTTCCATGCGCCAGCTTACGGTACAGACACAAAAATCAATCACAACAGCAATATTGCAGTGGTAGTGCTGTATGGACGCTAGAACGAATCTACTATACTTGCACAACTCGTTCTGTTTGGCCGAACTTCTACTTTCACAATATCAACCAAGAAATCTTATTTCGCAAAGACCCAGATGGGAATAGACACAATCCCGTATAAAATAGTTTCCTATGTATATTCATCACTTGCGACTTGATCTTGTAATGAATGCTTGCCGCTACCCTAATTTACCTACTGTATAACCGCATATGCAATACAAATAAATGATATGTGCTGATTAACGCCAATCACTAGTGAGTTACCTAATTAAAGGGATACCAATGTCTTGTTCACTGGCGTCAATGGGCTCTATACTGTATACAACTCACGCTTTGTTGTAGATATTTTCATCCTGATATACTCAGCAAAAGGACAAGGATTGACTTTACGATTAGAGTCCTATTCGCACGGCTATGACGCATGTTCTCGACCCATTCCATAGTGGCTATCAATCAATTTCCTTCTTCCTCACCTATGCTCATTACAATCATCTAATATCAAATAATGTTGACGCTTAATTAGAACACTCATACGCCTATTTCTGCCAGTTTGCTAAACTGCTTAATTCATTTTTTTTTATTATTCCTGGCATACCCCTACTTGCCAAGTAACAGGCCTATCAGCCTTGAATCTTTACCATGGTTACAGTAAAGGCGAATAATAGTAGTGTACAGTTTGCATTAAAGTCGTTTGCAATATAGACATACTCGCACATCGATAGATTAACAATGTAAATGCAGAGTTTGCTTAATTAAGAATCACTTCAAATTGCAAGCCCACTACAGCCTAACGAGATTTATTACACTGTAGACAGCTCATTATTAAATCGAACCGTGTTAAAAGCAGTGCTTAATCAACTGCACAAATATCCAATTATATCCATGGCTATTCGGTATCTCTATAATGTACAAAGTAAAAAATTTTCAAAATTGCCATGAAACGCATGTTTGTTAATATACCAATGCTATCATAATACAACATAAACTTGTCAAGTTTTTCCCTTATTTATTGATATTATAGAATCTGTTACTAATAATCACAAACTGATAGATTGTACACGATGAAGAAATCAAGACTTTAAAAACCAAGACTATCAGAAATGAAAAAGAAGATCAAGAAGCAAAACTAATCCATTTCCTAGGAACGTATGAATAGTAAGTTGCTATGCGTCAAATGTTGAAAATGAATCTACCTCTAACAATAAAATAGACCATTTCTGACCAGCAGCATTCTCTATTTCAGCTTTTGGGTATTGCCAAAGCACGTTATTACGTACTCGGATGGTATTGATAAAAAATTGCACCGTAAAAGTAAAGGAAAGCTATTCATGGTATAGAATTGTATACGCTATCAATTTTATTAATTGTATGATATCATACAAGATCACTTGTAAAGTTCGCTTAAGTCATAATACGGTATACATTACGTTATTTATTCATAACTGCTCTATTCTTTAGCAATCAATTCAGGAAGCAGATAATTACCTCAATCATGGAAAGTACCCTGAGCATTTCTTCGATCAGTCAGATGATGAATCGGAAGATGAATCTCAACAGGACTCTAATAACATGGTAAATTTTATGATAGTTTTATATAAAATGGTATGCATATCTTTAACCGTAACGGTAAAGTCTTTAGCGCCAGTAGAACCAAACATACCCGTATACTAGTGCTTTGTAAAACAACAGCAATGAAGAGTGTTAAATCGTATCTAACTAGGAGAACGAGGAAGAAAATGTAGGAAATCAAAAATTAGACAATAATTCTGTGAATGATGTAGAAAATAATGGTGGTAATACTACAAGTTCACCTTCAAAATCCAAAATGGGTGACAAACAGACGGCTTCAACCAAAAGAAAAGTGGGTAAAGGGAATAAAACGCCAGCAAAAAAGCCTAACAACAACATTTCCGATGTAAAACCTGTCCTATCCAAGAAAGAGGTAATAAAAATAGCTTGAAATCTTCACCATGCTCACGTTCTCTTAATATTTGCATTTACTGTATATGTTTGTACATAGGAGGGAAGGTTACGATGTCTCAAAGTAATGCAACAACTTGGCTTAGCTCCTTTGTAAAGTACAGTAGAGAAAATCTTAAAAAAGAATTCTGTAAGGCGGAAACAAAGTATTACCCCTTAATTATTGTTTCTTTTTCCGAATTGTTAATAAATAAAATGTAGTTCGACCTATTGTTATAAAATGAAACTTAAACCTTAGTTGTTAACTATTCTGCAAATATGCTGTAGAAATGTTTGTAGAGTGCTTCTACAATTGTCAAGTTTATGTCATCGTAGTACTTAGTTAATCTAACGCATAAGACAAGTGTAGTCACTCTCTCCAGTCGACGAAATGGTTATTTTTTTTATAAATATGACGTTGAGTTAGTATCGCCTAAAATGAGTAATTTATCTCCTTACGTGAGTTCTTAACCTAGCTGATAATTCAAAAAAATTTAGTTTGTGTATAAAAGCAAAGAACGCACGTCTACATGTTTAAATACTCTGTATTGCTATTTTTGCGCATCGTGACATACCGATAATATCTTGATTTCTATGGATAATTGGAAGTGTCTACTACAGTATGGGACATACAGACTTTGTAAATGATTTTGTAGCTGTTACTTAGTATCAATGATTAATTGATACACAATTTTATTATGAGGTAAATTTTTTTTGATCAGCATTTTATACTGCTGTGATAGACTTGCTAATTCTATGATAAATACTTGAACTAAAATTATTGCCAATGATGAAGCTACAAATTTCAACTACCAGCTAGTTTGAGCAATGAAATTATGACTATAGCTAAATTTTCCTTTGCTTCAAAACGAAGTTTTCTCCTATTGTTGGTCAACAACTTGTAATGTTTATGAAAATTCATGCTATGAATATTATCTATACTTTGCAAATAAATTATATAATCATATGTATTAAAGCCTTATCAATGAATCAATTTTTACGATCAAGATAAGGTTAAAGCATCAGGTTCCCATTGATCATTACATGGCATCTGGGTGTAATTAGCTAAAAATGCAGCAAATGTAATATTGTACAGCTCTTAACGCATGAGCTCTCAAATTTTCATCCTACTACAACACACCCTAAGTCACTAAGGATCTGAATATTTCAGGTTGTTGAATCAAAACTTGAACAGGTAACGCAAGCTAAATATCGAGCAGATGATGTTCATATGTTTTACTCTACATCTTTTCTATTTAATTTCACAGATTACTGAAAAGTTCATTTGTACCAGAAGTATGATCAACATGCATTTTGCGTTTTAAGTGAATTGATTAATTAATTATCACTCCAAGCACAATAAAGAGTTGAAAGCAATGAAATAGTATTGAAAATAAAATTGTAAATTAATTTATATACAGATATTATACTAAGTAGTCTATAAATTGCTTTTAAATCTGCAACTAGAACGAAATGCAGCATTTTAGATAGGATATAAATTTTCAAAGAATCCATCCCATATTAAATGACAAACAAATCACAAACAGTCTCTGCAAGGTAGGGCCGAATACGAGTACAGTATAATAAATGAATTGAACGACTGTGCCAACGATGAAACTTTATCCTATAATGTCACAATTTTTCATTCATTCTGAATCAACCCAAGCTCCTTATTCATGATATATTCGTCCACATGACCATTGGCTACAAATTTACCATTGATGTGTAATACTGGAATTTCAAACTGGTATAAATCAAACCATTCCTTGTTTCCTGGACATAAGATGTCGACCTCCTCGTAGTCAATCTGTAAATAATTCATATCTGAGTATAAGTGACTGATACTGTAAAAGCAAATAACAAGTTCTGTATGAAGAACTTGCATATCAATAGTCAAACTGTAAATAATCCATATCTGACTACAAGCTACTAATACCGTAAAAATTAATTTCAAGTAGAGTATGAAGAACTTGCATGAGTAGTAGCAAAATATCAGTGCATACGACCTGCTGATAATTAAATTGATAACTTAATTTAATAAGCTTGGATCCAGTACCAAAACATTCCTTTCCATTTGGCATCCAGTACTGGCATGCACTCGAACACTACCTCACTATCAGCCATTCTATCATACCAATATTCTTCTCTTCCAAACACCAAAGAGTTAGTTATGCTACATTATTTTTATATCATTTTCTTCTTACTGTAAATTATTAACTTAATACATGTGTATATGTATACTGTATTACGCATAATATTGTATACGCGCTATGCGGTTAACGTTCGATATGTAATAGCAGCCTGTTGTGATATCTATGTTTACAATTCCGTTCTAATAAGGTAGTATAGCTATCTCTACTGTGCATTCTAAAAATAGAATGAATACCTTATTGCGATATTGCAAAATAACTTCTTTTGCTTCTTCACATAGTGGGCAATCCTTCTATTTGATAGTTGATGTACCGATATACGTACATAACAGTAGATAATGAAATGAATTTAATATCTTGTGCATGCCACATGGAACTTGTCTATACTGTACAACGGTTAAAGTAGGAAAGATGTTCATCATTGCACAGGCAAAAATTGATACAGCTACCCAACGCTTCAATTAATAATATCGACGTGAAGTATAGTAAAATCAAATTTATTGCCGACTATGAGTGTTTAATACCTTTTTATTGATTAGAATTATGAACGAAACAATAAATCCAAGTAATGAATCACTACTCTACATTCTACATTAAAAGTGATCCATCCATCATTAAGGAAAGACGAAACATGTCTACTAGACTTACTTTAGTAAAGAGTGTAATTTTGGGTAAAGACGAGAATTTTTGAATAGGATGAATACTGAAAACTAGGCGATTCACGGTGACTCGACGAGCAAGACTAAGGATGGATCTTGATAATGCCATTGGAGCCTAAAAACTTGACGATGATCTTGCCCTCTAGTACAGTAAGTGCAGCTGACTTCCAAATTGCTGTGCTAAATGACTAGCATTCAACAACGACTACTACGTTCATCAAGTGATTTTTACCCCACTGTTTGACAACTTATCACTTAGAACAAGCTCTAATCACATTGATGCACCAAACTAGGCAACTCAGCTCTTCTTCCAGTTGCTCTCTTTCCTATTTTAATGCTGATCTCGACTATCTTTGCAGCCTGGAGACAAGAGTGTAGTAGGATAGCAATGTCAATACTCATGCGCGCTTAATTCTACATACGATTGCTAGATTGACACACTGCACGGGGGAGGGCAGGGCATGATGGTGGGCCACAACCTTGTCAAAATGGCAATTTGCAAAGTTGCTGAAATTTAAGGATTTGATCGAAATTTATCCTTTCGGAGCTTGCCTGACCCCAGCAGTAACGAATATTGATTCATTAAGGGATGATGGGCCACAATCTTGTCAAATGGCATTTTGCAAAGTTATTAAAATTTAAGGATTTGATCGAAATTTATCCTTTCGGGGGCTTGCCTGACACTAGCAGTAATGATTAACGGAAGGTGGCCCACAATCTTGTCAAATAACATTTCGCAAAGTTGCTGAAATTTAAGGATCTGATCGAAATTTATCCTTTCGGGGCTTGGCTGACCCTAGCAGTGACGAATAGTGAATTATGAACGGTGCTTACATATGTACAAATGTCCCTGAAATAGCGGGCTCGATATGAAAAGAATAGCAATGTTGAATTAAAGGTTATACGTTAGGAATACGCGCATCTTCTCTCTCTCTCTCTCTCTCTATATATATATGCTAAGTAAATATAGCATTATATAAGAATATCAATCTTAATCCTCCTCCCTTAGCAAAGCTTGGCATTGTAGCAGCCTTCACTCAAAATGTATGAAAGCAATGCACCAAACCCGAATGTAAACATTATCATGAAAAATGCATTTACAAAATACGTGTATTGATATGTAAATATACCGATAATGTAGCGAAAGGTTGATCAACATTCGCGAAAAAATGACATGATAAACATCATTGATTGAGCCATACCTATTGCATTTATTGTATATAATATTCCATCGACGAAATACATCTAACATCCAATCCTATAGCCTACATGATAACTAGCAAGGTACTCAATGGTTACTATATCCAAAAGACATCGTCTAGTTCCGACACTCGTTAGCAATCCCTTTATTCATCCTGGAATAAATTTAACTATGAAGAAGAAAATTGAGGTTAAAATCCATTCTTATTCGTATACGAAACTTACCGCTAGCTTTGTATCGACGCTAAGAGATAGTACACAAAATATATTAGAAAGAAAACAGATTTTATACAATTGCAAGAGTTGTGGTCATGATTAAATTTAGATAACTATCTTACCTAAGGAAATGAAAGTTTTTTAGATTCGCTTATTCTTTAGTGTTTGAATTTTAAAATAGTATAAAGGGAAAAGTTTTTCTATGCAATTTCAAAAGCAATCTTCATGTGATCTTGTCTTTACGTATCTATTTAGATGCTGCTGGTTGCGATATTCATTGCTCCCATACGCATAATAATTATAATTATCACGATAACTTGTGCCGGACTAACAAGCTATTTAATAAGGAAATCAATGACACCAAAACAACTTACTCAGCCTCTACAAGGTTGGCGAAGGTAAATCAATTCTAACATCATGTGAATATATCAAAATTCTCATTTCTTACACATGCATTGGTCATTAAAATTTATCTTCTCATATCGCAATATATGTATATTCCTCCTACACCATTAAAGATTAATTCATATGAATGCCTTAAAATTCTCATTTCTCACACATCCATTGCTCATGAAATTTATCTTTTCACACCGTATTTTATATATACTCCTACATGATCAAAATTAATTTTCAGCTTTAAAGTTTTATTCGATGCTTTTCTACTGTATCTTGAACAGAAAAGCTATCAATCACTTTATTAATTATTGAAGTATTAGAGCTATCTTCTCATACCATATACTTTTAAAGTTAATTCAAAGGTATTCTATGGTATTTAATTAAAAGAGCCACCAGCTGTAACGTCATTAGTTATATTTACTACAAGCAAAAAATAGAACTTATGTTTTAAAGGTTAATTTAAATTATTCTACTGTATCTCGAATAGAAGAGACACCAGTTACTATGTTATTGATACGTTAACTCACTTTTTCGCATCTAATTTCATATTTATTACCAATAAAAATATTATAATTCGTATTTTCAAGGTTAGTTTAATAGTATTTTCACGGTTTCTTGATTAGAATGGCTATTAGTAACTACTGTTGATATATTAGTGCCATCTTTTCATGCCTAATCTTGTATTTACTAACATTAAGAAACAATCTATATTTGATAGGTTAGTTGAAAACTTTTCTACTATATCTTGGCTATAAGACGTATTAGCTGTTATGCCATTCATACATATATACTAATAGAATTAGAAATGACTTTCATGCAGCTTTAGTATAGAACAATTTCTAATTCTATTTTAAACTATGTTTCTCTCCGTCTGTGGCCTTAGATATTTACGCGAACGGTATCGACATGGTTCCTCCATCATTATTTTTGCACTTGGTTTTCATAAAGTAACTATTATCGGAAAACTAGCAAGCCCGGAGGAAGCAAGTATTATCGTGGCCGCACCTCATTCCTCATTCTATGATGTTCTACTAATACAATATTGCCGATTTTTCGCTTCTATCGGAAAGCAAGAGTTTCTTAATAATCCCATTCTACGTTGTAAGTTTACTGCAGAAAATAGAAATGCACCATGTTAATTCAGTATACTATACCGAGATTAATAAATACTTACAAGTGATCAATAGCAATATTCTTGACACATTATAAATAGTAATTACTAATGAATTAGTAATACATCGATTCCGATTTCATCATGAATAGTAATGAGCTTTTCTAAGGCCTACTTGAATGATAAATGATGCAATAATAGCATTCTTGATGATGTCTAAATTTTCCAATCTAGCTATTTCATCTATCAATCAAGGAATTTATGTTTCAAGATCTAGTTCGAGTACTGAAAAAGAAAGCATCAATAAAATAGTGGGTAATCCGAATAAAAGTGCAATAAAATGGCCGCAATTATTAATCTTTCCCGAAGGTGATTTAGAAGTGTCTAAAATCTCTAATCTCGAGTTCTCTAAATTAATAACATTACTTTATATAAGGACATTAACATAATTTGAGAGCTTGATTTTAGCAATAACTGCTACTCATATCGAAGCCTTTCATTTATAGGTACACATGGAAATAGAACTTGTCTGTTGACCTTAAAGTCAGGTTATTCTGCTATTTTAGAGTTGTATAAAATTAAAAGTTTAACTAATTAGCCATTGCAGTGAATGACTGAATACTTTAAAATGCCACTGCATTGACATTACATCAGATGTATTACAATTTTCAAATCTCATCAACTGCAAATCCTTTCTCGATTAAAATGCGGCTTGTAGGAGCATTTGTTCCTGGTGTTCCAGTGCAACCAGTTACTATCCGATATCTTAACGAATTAGTAAGTCTACTTATGCGCTAAAAGCACAGTGCCATATAATGTATACGAAAAGGGCGAAGAACTATTCAGGAAAATCATTGAATATTACTTTGTAATGCTAATTGAATAATTATTCTTACTGATAGGACACCTATACCTACGTTTTTGGCGGATATTCTCGGTGAGTCTACTACGTAAATTGAATCATTTTGCAATTACGTAGCAATTTCATAACACGACTTCATTTCTACAAATGCTGATAGGATTATTAAATTTCTTTCATTATTATCTTTAAAATTACCTCAGATTTCGATTATTGCTGTACACAATTTGTCTGCTAAACCATGAAGCTGTTATAGAGGTGCTTATAGTTTTAATTGCGAGTATATCGTGCATTATTGGTAATGATTTTTACTGTTGCATATGGTTATTTTTAGTTCTTACCGGTATATTATCCAAACGAAGAGGTAATTGAAGACTGTTTTCTTCGCTGAATCTCTCATATTTTCATGACAATAACTTCCATGATAACTGTTCAGTTTATTTACCTTGTCAAGATAATCTATAGTCATAATAATATGTAATTTCTGAGATTGATCCTTATTCGAGTATAAATATCTCCAACATTTTAGGAAAGGATGTGTTCCCGCTTGTATACTAATAATGTCAGAGACGTTATGTCTGAGTAAGCTTTAAACACAGTTAAGCTATTAATTCAATTTCTGTATTTTACCAGTAAAATTTTATCCATTCGTGTTACTGATTGTTTATGACGATGATTGCCTTTGCATAAGCACTATTGCCTAACATTTTACCATAAATCAATGATCTAATTGAGTTTAATTCAATTTTTGCATTTTGCTGGTAGAAATTTATCCATTCCTGTTACTGACTGTGCTTATGAGGATGCTTGCCTTTGCATCAACGCCACTGCCTATCATTTGCCAAGGGAAAGTGGTTTAATTGAATTCTCAAAATTAAATCGAGAACTTGGGTAGTGGTCGTGCTGGTTTTTAGCTCTCATATAGATATGCTAACTTTTCTACCTAAATTGAGCATCTTGCATGTTCTTATTCTTAGTATTATTTCTATCAAGACTGTCATTTAGTGACGCAAAGTGCCATCTACAAAAATTTGCGAGTATCGACCTAAATAGAGATGGAAAAATTGACATTGAAGAATTAGCCCATTACCTACAACTGGAAATGTCATGTCTTTTACCAATCTTTTCGTTACTAGATTGGGTATGTTTACATCTAGTTCTTGTAGTCTCTTTCGAAACTACAATATTGCTACAGTTCAACAGCATATGCAGTAAAAATAAGAGTCTTTTCTAGGATGGAAATGGATTCGTCAACTTCAGGCAGTATTTGATTGCAATGTTAACTCTATCTGCTACACCGATGTTAGAAGAAACGCTCTCTAAAGCAATACGGGTAACGTATAGAGTCTTGGAAATTTTATTAGATCAGCATTATTGGTAGCAAAATTCCCTTGCCTAAAATTTCATTTCTTCCAACTAATACGGGATAAATTATACTCCCCATGATAGAACACAGCTTTCACCAAGATCGACCAAATCGGTCAAAAAGACGAAAATGATTTCCAGGACTTTATGTTGCAGCTCTTTCCCTATCTCAGCTCTGATCAAATAAGAACATTCTTACTCTATCTTTTAGAGCAGCATGGGGATGGAATTACCGTGGGTAAGCAATCTATTAAATTGCAATCGATTTCACCCATTTGTAACCTACCGATAACTAAACTAACCAAAGTGATTATGCTCATTTCTATCCTTGACTACAGACACATTAAGAAATTTTTTCCTTGATGATATTGGATATAAAACTATAATGAGTTACTGCTGCATCAAACATGAACTTTAATAAGACTTTAACAAGGCCATAATGAAAGATTCGCATGGACTACCAATTATTTATATGCTGTACTGTAATGATTGGTTGACTGCCATTCTTCTAGACGAATAATAACCAGCTCTAATACCGAATATCAGTTAATAGCTTAGAGTTTTCGTTTAACCTAAGTATCGCTAGGGTAGCATCGTTGTCGAAGAAATGAATTCCCTGATTTTTAATTATTCTGTCCAAATATTAAAGCATTTTCTTTAAACACAGAATATTCAACTAGCCAACACACTAACTTACGATACATCATCTATCCTTGAGAGTGAATAATATTGCGATTTTAGGATATAGTTTATGATATCGCTCGTCAAAATGAGCTTGTTTCCGCCAATTTATCGCTGTCGTTACTTCCAATTTATTTTCGATCGCAATAAACACCTAAGATTGTTCAAAATGGTACGAATGTTGTTGTAAGTTTGCTTCTATCAACGACTTGAAAAATAGAGATACTGTTATAAGTAACGTATGTACGATCCTAATTAGAAGTACCTGGAAATATCAAAGTTTCAGGATATTCCTAAACAATTGAATCGATGAACATTTAAAAAAGATATCCATTAAAATTGTATCATTAACAAACTACGTCAATCTATTTTACAATTTACTTTACGACGACATTCTCACATCATAGTAGGAGAGCAGATAGGCCGAATTCAATAAGAAGTAAAAGTTTTTTAAAAAATGTCCAGCAAAAGATTCAGCAATGATAAGCTTTTTTCATCAATTTTGCAATTCCATTGACAAGAAAACGACGAGTACCAATATTTCATATCCAGTAATGAGAGCAGGGCCAGTTCTATTTAGAAGGCAGAAAATGTCTTCAAAGCAGGAATGGGAAAATTGCAGCGTTGCCTAGTTATTCCTACGAATTTACAGTACTATAAAGTTGTGTGCAATAACTTTTCATATTAAGCTGGAAGAGCAAGGACAATAGTTGAATTCAGAAGATAAAAATATCTTCAAAGCATAAATGAAATATTATAGCATTGCCTAGACGTTTCAATCATTTCACGATATAACTATGTGCAACTTTTCATAGCAGACTAGAGGAACAGGTCATTTAAGTTTAGAAAGAAGTGGAAATGTCTTAAAAGATACTTAACAACATTGCAGTATTGACTAGTCATTCCAATCACGATTGCTACTGAGTTTAATGCCATGTTCTATGAAATAACATGGTATGCGGATCTCTATTTAATTAAAGTCAAAAACCAACTTTCCTTCATTTATGTACCTTTACTAGTGGGTTTCCTTTATTCTACTGTATAGCTTCTACTGCAATGTTTCTGCTCTACTTCAACCAAATATGGTTTTATTATGGTCAAAGATGGGCACAAGATGTATCTTCTCGAATACTATCTTTATTAGGAATTATTATGATTGGCGTTGGCTATACTTGAGGATCATTTGGATCGCATCAGAAGTGAAAGACGCAACAAGATTGTAGTATAACCTTTTACCAGATGTTAATTATTTTATAGTCAATCGATGATTCTGCCAGCAACGATGTTGCATCTTTATCACGAAAGCAGACAAAAATAGCAATCACTAACAAATTATTTACACCACTAATCCTCTCTTCACAGAGAAAGAGAACTGGACTAGATCTCAAGCATTTCTTGAATATGAAGAGAAGGTAGAAATTGACAAGAAGTTTATATTCCATATTCCATGAATTATTACAAAGCATATTGGCAGTAATACTAGCTAGCGAGAATTCTTTCGTGGAAAATATTTTAACTTCAATTGAAGCCATTGGTTGCTCTAGTGATTGTAAAATAACTTTGAAGGCTCAACTTTTATTTGGCATCCTTGCCTTCTTGGTTAGCCATTAGGAAGATAAGGTTCAGTTCTAGCTATGAGAAAGCAAGTTTTTTGTAAGTTTTTCCTTATAACAGGAGCATTTATTCCTATAACCTTCGATTAGCGACTAGAAATTGTATGTTTATAGCCAAAAATGAGCAATAATGAAAAAAATAATTGCAGGACTATAGCTTCAGTAATAGATCGAAGATGAGACTTAACAGTAAACTATTGATGAAGGAAATAAATCATTAGTTATTTAGGGTAATGGATCTAACGACATGAAATGTTTCTTCTTTAGCTTGGCTTAGCAATAGTTCTTCTGGTTATGAATCTGACTTAACTACAAGAACATCTCAATCTGTTACAGCTCGTGATAAACTAAAGAAAGAATCGCAAGAAGTAAAGTTAATCTAAAGATTTGTAGTATACCCAATCGATAATGTTTTAAAATACTGATTTGTATTAACTAAAGAATTCTGCCTTATATTATGGTTGATTGTACTTGTGTAACTAGCAAAAGAAAATATTAATCATACACTAGTACAAAATTTATTGGTCGCCTGCTTTGTATTTAGAAATATTTGCGACCGATAAGGTAGAAATTTGCTAAGTGATAGTTTGACGATTGTCGGAGTCCCGTTAGTTTCCCACGTTGATCCAATATGATCGAAGAATAAATTGTCGTAAAGATTATCAATAATTTCTACAGTAGTTAATGGAAGGTATTTTGAATAACTAAGCAGATTTATAGCAGTTTCTTGTATATTCAGTATAGCGTCTATCGTATAATAACTATCCTATGTTACAGCTTAAATAGAAGGTAGACAGACAGCGATATTAGAGACTTAACTCTGTATCCAATACCTTATCATACCCATAGCTGCATTTCAAACGTGTCTAGAAGGTTGTGTTAGAATTAATTATAATTGTTAATAACCTTTACTACTGTTAATTGACGATATTTTGAATAACTAAGTAAGGTATACGACGCTTTCCTCATATTTGATATACCATCTCTCGCGAAATAGCTACCGTGCTAAGCTTATAATTAAATGGAAGGTAGATAAACAACTACCCAGCTAACTTACTATCTAATACCTCATGATAACCTTACCGCTGCTTAATAAGTGTTTAAAAAACTGTATTTAGATTGTCCATAATTTCTAATCTACATGTATACGTAGATAAATTATAAAAGAAATGAACGACCCTTTTGCCAATAGAAAGTGACAATTATCTGGCTAGTTAGCTGGATTTTAGTAAATAAATATAGCTTCAGTAATATTTAGCGGGTATAAGTAAATTTAAGGAATCCAATTTACTCTTGGGTCTTTAGTTCATGGATGAAGATAAAGCCCTTTCTAGTGAAAGTAATTGTAGCGAACAAAGCCTTGAAGATAGCCAAATGCAAAGTGAGGCCAGCAAGACTGATGAAGGAACTGATCAAGACGTATGTTGTTCTACGACTTCAGCTGAAATGAAGGAGATGAAATCTAGCATGGCTTCCAAACATCAGCTATTATTAGAATTTAAAATTAAAGAACTCATTGAAACAGAAAAATCTTATGTTTCCGATTTGGATATCCTGATCAAGGTATCGTATATTTGCATAGTTAAGAGTCATTATGACTTTATATCTAGCCGTAAAGTAAATGAGAATTAAGAAATTTGGTCTCTATTTAACATTATATCATCAAGCCTTTATATTGGGGCAAAAATGTTAAATTACCGCGTAACAGAGAGAATTTGTCGGATATTATTTCAGCAACCTTATCAGTTGATTACACCTATTCAAAGTGCTTATTTTAGCTGGCGGAAATGAGATCTGATATGATTGATTTCTTCTACGATTAATACTCTACTATTGAGCGATTAATAGATATCTATAAACAGTTTTATCCTACTCCAGGCGCTATACTTATCATCATTTTTTTAAATTATTCACCATCTCTATTGATTCCCTAAGCATGATCTTATTTTCTAGCATTACCTTCATCCATTTCAAAACGACTGGAAAATTATGATGGATGTAGGAGACAGCGACGAAATATTTCTCAACATCGATGAAATATGGGAATTTCAGGCGTGGGTTACTTATCTATATTTTGATGAATTATTTAATCCTTGCCAGTAATAAATCTTATAAAATAGCTAAAGTTTACTTGTACGCTTAGTTCTGATAATTATTTTATTTATACAGTCATAATTGTCATGATAATTTACATTTTACTCCTTAAATACTCCTAGTTCAAGCTTAGGCTAACATTCTATCATTTATCTTTGTAATTTCCTATCTAAAATTTAGTTCCTTCCTTCGGTCCCTTGAAAGCTGCAAGGGCAATCTTGTTCGCATATGTGCCACGTTCATAACTAAGGTATATAAAGGACTACTCTAGGATATTGGCAGTAATTCTATCTAGGAACGGCTCAATATTTGCTATTTTTCGACTTGATCTTCTACGATATATCAAATTAACTTTACTAATTAATATTTCAAATATGCTAAAGTGATCAAAAAATACTTTTCGTTACCTAGTAGGACTAAAAGTGAATCATTTAATTTATTTTTCTCAAGGATTGTTTAAATGGATTTGAAAATATTTATGGAAAATATATATGTAGCTATGATAAGTAAGATCAACATTTGAAATACATTTAGTCATTTCTGCTTCTCTCTAAGCCTTAAATACAATGTGAATTATTTGATAGGGCCGTTGCTACATTGCAAAGAATTATGAAAGAGGATACTATCGAAACTTTTTTAAATGTATATCATTTACTAAATAGGCTTGTATAACCTCTGCCGTTTATTAGATAACTTTGCATACTTATTTTAGCAGTCCTATTTCCAAATTCAATGTACATGATTCTCATGGTATTAGTTTAATGTTTATTGGCTGATTTATAAGTGTTGGTAACTTGATGATTTAGGAATGTCGTGAAAATACTGGTACTAACCTGAGCTTAGAATCTTACCTTGTTAAACCTTTACAAAGATTATTGAAGTATAAATTAATCTTGGAGGTATTTTCATATGGTCGTAGATTTAATTTTTGTGTATTCATTCAATTTCCTAAAATTCTTGCAAGATCATGACAGTATTTATTCGATATGCGATAGTAAGAGTATATACTATTAAGTTTGGGATCACTGCTTGTTTCATTTCCATTATTTTAACTGTGTCTTAAATTGACATAAGCTTTACTCATTTCTTCATAAATGATTCATTGAAACAAACGTGAAATTCATGCTTTTTTGATCAGGAAATACTCAAGTATTTGGATGGTTCAGTGAAAGATCAGGGAATTGTAAAAGTAATGACGTTATTCATATGAAAAATGACACTAATCATTAATTAATATAGGATACATTAGTAATGCCAGTATTAAGTAGTGATAGTTTATTTAGAATAGGGTTAAAGCTGATTCGAGCTAAATAATAATTAATTATTTATAGGCGGCTATCGAATTTATGTCAACGATAGCAGATCGAGTGAATGAGAGTAAAAAATTATATGATATGGCGAACAGCATTCAGGTTAGTCTGCATAAATTTAAAATTTTTAAGTCAATATAAAGGCATGACTGGCCTACTTTCAATGTTTAGAATATTGAAAAATCATTCATTCCGGATAAAAAATCAAAGGCTCAACTTGTAAGAAAAGAATAACTTAAACGGATAGAATTAACGATATCCATTACAGCAACTATATCACGGATAATTGATCTATGACTTGATATAATTGTATAATTAATAACGCTTAAAATGATTTTTATAAATCAGTGTATCACCAACTTGCAAGAAAACTACGGGGATTTTATAATGGAGGTAGTCGTTTCAGAATTAAAATTGGCTATTGCAAGCTGCTTGCCAATTGGCCTTACACGTTGAATGCAATTTTTTTATTTATTTTTATGCAGGGAAAGTTCCACAAGCTTTGGCCAAGGAAAGAACGAAAATTATTCCTCTTTGAGAAAGCATTATTACTGACGAAGCCCAGGCCACATGATAAATATATGGTGAAAGCATGTATTCCGGTAAAGAAGCAATTTTATTTAAACGGTTTTTTTCCTGAATTCTATGCTTTTGTAATTTAGCGACAGGTTACGTAATTATAACCAATTTCAACTCGCTCTGCTTCTATAGTTGAATCTTATTTATGTCAACATTCATGAAACTAAAGATGACATCATGATGATGACTACGATTTCGTCATCTTTAAGCTCAAAAAATAAAAAACCAATCCAATATCGTGTAAGCTTGATTAGAAGTGTGATTTCGTTATAATGTTGTCACTTAAAATTGTTTCTTATCCCTTTAGGCTGAAAACAGAACCATTTGCTGTCGGTGGGTCAATGAAATGAAGCAAAGAATAAAATCAATGAACGAGGATCCATGAAGCTAGTTTAAATAATAATGAAATTCCGGGTCTATCTTTCATGGTGCTTAATCGGTCAAGATGAAAATGCGATATTGCATATTGGGCCTCGGGCAAAATTGATTAAAAATGTTTAGAAGATTTCACAACGCTATCGTCGTTTCTTACAGAGTACGACGGATAAGAATTCTCAATTTCTAATTACTGTTGATTTATTTTTACCTTTCAATAGCTTACAGTTAATAACTTCTTGTTTATTAACAGTGAAGATAGATTTAAATAGAATCAATTTATAGCCGAAGGTTGCAAAATTAATGCAGCTCATCACCTTGTACAGTACTAAGGCAAAGGATATAAAGCATGTTATACTTTTACACGCATTTACAGCATCGTTCAATATCATGCATTACTTGTTGGGATCAACATGAATATCCGAACAAATACAATATTAAGTGACTTTTTGACTCTAGAACTGTTCGATCTCGATTCTAAGCTATCGAATACGGTCTGTCCTCGTATTATAGTGTAGAACAGCATCATTCATGAATGTGACTAGTCTTCACGTACTCTGCGATTGCCAATTTAACTCGACATACAGTAGTGCAATCTCTTCACGTATTATATTTTAGATCAACATCATTCATGACAGTCTATGAGTATACCGGTCTTCTGTGGTTGCAACTACAGCTAAGCGCATATGTGTAGAAGAAGAAGCCTGAACTGTAATCAAGTAGTATTGTTGCAATTCTTGCCCTATTTTACACTCGTCTAGCAATACAATGCCAAGCATGAATAGATGGACAGATTCACTTTGAAACTTGAGCATTGCATTTTCATCTGGATAGGAAAGATAAATACCGTACAGTAATTGTAAGAAAGGTATTTCAGTGATATTTTTGACTCTAAAACTTCTACTGTAGATTCAGATTCTAAGCTATCGAATACAGCCTCTCTTCGAATTGTATTGTAGAACAACATCATTCATGAGTTTGACTAGTCTTCCTATACTCTGAGGTTGCCAATTCAACTGAAAAATAGATCCCATCTGCAGCTAAGCGCATATGGGCAGAAGAAGAACCTAGAGCTGTAATCAAGTAGTATTGTAGCAATTCTGGTCCTATTTTACACTGGTGTAGCAATGCAATACCAAGCTTGAAGAGATGGACAAACTAGCTTTGAAACTTAGGCATTATATTTTCATCAGGATAGGAAAGACAAATAATTGTCAGGAAGGCATTTCAGTGATATTTTCGATTTTAAGCTATCGAATACAGTCTCTCTTCGTATTATCTTGTAGAACAAGATCATTCATGAGTGTGGCTAGTCTTCCCACGTACTGTAAAGCGTCTTATTTGCAATAGACTGATACCAACTTTATCTAATTTGATGTTGAAATTGTGTTTTCATATAATTTCAATCGTCGGTAATTTTTTATGAGACACCCTGTATACTCTGTGGCTGCAACTGGAAAACAGATCCCATCTGCAACGAAGCACATATGGGTAGGAGAAGAAGCCAGAACTGCAATCAAGTAGTATTGTTGCAATTGTTGTCCTATTTTATGCTGGTGTAGCAATGCAATGTTAAGCATAAAGAGATGGACAAAAAATTAGCTTTGAAACTTGGGTATTGCATTTTCATATGAATAGAAAAGACAAATAATTGTAAGGAAGGCTTTTCAAGTTTGTACCTTGGAGCCATTTTCTAGGGGTTAGCAGCAGCTGCATCGCCAAGCCAAGCAGTTTTGCCTTCGTTCTCAACATGCACTACCTCGGATAGACTGGTCAAAACGTATTTGACTGACCTGTACATTATACCAACACCAGTAGTGTACAGTACTGTACCGTGCACTACATCGGTGCAGCACATTGCAACCACCTGTTCCGACGTCTAGTGTCTAGTACCAGTACCGAACTGGACCGGACTGGACCGGTACGGTCTAGTCTAAGAGGTCTTCCATCATTCCACATATTCTCTACTGTACTGTACTGTACTGTACAGTACTGTACTAGTAGTACTGTACAGTGTACAGTACAGTACATTAGCATACGTACTGTAGCATCGTACTGTACTGCACATAGCGTCCAGTCTACGTAGTATCAAAACCGCATGATTGAGCTGATCGAGCTGATTGAGCTTTCCATCTTGGCAGATCCAGTTTCAAATTAAGCTAAACAATCCATCGCTGTTGCAATTTATTCCATTTTATCCATTACAATCGATTGAAAAATGTTACCGAGATCAAGCATTTGCCGTACTTTGGTACAATGGAGACAATGGACCGTCAAGAATAGAGCTATTTCTACAGGTCAGCTTGTATTGCAATTAATGATTGGATCGCTTGCTCGTATCTTGCCTAGCCATGGACAAAGCTCCATTCAAACATGTGTTGTTGTTGTACTACTTTAGGAGCTCAACATTGCATATTTTTAAAGCCTAAAGAACGTCCCTTAGAAAAATGGGATTTACACAAAGCTGAAAATGAAGGCAGAGATATCGGTCAGTCTCTTACCATTTAAATTGGCGTAACTAAATTGCTGAATGACCTCCATGCACGCTGCACAGTAGGCTGTAGGATGCATCGATAAACAACGAAGCCTTTTTCTCTCTTTCAGAAAAACTGCGCGAAACCATGTTAGAGAAAATAGAACGAACTAAACATGCAGCGGTTAAAGATTTGCAATTGGTTGGTTTAGAAATGACAGTATCATACACACTCGATCTCAATCCGATAAGTAGATGTTGTTACTGTACTAGCAAGAAATATCAAATCACTTCCTTTGAATCCTAATGAAAATGCCTACTGTACTTTCCTGCATTGGAACTAGCGAATAGTTTTGAATTTATTGCATACGTATCATTTTCTATTTTCATTTAGTTTATAGATGGTTGTACCAAGCCAGAAAATTTACCACTTCTACAGGATACAGTGAAAAGGTATCAATTGACAATTGGAGTATCTTGATCAGAAAAACCTTTACATTAGAATTATGCATTAAACTGGCTTGCAATAATGACAACGACAAAGTATCCACTTGAGGACTGTATCTTTTCGAATATGCCACTCAAAGTGCTAGTGATGTGCAATCAAAAGCGAGCATTTTAATATCCATCATGGCAGACTTAGCTAAGGTACCTATCCTATTTTTTTTCTCAAGATATCGACAGAGCAAGAGTGTGCCGTTTGATGGCTTGCCGGCCTTACTAACACGTACATGCATTCGACTGGAGAATCCAGCGATGGCTCTAGAAATGATCAAGAATAAGGCATGTCACATAGTACCTCTTTGTGATTGTTATCGCAATGTGCTAAGCCCTTATTACATAAGACTTGATGCCAACTGTTGTACTTTAAAATTACAGGCTGAATATGGTATATTTCCTAATGCTGGCTGTTACAATTTCTTGATGGATGAATTCATAGATCCTAGAAATAGAATAGAAAAGGGGTCAGATCGTGAGTCCTTTCTAGCAAATTCAGCCCATCTTCAATGATTCGATTATATGCTTTTAACTACAATATTTACATTGAATGCATATTGCTTTCTCTAGTTGCTTTGGAAGCATATGATGCGATGCTCGCCGATAGCATAAAACCCAACAAAGTTACCAACGCCATTAGAATTTATTCTTTACTCAAGCAGGTAAAATATTGTATGACTTGAGCAATTTCTTGAAAGAAATGGAAAATTTTAGCTTCTCTGGATGCCTTGTAGGATTCTGAGAAAGATTTTCTATATGGTATTAAATTACTTCGTGAATTTATGGAAACTGGCTTAAGAGTACGTCATATTAAAATAATTCGCAAGGAGATAATTCGTGCTGCGTTACGTCAGGTAGTTTTGGTTATTTTTACTATTACCAAAGGATCCCTATAACAATTGACCCATATCCACTTCTTGATATCACAGAACTTGCCCGAAATGGCTTTAGAGCATATAAATGAATACGTAAAATGGGACAAATTCAAACCTTCTAATGTAAATAATCTCTCTTTAATCGATAAACTGTCATGATACATTACTGTGGTACTAACAAGACTGACTGCTCACGTTGCACCATTTACTTATACGTACAGCTGGTCCTATACTTGTATATCAAAAGTTTGAAAGATGCTAAAAGACAATCAGAAATAATGGATGCTGCGGAAGAACATTTAAAGCTATTCCCAACTCTCAAAATAAAAGTACCTACGATTACTTTAATCAATGAGGCTGTTACTAGTCTTGAAAATCCAGACTTAAATGAAAAATTTAATGTAATTGAAATTCTTATTCAGTGCATTATTTTTGTTAATTTCACGTCGACGTTTACACTTTCTATTGATTATTCTATTTTTATAGGCCTTTGAAGCTCGTCTTCGATCTATGAACAGAATAAATCATGTTGGTGATACTACAGAGGAATGAAGATGGTGTTATAATAAACGCTTCTGCAAATTATTATTTCTCTAGTCAACTTCAGAATATCTTGATAATGCATCAGCTAAATGCATCCCATATTCGGTGATTGCTTAACTTACAGTACGCTATTCTTAATTATGTGAATAAAAAGTCACTCGTCGTCATTTTAAATATGGTGAGATTGGATTGAATGCATTACAAACTAGCGCTGGTTTGATGACAAACCTAGGAGCGAGTTTCTGAATTTATAATCCCTATATTAAAAGCTTATTGATGTGAAGCATGACTTCCAAAAGTGCATACTTATTGAATCCTCGGCCACAGAATAATGGAACTGTGTGATTGATAAATAACATTATAGCATTTCAGCACTTCCATTAATATCCAACAGTGCAAGCAAACAAGGTTAATGTAAAAAATGAAGTAAAGTCTGTATACTATTGCGACTAACTAATTGCAATTGCTACTGTCGTTAACTTCATAAATTTACACAGGATAAGATGCACATATTATAAGCAAAAATACTTGATATGCCTCATTGACAATTTATTTATATTTCGTAATGATAGCTTAAAGCTCTTCCGCACTTAATTATTTACTATTGCATTACTACTGTTCACTTGATTAATAATTTAATCGAGATTTTTTTATCGGATAATCAGAAATACACATATAGATGAGTAAACCTGAATGCTTTAATTAGTGATAAATCGAGTCATTGTTATGGCTAGAAATCAGTAGCTAATGCCTTTTCAATGGTTTACATTTTCATTTACTATGCAGGAACGGTCGTATAATATCTAAACGTTCCTACGATTATGCGCAAGTGATGAGCCTACTTTAGTGCCAAACGATAAATCAATTACCGTCCTGGCTTTCCCTAAAAGATTACTTATTGACATCATAAATCAATCGTTAATTAAGTCAGGCTTGAGCTTGACTATATCCTTAAGGTCACAACAGAGTTTAAGCCATAGAATACGTTTCTTCGAGAATGGAAAGGACACAGCAGTGGTACTATTAGCGTAGAGTTTAAATTTGTCATACAATATGAAATTGATAGCCTGCTATGATTGTCCGTAAAATTAAATAGATTTAAATAGGCAAGATTAGATAATTATGTATAACTAATGAGATAAACAATATGATCAGTAAAAAGCAGCCGTTGGTACTAGTGATAGATATCTTTATTAACATTATTTCATACAAGTGTAAGGTCAAGAGACCCTTTAAATAAGATTTTATCCGACTTTGAGCCAAGACGGAATCTTACAAAATATTCTAATCTGCACAATGTCTATAAGATGTTGTTTCATCGAAACAAAATATCAAGTTAACTATCTACCGGAACATTATAGTATCAAAATAATCATTCAAAATTATATCGCAATATAATTAAAAATATTGAAATTGTTACATTGAATAATATCCTTCAATAAGGTAACGTTTGTAATAGAATAAATGATGATAATCCCACGCTCAAAGTCAACATATATGTTCTCTAAGTCATACTAACACGTTGCATCATTTAAGATTTAATCAAGTGTTAACTACCCCATGATCACTGTTTTACAGTTAGGCACAACCCCCGAGAAAAATACTCCGATAAATAACATTTGCGGCGATGAAAATTGTTATAACTTTACTCATTGTGTATAATCAATAGGTAGCTATACTCCTTCATAGTAAGAAGCATATTGACAATCTTGTTAACAATATATAATGAAAAGCCTATTATGGTAATGGTTAGATACTGTTTAGAATAAATTATTCATTTTACTGTATGATCCATTGATGACGTTCAATACTGCTATAATAAGCTGAATATTTAATATTGTTACTATTACCGCTCTACTGCAGTGTATCATTGCCAACGTTGTTTAAAGTGCTCTCTGTTGCTATGGTAACTAGGACAAGCTTGGAGTACATGATATTCATTATTAACTATCAGCAGTCTTAACAGGCAATTTGTCCATTTTAACCCTCTAGTAATTTTGATTTACTACTATCTAGACTTGACAATTTTATTAGGCAACACTGATTTGATGTAGTTATTAGAATCCAGACGAGAAAGAATTTATTCCCCATCCCTAATTGAAAGAGTTGTATGTATTATTGTCATTAGTTACAATTTACAACAATTGCCCATTTTTTGATACCTATTTGTTAGTCTTAAAATTGCTGTCGTCCTTCCTGTTTTGGGATTATGCGAGAATTGGATGAGAAGAAATCATCAATGTAACATTGTAGTAAGTATAGAATTAAATATAATGTTACCACATTTAAAATATCAGACCCTCCTTAACTTGGGTTATATCCGATGCTTTTAATAATTACAAGTAAAATTCTAATTGCGACCACTAATTTGATCTATTCACGGAGTTAGCCTATCGAATGATCAATATATTTTCTTACACATAAGATAAATGAACTCGCTGGGCTATGCAACTCTAAATTTACGTTAAATCTCATCGTTATTCAGTTGGCAAGATAACTTTACACGTAATTGAGCCATAGTATCTATGGGTAAAAATTGATAAAATTTCTATCTTATTCTCCTACTTATATACGTCAATTTGACTAGCAATGATTGAATATCACGCAAGTAGCATGTCTAAAGCTTGTTTAAGTAAACCTTTACTAATCCTAAGAAATGCAGAGCTTCAATTAGATATTGATCTTAATGCCACATTAAGATGTTGTTTTTAGTATTACTTTAAATAATTGCTAGGACGGTTGATGATATTTTTATCAAATAAGTATAATTTCAGTTTTTATAATAGTGTAGTGATTTTTGAAGTATTTCAATAAGTTTATGCCATATGAGCAACTCTATTTACCATGTCTATATTGAATGAGATATTTATGATAAGATGATAATAATCGCTTTTCACGCAGCACCCACTGCCTATGCCCTCATGTGTTCTTGGTTACCCTATTTACAATTTAACGTAATCAGATTTCCTACTTAGGAAGATAAATATAGCTACAGGAAATGGATTTTATTTTAAATTTAAAAAATTGTAATAATAACCAAAGTAAAAGTTTAATTACCATGTAGTTAATTACAGTACAGTATAACATTTAGAAAATCTATCTCAATTCCATTTTTACTATTGAAGATAATTTTTGAGCTTATTGATAATCCAAATAAGAAATGAAACTATTATTTTGGCTCAAGGATTCATTCATCGATATTGTAGACAATTTCTTATTATATCTTTGTCAACATAATGATTTACAAATGCAATTCGCTTGAGTTTTTGGATACCTTACCTGTAATTCAGCGTAGTGATGTTGTTATAATCAAATATTCCCTTCTTCATAATTGGGTAATAAGGAGGTACCTTAAATTATTTCAGTATTGGTAAATTAATTAATATAATCTTCTTATTGCAGGATACAAGTTATTGAAAAGGCGAGATTTACATTAACGCAATCAACAGTGTTGGTTATTTCTGACTTGATTTGAACTTAAATTTATCCTCTGTATCATATTGAGGCCATCAAATTTTAACAACGCAAAAGTTTTCGATTTAATCCAGTTGGAAACTAATCAAATACACGATGAAAAAGAAATCTCGTTATCAGTTTAGTGAGTACAGCCGACGATATACGGATCACGGCTATCACCGGAGGCAGCTATCGAAACGTAATGATGGTGTACTATGGCAAAATAACGGTAGTGAATATCAAGCTACTACTAATAAAACAGATTTTGTCCACTTTCCACCCCAACCTAAATTGCTGCCAGTTAAAATAAAAAATGAGCTAGTTGGTCAAAGTGGCGAGATGGATTTATTAACGCAATATAATCAACAATATCTGGACTTTATCAAGACAGGTAGTCGTCCATCCAAATTAGTCCGAGCCAAGCAAACTTATAACTTTCCTGATATTGAAGCTTCTAGTCGATATCGAGCTACATATTCAGATGATTTTAAAGGTTGGGCTCTCCAACCTGAGGAACGATTACGACCCAGGAAAATTGAAAATACATATAAGCCACCGCAAGAATCAATTGATCTTCATACAACATCGCGTGGTGACTTTGTACGACACCAGACGGCACCTGCAGCAACAGCCAAGCCTAACTTGTTAACTATTCGACCAGAAGAAAAAATGAACTTTAGGACAACTAATAAAGAAGATTTTATAAAATATCCTGTAGAGATACGCCAATCGACAGATATATATAAGCATGATAAAGAATATCGACCTCCAGATAAGGTTACAGATTCTCTAAGCACCAACTATCAGGTTGGTTATAAAGATCATGGCTACTGTAAATTACCAAGTTTCAAGAAAATTCATAGCCGTAGTAAAACATTTCCTGTAGGCGACGGAAAGGAAAAAGGTAAACTAATGCTTTTAGCTCTTATCCGGATAATAATGTAGTTCTTGCAATGGATTGAGTTATTTGATAAATAAGAATTTCCAATATCTTGTAGAGGATGTCTTAATTCTTATTATTACATCATAATATCATGACAGTTTTAGCTAATTTATATGTTATACTGCTAAATTGATGATATTAGAAATATAGTAAAACATACTTGTCTATAATTATTAGTCCCTAAATGAACACATTTAGTGTGAAGTGTTACAGTATGATATAGTAAAGTATTAGCCGAAAGATGTTGAACTCCATTTTACCTTAAGCAAAATAATTATAACGCACATAGATTTGAAACTGAAAGAATAATTTCTGTACCGAGATATGATTAAGACGTGAAGACGTAAAATTTTACTTTAAAACTGTATTTAAAGTCGATAGATGCATTAAGTTATTAGTGTTTGATCATCGTCATAAAATGCTAACGACTTTCAAACGATAGTTGAAGTTACATTTGGTAGCCTATAACTGCAATATAGAACAAAATATTGTTAGAGATGAGTTCATGGGCAAAAATAGTAATTTAAAGTGCATATACTAGAGTTTCTTATTATCTATATGTGTTTAGTTTCACCAACTCCTTTAGAGATTGATTTTACGTTGCAGCTAAGAAGCAAGTATGCAGTTTCATAAATCATTAAAAGCACTAATAGAGCTGGTAGCTGAAATTATAGACTTCTATATTCCAGAAGCTTAAATACATTTACAGTTAAAGAACAGAAAACTGCGCTTAAATAGATTAAATAAATTTACTCTGATAAACATTTGATAATTGTTCCCCAAGAAAAATTTTAGTTTATGATTTAAACTGTTACTTTCTAGCTAAAAGCCTATAATATAAAATCAAGTAGTGCTAAAAATAGGTTAATCTGACAAGAAAAGTACAGTTTCAATGTATTTACTAAAGCTACTTGTTGCCTATTTAGCTTCAACTACTCATCTTGATGATTTTAAAGCCTGGGAAGGTGAACCTGTTCGCCGTATCAATCCAGTCCAAGCTAAGGATAAATCATACAGTCCACCTACAGAAAAAATGGATTTAAGTTCGACAATGCACAATGATTTTCGTAATTTCTCCTCTGAAATGGAATCGAAAAAGATTCGACGACCACGTACTCGGCAAACTCCATATCGTGAAAAGCCATTTACTGCGGCAACAACATCGAAGGAAGATTACTGTCATTTCGATGTGAAAGAAGCTCAACGCTATCCATGCCTACCAGATCATCAACGCGAAAGTATATTTGGCTATGGTGAAATGGATTTACGCACTGTATCGAGAGACAATTATGTCCGACATGTTGATGCCAAACCATCAATGTCTGCAAAAAAACCGGCAGTAGTCTTTAAGAGTAATGATCCAATGGATATGCGTACCATGCATCGTGAAGATTTTAAGAAATTTTCCTCAGATACATTCCATTCTTCTCGTGTTGCATTGCAAAAGTCCATCCAGGATCGTGCTATCCAATCCGTCTATAAGGATATCATAGCTCATGATCACGGCGATGATTATGATGATGACGATTTTGCACCGAGAACACACCATAATTATGAACAACAAGCAGTAACAGTAACATAATAGATTAATATAGCAATTCATTATAATATCATATTATTCTCATAGAAGATATCTAGAAACTTTGTACAAATACTGTACATCTATATCGGAATGAAAATATGCAATTACAGACTACGAATGTACGAATTTATTTTCTCATGATATTCGATTGGTAATCATCAGTAATTTAATGAGTAAACTTGTGAATCAGTCCTAAATTTTAGGTAATAAAATCAATCGTCATCATTTATGAATGATAACGATATCGATTTTGATGATTTAGTAGGTTAATATTATTTTTATGCTCTTGAATGAAGAATTTGTTATTTGTTACATCTTTATAATCACTATTTTCTTACTATCGTAACAATTCTATTTTATAGCCATGATTAGTTCCTTAAATTCAGATCCACCGATAATTGATTGCATCATAATATCGTAGATAGAGTAATTGTTTAATTAATTAGATATAGATTAAGTAAGTCTACTCTTAATAGTGGAATGTGGATGGGATTGATTGCCTATTGTTTACGTTAAAAATGTCATAAAAATATCTTGTATATAATTAGTATATTCCAATTAATTATTAGTTAAATGTTGGAATGTAACATTTCATCAAGATACAAACATCACATTTTTCTAGCGCCGTTAATTACTTTTATAGACAAGTATGTTAGATTTATACACGATGGTAGCATTAATGTATAGAATGAATAGCAATATTTAGTTCGCTCTATAATTTCAGGTTATCATCAATTATGGTTTTCTAGGTCTAATATTATACTCTAGTTATAAGATTTGCGATTAAAGGAATAGAGTAAAGAGCATAGCTGAAAGTATGCTGGAATCAGGATTATATATAGACGATTCCAATAAAAATCGAGGCCTAATAAATAATTTTAACTAAATGTATTTCTTTTTTTACCCTATGTACGATACTACTAATCATCTCGTGTTTAATTTTTAAATAGGGTAATTAATTAATTTGGTACTTTATTATATATAATTAAGTCCATCTGTATAATTTAGTGTACTTTGTTATTCATTTAATTTTGGACTGTTAATTATAGACTGATAAAATGGTCCCTTGATATCGATATTTTTGGTTGATGCAACAGTTCTATTTTTATACAGATGTTATCAATTATTTTTAAGGGGTAATTTGTATGTTTTAACATAATTTATATTTCTGAGTTGATACAATAAAGTTATCAATTTTCAACACCTGTAGGAATTGACAATCTCTACGTTCTCTCGTAATATCCGTAATAAGAGCGTGAACTAGCATAAAAACCATTACAGTAATCAATAAGATGTAGAAGAGCGACAATATTTACTATATTAATCTATCTTCACGATGATCCTAGCTGAATCACCAAAATTTACCTACTAGGCTATATTAAAGGCAATCAGAATGAGAATAATTTTACTACATTACCATTGTAAGTTGATCTGTCTTTAAATTAATTCCAGCTGAACCACTTAAAGTTAAAAGAAACTAACGGTTTATTCTATATACTGGAAAATTTTACAATGTTATTAATTAATTAATTGTTGATATGCAAGGCAATATTGTAGAGCAAATACAATTCTTTAATCCAGAGGCAGTTATTTCGTATGATAGCTGCAAGTTCTGATACGAACAGATTCCTTTGTACTTGGATTAAACGATTTAATTCAGTAGTTAGAACACTACTGATGTATTAAACTATATTTCGTATACAAAAAAAAAAAACGCAACATTATGATAAGTTGGCAATCTGTACACTGCCAAGAATTTTGAATGATTTTTAAAATTCGTCAATGTAATCTGGAATTGTAATTACTGTCTCACTATGTTCTGCAGGCATCTCAAAGTTATTTACAATAGACGATTTAGTAGCTTCGTCGGGAAGTTAGCAATCATTAAGAAGATTTAACTAATCTGTTAGCAGTCACAAATTCGCGTATGACATACATGCAATTACTTTGATAGTCTAAAGAACGTTATGTAGAATCTACTGCTATATGGACACTGATTAGACAGCCACTGAAGATTCTCATGATTCATTACCGTAAAGACTATTCTACTCCTGCCCCGAGCTGAGGCAAGTACTGAAATGTTTTTACTGTACTATCGCCCAACATAAATAGTGAAAACAATTCCGATATCCTTTCAAGATGAGAATATCAAGTTATCACTGAATTGAATAATTATCATTACCGATGATTTGAATACCGTAAGTACATAAGACCGTTATATTGACTGATATTGTTTGAGAAATTTGAACCCTTTCGTAGTACTCGTGAATTGCAAGTTATACCGTATCATTTTGAATACATGACAGTGAGAGGAAGGAAAGGCTTATGTAATTTAATTACAGACGTATATTAAAATATTGTAGAAGTGCTGTCTGAGCCAGCAAATGCTTGATCGGTACACGGGTATAGACAATTTATATAGGTCAATATTATAAAGATTTAATGTCTAAAACACAATTAAAAGCAAATATAGTAGTACATCCCCAAAAATTAAAGATAAAAAGGAATTGCAACACGTTTTACAATATCGCAGCATATAATTGCTGCAATGAAAATGTCGCTACACTACATTAAATTTATACTTTTACGTAGCTCTTTTTAGTATTTTGTATCAAATCTCTACTGTGCAACATACAGTAATACACTAGCAATTGGATAAATGAGTACGTATGTAGTTACTCGTGTGATTGAAGAAATTCATCACTGCTCTATTTATCACGATTTATCAGAAACGCTCGTGCTGATATTGAAAGAGATATTCTGACTCAAGTAATCAGCAGAAATAAGGTCAATTTTTCTTAAAAACATTTTTTCTGTTCTTTGACAGTTCATTTATCATTTCAGTGATGTGACAGAATAACATTTGTAAGCTGCTATCTTCAACCGATTATGAAATAACAGACCTTCTGAATCAATAACAAATTTTTTGTATAACTTAACATATTACATATACAATACATTAATTGTCGATATGATAAAAATGTACAGTAAAGATAACCGCCAATTTCCATAAATAATAAAATGAAGCAGTCGTAGCTGTATGTAACATTGTATCTTCAAAATTTTTATAGATACATTTGGCTTAGCCATTAACAGCCAGATAGATTGTTATTATTATAACGCCATACAAATTAATATAAAACAGCCAATAAATTTCATTACAGATATATACAGTTTATAAAGTGTAACATGAGCAAACCGTCCACAAATACAAATGAAATTTCAAGACACAAGATAATCATAATTGATACAGTATCTTAGAAATACCGTAACTGAGATTACTGATTATTTATGATGACCTTGATAAATATTTGGACGATTTTGGTGTAACGGTGGATGGCGAGGATCAAGGACTGAAATTTGCCTTCCTTGATCTTCTTCCATGCTTCTTCGTGGATGATGGATATTTGATCGACGAGGGCCTTGACTATGACCATGAGGATATGGGGATCGTTTATGTTGCTGGAGGACAGGTATACTTTGTGGAGAACCACTATTACTACTTTCAGATTCAGATTTTGTTCGTTTCCTGTGACCAGGCCTACTATCACCAAAATGAACTGGTACGTCAGAGAATTCGTCTGGTGGCAGAGAAAGTCTTCGATCTGCTGTATCACCATGTAAACGTTTACGATTTCCGCGCCAAGGGTTGGCTGATGGACCAACTTTGGGAAGCTGTCCTTGCATATGATCTGATATTGCAGGAGGCCCTCCATAAAAAGGTGGATGGGTTTCACTTGAAGGTGAGATCCTGTCGTATTTAACAGGACCTGTTTCGTGAAGTATACTTGGTGGCCGAACATTTCTATAAGTGTTAGCGCTACGTTGAGCACCTTGATTTACATCAGCTTGATAGAATAATTGAGATCGTTGCGGTTGAAATGCAGGTCTAACATCATGAACAGTTTGAATAGACTGTACATCACTCATTCTATTTGTTCCTTTATCGGTCTGAGCGGGTTTAGCTGATATTGGAGGGGGATGATTATTTCGATGTTTATTAGGTGAATTTGGTTTAAACGATCTATTTTCAAAAGTTGCTTTTGATCCTCGACCTTTACCAATGTTGGATATGCGACGCTGTCCGGTCGCCAACGATGTTGTATTTCTAACAGGAATTGTTTGACTGCCTAAATTTGGCTCTCCTACAGCATCGCTGCCAATGTGCTTAGTCTGGCCAGGTTGACCTATAGATTGGGCAAATTCATTTCTGTGACTATTTCTATTTTCAAGATGCTCATTACTGTTGTTGCTATCAGTCTCTTGTGAAGTGATACTTCTCAGTGATGGCAATAAATTGTAGAATAGTGAAGTTATTGATGAATCTTTGTGATCAGCCGTCTGCTGAGAAGCTTGATCAGTGAGAGGTAAATTTTGATTATCTGCCACAGTTGGATTATTCAACGAAAGTAACTTAGCTAATTGTTGAATGGTGTTACCATTCTTAGCGCTATTATTGGCGTCAGATGGTTTATCACTATCGATATTTGTATGATCAGTTTTGAGTTCATGTTGTAATGGTAGTTGCTTGTTGAACAAACGACTATCTAAATTGGCATGCCTTGGTTCTGCTTGGCCTTGATTATTTAATCCATCATAACGCATGCCAGTTGTAGGAGTAGCCGGTGTTGCTTCATTTTGCGGATAGCGAATGGGCTCATTGGGTGGTACACTAGTTGAACGTTGCAATGGCCATGAATTTGTACTAGATTGTGGTGTTAGATAAGTTGAACTGCTTGGATTGCTACGGTCGGCTGCCTGAGGTATAATACTTGGCGGTCTGGCATGTGTCGTTGCTATTGGATGGATATCGCGTCTTCCAACAGGAGGTATGGGAATACCTGGATTTATAGTAATTGTTGAATGGGATGCCGTTGTTGTATTATCATGAAAGCCTCTTTCATCATCGCTGTTATCTAAATCCATATCCTGGACTTGTGTGTTATCATTTTCAACCGGCTTTTTGCTTACAATGGGTTCATCTGCTAAAGTGGATACCTTATCGTCTAACTTCAGTTTAGTTTTTTTAACACGATCGAATAAACTTTTGTAAGCCTACGAAAAGAAATTGGAGATCGATTGTCATACAGGATTATTTGTATTGAACATGTTATTCAGTCATAACAATACATACGTTAGCAATAATTTTGACTTTATCTAATTCGCCAGCGTGATACACATTGCAATCATTCATATTCTTAATCATTTGTATACAGGCTTTGCTTTTCTCTTCTAGAGCACTTTGATAATCTGACCATCTGGTACGAGCTTCATCAAATTTTGCGATATATTTGGTCCCTTCCGTACGGTCTATATTGTACATAAAAGGATAACATAAAATTAACGATCATCAATCTTTTTCGTAATTCTTCTGTACTCTGAGGCTAATTATGGTTACCTTTTACACTCTTGACATTTTCTGACGTATACCTATCAAATGCAGACGCGCCTTTTTCTTTCATGCCGACAGCTTGACTGTAATTTTGAAATTTCATGCATGACTCGGTCAAGGTGAATAACTATTAGGATAAGAATGACATTTAATCAATTTTACGTGAAATATGTGGTAAATAATAATAATACATGTCAAATAACGGGACAACAGAATAAGCATCTAATTTAGGTGGATGATGTTGTAATCTTTGAGTGAGTTATTAATCATAGATTGCCGAATTATGACTTTTACTGGGATAATATCGTAGAAGAAATATTCCCTTATTTTAGTTAACATGTTGGTGGTTCAGCATTTCCTACTGTATTATGAATGCTATTTATTCGTCAAATAAGTGCATTGTTGCAATGGTACCTTAAATTCTTCAATAGGTCCTGGTGTATTGTTGGTTTGATCTGCATCTAATTATAAATAAAAATTTGCAAAGGCGAATATTTAATTTCCGATTTGTATTTTATTATGATTATCATAATGCAATAGCATTGGCCATTACCTAGTATACGATAAAGATTAGTTATACAGGCTTTGGTAACGACATCACGATCTTCCCAAATTTTAAAAATGCGCTTGATTCGTCTAATTTGCGCGGTGTCGCTATTACTTCTGATGATATTGGTAAGAAAATAGAGAGATATCAGTTATTTGAGTATCAATTTTCCATTTTTGAATTTCACTGTCTGTTGGAGAGCAATATGCTGTATGTCATCATTGAGGACGAGCATGACTGAATGATTATGTAGCAATAGACCTTTAATACGCTACGTAGTATGGTGATCCACTACACGCCGGTAAATCAATAAGAGTTGATTGAATATCAATTTTCTTGTCTAATAAACTCTTATGACCAATATGTATGTGAAAGCAATCAGATAGCAAGTCTTGCACTGACTAAACAACACTTTATCAACGGGCTAAATGTATCATTAATCGTCTACTAAGAAATGAATGGATTTTTTTGTCGTAGGTAATGCCTACTCTATTTGCAAGAATCAAGTTACAAAATGAGACTTTGATCCAACAGTACAGTGTGAGGACGGTATAGGACGTCATGGACTTACCGAAAATGAGTAACCACATCGTTTAATACGTTGACAAATTCGTCGTAGATCCGTGTGCTCTTCCTTTTACTATGCTGTAGTACATCGTTGATGAGATACAACAGGATCATATGACGGTCTTTCTTGGCTAATATCGATAAACAGCAAGAAATGAAATGTTATTCATGTAGGCAACAATAGGGTAACATGTTGTAAAAATTACAATATCGTGATCACTCTTATTATCGAGGCATTGAAGATAGATCAAATTTTGAATACAAAGGTAGATGTAGACTGTAGGGTCTCTAATGTAGACAATATCGTGTAAGAGTAAGGCAAATGATGTATAAAAAGACAGCGTTAATCACTAGGATAATTATGATTAATAATCGATGGTAGTCTAAGTTGTCAGTTTGTCTATGAGAAGGAATTTTGACAGCAATGCTATTGGTGATATGCGAGTGTTGATGGCAGATGCAAATTTCCATTTGGGATAGTCTTGCATACTGTATTGATTTCATGAATCAATTTATCAGCAATGGAGAGCTTGAAAGAAGGCGAAAAGAGCATTCAAGCGTTGGTTTTGTTTTGTAAGTACATCCATGTCTTGGTGTTGGACTGTTGTTGGTTTGAACTAGGAAAAAAAGTTGGTAGGATTGAAAAGGATTGGATCTTGCTTTGTAGTTGAAACATTGACTTACTGCCTTGATAGCATTTAGTATGGGCCCAGTGTCATGTATGAGAGTGTTTGCAAGACCTGTATCGAGTGTTGTGTATGCGCGCTGAATACAGGATAGTTTGTCTATCAACAAAAGGATTAGCAATCATGGCTGAATTGATCAATCCAGATCACCGTCCATCAAGGTCGTTTATAATTATCAATTGCATCTGTATGATACTATCCGTAGAAATGGATGGCAACGCAAGTTATTGATTGTTTGAGCAAAAGGTTCAATTAGCTCTGTAGACAAGGATCGGATGGTATCATCAAGATGCTTTGACTACGCTGATCAAGAAGGGATTTGTTGATGACTATCTCTCCTCCATCCTCTACACGATTGTACAGTATTGCAGTACTTGATGGAAACGGTTGAAGTATAATACAACACTACTGTTGACTGCATCTTTACTCTGTTTAAGGCATTGCTATTCCCACTTTCGATGTGATCTGAGCACTGGATGCGTTAATAACATCACCATTGGGTGAAGAAGGCGCTATCATGACGACTAGCTTGGAAGGGAAAGTCAATTGGTGCGTACGATGATCGATGGAAGCGTTCTCCTTTTGAAATGTGTATGCTAGCTGGAAGAGAAAACGACTGGTTTTCAGCACATGGTTTCCACTGGCTGAGGCGTTGTTTCTTCTCTTGTCTTGCACATTTTCGTTTCCACTGTCGTCATGTACTGTAGCATGGTGTATCAAGTAGGAACGCCATTCTATCCAGCTCTTTGCTCAAGTGTGATTGATGCTATTGCAGAAGTGTTTACATTGGATGATGATCCTCTCTTACCTTGTTTCAAATCTCGCATCAACGTGGTTAGGACCGATTTGACATGGATTACATTGCTTAAAATGTAGCTTGATAATGATTGAACACTTTCTTGTGATCCAGTCAGGTGGTTGAGTTTATCTTGGAAAGTAGATTGATCAAAATTGGCGGCCATGATTGCTTGTGATTACACCATCGTGTCATGCGTTGCTTTCAGCAGTAGGTCTACAACGACGTTGTTGAGTAACGTTTTGGTTGTTGCCTAGCCAGTCGTCAAGAGCCAGCAGTATGGTCAAGGAGGAAAAAAGTTTCTTTTGCTGCAGACTACAGTCCATTGTCGTACTGTACACTGTAGGCATGGTACTGTAGCGTGCGTTACTGGGGAAACAAGAGTGTGCCAAATCGCCACGCATTTTTCATACAAAGCCATATAAAACGTGTTGAGACTTTCCGCTTGCCGTGTACAGTGTACAGTGAAAAAGTGTTCATTTGCTGCCCAGTTCGGTACAGTACAGTACATTGCGGTACTGTACATTGTAGTACTGTACACTGTACAGTACTGTACAGAAAAAAAGTTTTCATTTGCCTGCTCAGTAGGGTCCTGTACAGTGTACAGTACATTTTGGCACTATACTGTACTGTACATTATAGTACTGTACTGTACTGTACAGTACTGTACACTGTACTGTACACTGAAAACGGGGAAAAAGAAAAAGTTTTTCATTTTCCTGCTCAGTAAGGTACAGTACTGTACATTGTAGTACTGTACACTGAAAAGGGGGAAATACAGTACAGTACTGTACAGTACTGTACAGTACTTTTTCATTTTCCTGCTCAATCCGGTACAGTATATTGTGGTACTGTACATTGTAGTACTGTACACTGTACAACAGTACAGAAAAAAAGTTTTCATTTTCCTGCTCAGTAGGGTACAGTTTACAGTACTGTACAGTACATTGTAGTACTGTACACTGTACGCTGAAAAGGGGGAAAAAGAAAGAAAGTTTTCATTTTCCTGCTCAGTACAGTACATTGTAGTACTGTACATTGAATACTGTAGGTGGGAAAAAAGGTTTCATTTTCCTGCTCAGTACGGTACAGTACACTGAAAAGTGAGAAATAAGTTTTCATTTTCTTGCTCAGTAGGATATTGTAGTGCTGTACACTGTACAGTACAGTACACTGAAAAGGGGGAAAAAATTTTCATTTTCCTGCTCAGTACGGTACGTTGTAGTACTGTACACTGTACAGTACACTGAAAAGGGGAAAAAAAAAGTTTTCATTTTCCTGCTCAGTACAGTACTCTGTACACTGTACAGTGTCGCACAGTACGGTACGTTGTACTGTAGTACTGTACACTGAAAAAGGGGAAAAAAAGTTTTCATTTTCCTGCTCAAATACAGTATGGCGCAATGAGCGGGGCCTATCGCTGCTGTTGCTTTCGCTACCGTAGCGGACTACAGTATAGCGTTGCATAAAAGTGCCAGAATGGAGTACTACTACACCTAAAAGGGAACTCTCACACTCGTCGAGGAGACACTTCTTGTACTGTACTGTACAGTGCACCGCACTGTACGGTACACTGTACACTGTAGTTCCTCCAACGTCAACAAAGAAAAACGTCAGTCAAAGGACTGGTACCGTTCCGTGCCCAAACAGCAAACACGGGGTCTGGCATTTTGCTGGTCGTTCTACCACGGCTCTACTACTCCACTCGTCCATCCTGCTGTACTATGCCCAACCAGTGGAAACGCATTTGGATGATCATCATGGACAATCTAAAATAGATGCTGTAGAGATGTATCTTTATGCATGCTATCGGGCTAGGCAGTGTTAATCATTTGGTCCAAATCCTTTTCATTGCTAGGGACTAGTGTACGACAGCCAAAAAAATGAGACCCCACTTACTGTATTGTACTATTCAACCAGAGTCTCCACGATCACCTACTGCAGCAGTAGCTAGCTGTGCTTCATTTTCAACTGTTTGAGCCTGTTTCTCTTTCTACCTGCTTGCTCATCGTGATTCTCAGTCATTCTTCTTGCTGGTCTGCTTACTGTATGACAGAATAATGTGTTCTATGGGTACACAATCAGGATCGGTGTGATAAATCAATTTCTGACTCTAGTCTGATACCCCCAAAATCGAGGATCAATTCGATCAGACGCATACAATGGATCCAAAATCGATGACGTGCATACAGCAGTAGAATCCTGTAGCCAATGCAAATTGCTTTACTCCGAATGAAATCTAAAATTTGTCTTACTGACGAGTATTACAGCTCCTACGTATAGCGGCTAGGAAGGAAGTTTTTTACTGCGTGCATACAAATTCTCCAGCTGGCTAAATCAGCACGGTTAGACTGCTCGATGTAGGAAGGCGCAGTAGTAGACCATCATCTGCACTGCACTGTGCAGCGTACGCAATGCAATAATAACAGGCAGGGATTACGTCAAAATAGGAAAGGAAAACCATTCTATTCTACATTTTGTGAACAGGACCAGCTACCTGCTACAATTTCGCTGCATGTTCTACATTAAACGCTCATCACCTTTCAATTATGAGTGCAGGACTTGACCCAATGACCCCTTGAACTGCTTAACAATCGCTGCTCTTGTCTACCAAATTGATGCAGCAAGTATGCAGTATAATTCTTTTTTTTACCCTCTTGTTCGAGTACCTATACTGTCTTCAACACCAACACCATGCTGAATGAATGCAGCAGGTGCTATCGCAGGTAGTTGCAGCCCCATCTGCAACTAGGCTAAACGTCAACATAAATCATCTGTGCAAAACTACCTCCTAACCCTGTTTTACAGAAACCTAGTCACTAGTACAGCTACAATAGTCATATTATCTTGCAAGAAATTGTATTCCATGGCGACATCAGCAATTAGTGATACTCCCCATTTACGTTTCAATCCTTTACGCCAAGAGTGGGTTATCGTTTCGCCGCAACGATTAAGCAGACCTTGGCAAGGTCGAAGAGAAACGAGCGAAAAGAAAAATTCATCGCAAATCAATGCAAATAACGCCCTTGCGCCAGGTGGTCTTCGCCCCAATGGGATTGTAAGTGCAGTAGAAGAGATGTTATAACTCAGATACGTCGTGCTTAGTACAGATTAAAAAACATGGATAACAATACTTGTAATTAGCTACTGCTTGTTTACTTGTCATTAGAACAATATTGAGTCACAGAACATGTCCAAGTCCCAAGTTTATTATAAACTACTTATGTTCCACGTTATTGATTTTATTATAATGTGCATTGGATATCAATTAGCTACAGGCTTTATCAATAAGAAAACATTGTGGCACCTACATGCAAACTTCCTTCATATTACTGTAATTAATGAATGCTTGATTTATCACATACAAGATGCCATCCATGATAGCGAGTTAATTATAATACAACATGCCGTTGATAGTGGTAATGTAAACTGATTCTATGAAATGTTATACCTTATTCAGCAATAAATGAGTAGGGGGATTGATTAAAAATACTTCTAAATTGTATCTCACCATAAAATTGTTGCACTTCCCACAAAGGTCTAGGTTGAACCGATTAAATGTTATGATGGTCAACTCGTAGTACTGCTAGTGATTAAATTAAGGGCAATTTCTTAAATTGTTGATGATTACTATTATTATAGTAATGAACAATTTTGGAAATTGCCCTTACATTAATGCAACAACATTGCTAACAAGGCCTGTAACACAAGTTAACTTTATCATCATCATCATTTACGAGCTCTAAAAGTATCTACTATACACTTATCGCTATCCCACTACAACTGCATTTGCTTGATGGTTCATGTTTTCCTTCCTGTACTTTTTTATGTTGAGCCTTACAATTATTACTTATTTACTTTATCCGATGAGTGAAAAGCAGTAACAACACTACTATTATACAGGATAGGCTCTACATTCAAAACATGCATATCATTCTACACTCTGTCCGCTCTATCATAAATGGTAGAAGATACTTATGGTATTTTCTTCTCTTTGATTTTAGGTAAATCCTAACTATGACAGTACTTACGTCTTCACGAATGACTTCCCAGCATTGATCGAGAGTGATAAAACACTGGACGAACTCAATAACGGTAAGTTTAAGTGAGATAGCTAGTCTAGTATAAAAACATTGTAAATTTCATATCTAGTCTTTTTACTTGTAAGTGCTATAGGCCCAATAGCTTCAAGACTATAGATTCTAGCTACTATTTATCAAGTAATCTCTACATGTTCGAACTTAGCATTTGGTATAAGAGTATAGTACAATGTAGTACCGTATGGAATATCGTAGAGACTAGGTCCATTATTTTTAGAATTGTATGAAATATTGCACATCAAATATACACATAAATTAAATACTACTACATCGAGATGATAGAATTTAGGTATTATTGTATCATTTACTGCAAGTGTACGTATATTGCGGCTGCACTACATGGCTGTATCGCAGCACTTGACCAGGAATGTGATGCCATAAATTAAATTTTATATTTACTATCATTACAGATTTTGATTGTGATCATCCGCTGCTAAGGAACGCTGTTGCCCAAGGAAATTGGTAACAGTAAACCATTTCGATAGCGTATTACAATATATAATATACAGCCTGTAGCCTGTATTTTATATCACTTTGTTACAGCATAATTCCTATATGCTAGTACTTTTTAAGTTAAAACGATATTAAATAAGTGATATACTTATGGCTATAATATCACAATTATAGTATATTTATAATACATAATAATTGATTGTCCTACTTTGCAGTCGTGTCATGTGCTTTCATCCCCGATCAGATCTAACTTTGCCGCTAATGACTGAAACCGAAATTCTGGCAGTTATTAATAAATGGAGTGAAGAATTTGAAGAATTGGGCCGCAAATTCAATTGGGTTCAAGTAAGGCTAACATATTAAGGCATAATAATATGATTTACATGGCAAATTATCCATTGGCTATTAGCTATCTATAATTAAATAAACAATACAGGTTAGTATTATGTATCATTCTAAAGGTTAATTTATTTGCAGATTTTTGAAAATAAAGGAGAAATTATGGGTTGTTCTAATCCACATCCTCACTGCCAGGTCTATATTCTGTTTTTATGGATTTTAACTTTCATCCTTTTAATACAAAATTGATAGCAAATTGAACCGATATTTATTCGAAATCATTCGCTGAAATGGTACTTACATAAATATAGTGGATGATATTAAATTTATTCTATTCGAAATTTTCAAATACATGTCAGATATGGTCTAGCAATTTCATTCCTAATGATGCTTCTTTGGAGGTAGTATCGAAATATCTGTAACTAAGCTGCTTAAATTTTGTAAATGTTATCAACTATGCCCGTTTTATTTACTGTACTTGACAAATTATCAATCATTACTGCTTTCATTACACTGTTATGAAAGGATAAATCACAAAAGAATTACTACGAAAAAAATGGTAAAGTTATGCTTCTAGAATATGCGGAATTGGAATTGAAGAAAAAGGTTAAAATAGATAGTATTATTTAAAATACCATAATTTGATCCAATTTTTTTTATCAAAATAGTTTTTCTCCGTATCTTATTTTATAGACGAGAATTGTAGTGGAGAACAATCAATGGGTTGCTTTAGTTCCATATTGGTAATAATTAAATGATGTGTTAAAGTTAGTTATACCTGAAAATATTTTTACTTGGTCACTTGATTTCATTTCTGGTGACTGCACTTCATTTTTAATTTCAAATTTTAGTTGTAAGGTAAGATTTATTTACGCATATGTTAGTAGTATTAATATCCTTGTTAACAATAGGGCTATGTGGCCGTTTGAGATTATGCTTCTTCCAAAGCGTCATATTAAAAGATTTACGGAATTGACAGAGGACGATAAGGCGGGTTGGTTAACATTCAAATATAAGGATAACAAGTGAAAATGTTGAATTTTCTTTAGCAGTCTCAATATGAATTTCTATAGGTCTTGCTGAATGCCTTAAGAAGTTTCTTACAAAGTATGATAATCTCTTCGAAACCTCATTTCCATATTCTATGGGATGGCTTGGTACGTTAGATTTAGTCCTTTTATTTAATGTTATATAGATTTTAGAATATTGCAAAAGCGTTAAGCTTACCTTATTCTTACAGGTGCCCCTACAGGATCATATTTGTCTCAGTCGTGCGAGTATGTTATGGTTTAGTAGTATCGCATTTATTAGCATTTTTACATTATAGCTGTGAAAAATTTATTTATCTCCTACTCACAAATTGCCCAGACATTGGCAGTTGCATGCTCATTATTACCCGCCATTACTGCGATCAGCAACAGTAAGTTATCATGTGTTAAGTTACTAGATCGAACGTATTGATAGTTTATTTAAGTCAAGTCGTTAATTAACTAATTTTTAATAGGTAAAGAAGTTTATGGCCGGCTATGAGATGGTTGCTTCCCCACAGCGCGATCTCACTGCAGAAATGGTTATTACATGATTAAGATATTGTAGTAGTCGATTTATACATCAATATTTAATCTTATAAATATTATTTATTAACTGAAAATACGCGTACATTAGCCGGATCGTATGACATAGAATAAACTGTCGCAATTAACTCTGGACAATTTAAATTTACAATCTTGTTATGATTTCATGATTATTAGGCAGCTGAACGCTTAAGAAATTTACCGGATATTCATT
The DNA here is from genome assembly GCF_000150275.1 of Trichoplax adhaerens. Lineage (NCBI taxonomy): Eukaryota > Metazoa > Placozoa > Uniplacotomia > Trichoplacea > Trichoplacidae > Trichoplax > Trichoplax adhaerens. Next base: position 184,045 of record NW_002060957.1, on the reverse strand, counting down.
ACAAGTTAGTATAGAATCATGGTATCGGTGAAATATGTTGATACTGAAGCGCATAGTCGTCATTTGAAATTCGATTTTATGATGTATTGAATTTCAGGACTTTACAATAATATACTACATGATACGGGATGCGATGAAGAGAGAATACTATATGCCCGTCAATAATAATATTGTGCCAAATTTACGTGATAATTCCTACTAATTACGTTCAGAAATCACGATGGTTTTATTGTAGGGCTTTGATAATCGATAGTTCTCTATACATAACTGATTTACTTTGAATGGACAATCAGAATTTTATTTTTATACCGATCTAGCGTATTTTAAATTAGTTGAGTTTAATATTAATGTCGATGTTAAAAACTGCATGATATCGTGTAGTAGCGTCGCAAGCAGTTATAATGCTTACCTGTATAGAGAATATTTCTAGTATGAATGAGAGAAGATATTCTATTTTTGTAAAGCAGATATATATGCAGCACGATATTCTCGAATCTCAATATGTGAACAGCGGAATGTAGTGTATTTGTTCACGTTCGCTGAAATTTATCTTGGTAAATATAGTGACAACTTCTGATATATTCTTATCATCTAGAAAATCATACTGCGTGTATTATTACATCTGAATTTATGGATTTTGCTTTGACATTTTATAGAATTATAGAATTATAGAATCTTTATAGAATTAGGTGTATTAACTATAAATTGCTCATGTTGACAATAAAATATTAGCTGGGATATTCTGTTAAAGCAAAGGTAAACCTAGTCCCCCTATCTACTAGAAGATTACTGTAATAAGCGGCTTTCCCGCTTTTAAGAAATCTAGTCATTTGATAGCTATTTTAAATATAGAGTTATGTTAATTAAATTTCCAGTATAACGGATCACTTCGCATATATACTGAGCTTTATCCTTTAAATCTTTCAAAGACCTTCAATTTCATTTGCAAGCAAGGTTTTAGGTTGTGTTGTATATGTTGTCTTGATTTATTGACATTAAAATAGTATTACGAATTATAAGAGTATCTTTTGCATGTGTGATAATTCATGCATCAATGAAATAATAGAATAAAATTTAGCTATTCAAACAGTATAAAACAGTAATATCTATATTTGGATATACATATTTATTGTACCCATGGTACACTGACTAAAACTACACCAAGAGACACCGCTCAATATGATCCTAATATCGTAGATAAGAGAGTCTTAATGTGCAAACTGCATTGCATATCAAAGTACTATCGATAGTTCAGTATCACAGCAACTTCAAGACTTAATGTAGTTGTGACATACAACGAATGGTCAATAGTTAGGAAGGCACAATGCAATTATTTGCTACATTATGTTTCAGTGATGATAGTACTCATTTTTTAGCGGTACAAATTGAGCGATAAAGAATTCTGTCTGCAGATGAAATTGTATACCTCCGATTCTAATTCCTATGCATATTTACTATATTTATAGTAAGTGTGTAAATTGATTTTCAGCAATTTTGGTTAATATTGATAGTAATTTGATACCCTATTTGTAAACAGACGGTGCCTAACTTCAGACTGTATGAAGTGCAATAAAATGCGACTCTCTTAAAAAGTTTCGCTCTCATTATTAGAAATATTTTCTGATTGATTTGTAGTAATTTCTTCTGCTTCATCTTGGGATTCATCCTCTTCATAGCTCTCTTGGCTAGTATCATCATCCAAAATATCATTATCGTCGTTATAGAAGTAGTCTTCGTCATCGTCATCATAAGAACAATTTCCTAAATTTCCTTTACTTTGAATAGAATTCCTAGTGGTTTTTAAACAATATTCTTGAATAGTTGTAGGTACTTGGACACCATCTTTTTCGGCATCATGTTGACTATTCAATACCTGTTGTCTATTACATGAAGATTTCGGATATCGTATTTAATTTAGAGTAAAAATGAATAGGGAAACTGGCTTGTACTTTAACAGACCTGCTTATAACTGACATCAGTACATGAGTAGGTAGTAGCGAAAGCTAGATCAATTTTAAATAAGCTATGGTAGGTTATTGTAACGTTGCCGTCTAACAGTTACCTGACAATGCGCTCATATTCTTTATCAAGAGACTCTCGCCACCTTCTAAACATTACTGAAGCATCCACATTAGCAGGCGATGACGTGTTGGGTTCATTTAGTAGCGATATTACGCTAAGTAAGATAGTCCTAAAACAAATTACTCTATCTTAATATAGTTATTGAATTATTAAAAACGCGATATTGTCGATATAACTCAAGTATCATTGGAAGGTTTAATTTTAATATTCCCACTAATTTCGATTATAATAAAGATGGCAAATACACTGCAGCTGTAAGATTAAACGATTGATTTCCTAGACGTAAAAAACTAGTGTTAGGCTACGGTAATGGCTTGGCAATACTTCATAATAGAGTAAGACTGGTACAGGTACTTGTTCTTGTTAAGTGTATTATTGACTTTTAACTGTATTTTTATGATAAAATGAGAAGAATTGCTAGTGATGTAAATATGACTATTCATTATGTAGCCAAGGATACGCAACGCTTTTATTACATATTATATATGTAGAGAGGGGAGAATGGCTTTATACTGCCAGGGTGCAATACAGTAAATTGCAGTTTTAGTTTACCTGACATTCTGTGTAGGGTTCCATCGTTCAGACGGCAATTCGCCGCTAAATGGATCGTCAACAGGAGGATGCAAAATGGAAATACATAATTCACCACTCTGGAAATGTACACAATTTCATTTTAACGGATATTGATCGGGTGTAGACGTTGTACAATACATATTCTATCGTGTTTCATTTGTTAGCAAATAGAATTTCATACTTACTTCGTAAACATTAGGATGCCATAATTTGGTTGTAAATCGAAATTGGGGTGGCGAATATGGATAATCATTTGGAAATATTAGTCTTGCCTATGAATGTAGAGAAGAAATTTTCACTCATTTGCCTGATTGTCATCGTGATTGGTAGAGTTCGTAGCGCGTTTGAGAAATATACGCTGCTACGTGTAGTGAATTCATACTAACAATAAATTTTTAAATTATGTGTATTCAAGATGTTTATATAACATTGATGATATCGTACTAGCAAGGATGAATCATTTGTAGTACAAGAATAGAGTTCAGTAAACTTAAGCCATTGACCTGTTATAGGTTTAGCATCAATTTTTAAAAGTAACTGTATAATTCTTGTTATGTATCTTATATACAGTTAACCTTACAACCATAATATTGATGTCTTGTGTATATGAAACGTACAAAGAGTGCAAGTCGAAGTCTACGCGTCTATCAACAATTTTGATTGCACTCGTTTGGATGAGTTTGCTGCATGCTTGCCCATTACAGTAACAAGTAGCATTTACTTATTTATCAAGTAACAGCAGCAATTTCCATTTTCCTATTGGAAATAATACAGCCATGGATTGCATCGTGCTGTTTAGTCTCGTGTTGATGCTATTGCATCATGATACTGTTGCAGTATAAATAGAGTGCAGTCTATGAGTATAGACAGTATCTATTCATTTTGCTACCGTAGTTTACAGTAAGTTGAAGAATCTTCGTTACAACTGAGTCCAAGTATTGTTCATATACATATACAAGTAATAATGTATTTTTCTTAATTTTATAAGTGCCTATATGTATTATTTTACAGCGCCATGACGAGCAGCAACACTGCTGTCCATGTTGATCACTCCTGACTCTAGTACTGTCGTAATCATTTTCTCAAGATTGGTACAGTACAGTGCAGTCAAAAGGAAAGAAAACTACGCAACACTGCAGTAAGTGGAACTGTACCATTTGACTCTACAGTACTATGTACAGTACACTAATTAGTACTGTACATTGTACAGTATTGACTGGACGTACAGAAGGAAGTGACAGACAACGGGTGAAATAGATGGTTCACTATAGGGGACAGTAAAAGTCCATGACAGTGCAGTATTGTACTAGCGATTTTATCCGATTGAGTAATGAGCTATATTAAAGTTATTATTGAAATTAAAATTACGAATGGATATGGTAGTCAAAGGAGAATATCTTGACTGAACAGATATACTGGATAATCATTGATAATATATAATTACAATTAATAATTCGCACAAAGTGATCAAGCCGATCAGTGAAATTGATCAGAAAGTGAGCACTGATCAAACCAATCAGTGAAATTGATCAGAAAGTGAGCACTGATCAAACCAATCAGTGAAATTGATCAGAAAGCGAACACTGATCAAGCCAATCAGTGAAATTGATCAGAAAGTGAGCACTAAGCACTGATCAAGCCAATCAGTGAAATTGATCAGAAAGTGAACACTGATCAAGCCAATCAATGAAATTGATCAGAAAGTGATCACTGATTCTAAAATTATACTTATCGATCAATCGTCAATGATCATTGATCCTATTCGTTGTGATTATGCTTCCAAGATTGTTGTGGATACAAAAGTAGAAAGTTACGACCATTGATCCGACACCGTGTCATGACGAATTAGTAGTGCATGGATTTAGCCATCATTTCTATTAATAACAAACACTGCGATTCATCTTTCTCAGGTTTGTACTCACCTTAAAGTAACCACCTTCGTACAACGTGTCTGGGGGACCGAAAATTGCCACATCCCAATCGAATAGATTGGATTCATCCACTAAGCCAACCACACAACCTTCTAAGGGTTCATTGGTCAGCTTGTTCAATTCTTGAGCTAGGGCACGTAATGCTGGAGTAGTCTGATTAGACATGGCTTCCCGTAAACTTTATTTCATTGATTAGTAGGATAACCTTTTAAAATGTTGACCATTCAAAGTGCACCTTCTCAATGACGAAAATACACCGACGAAAGTCTACGTCTAGCATTCAGTACAGTAGTTCTGTACACAATCTGGATCAATTTTGGCAGGATTGATCGGGGCGTCAAATATCTTTTGCCAAATGAATTCGTACAGTACAGGACACCAATACCAGATAGGAAGGGGAATTTACCGTTGAAACCTGTTTATTATTAATCTACTTCATTTAACTAATGAAGTATGGACGCGTTTTGACAACACTGCACTCAATATACCACCAACACATCCACTGCAAGAGCTAAAATTTCGCCATCAGACTGCTCGGTGATTATTACTAGCCTCTAACACTGGCTTTGAAAGCGAAATGGACAGCAGTAAATAAAGGACTGCTGAAATGGATGCCGCCGATGCGCAGAGCAGTATTGGCCGCGATGTACTGTACTACAGTACTTTCACTGTATTTCTCCCCCATAGTGTACAGTACTGTACAGTACAGTACTGTACTGTACACAGTATGGGCCCTAGTAGGCGATACTGGTACAGTCCAGTACGACCGTAATCTAGTATCCAGTGGCGTCCAGGCGATAAAAGAAAGAAAATCATCGAGAATGGCCCCCCTAGAATAAGACCCACATATCGACAAATTGAACCGTATACTGTATCAGGGACTGCTAAAGTAAATAGAAAGAGAACTTTTTAGGATACTCGTTAGGGTAGGGGTGACAACTTTTTATGCAAGAGGTACAATTTGGATGGAGTAGTCCGTCCCTTCATACTAAATGCAGTTCTAAAAAGAGACGCGAATGGAGATGACTGAATCATGATCTGATCAGTACTGTACAGTATAGTAATGCACTGTAAGAATGGCATCAAAGAAAGAAGGCACAGTGCATGGTACTGTAAAGCGTACAGTACTATGCACTGTGACCAAAATTGCTGATTAAACGGGACTACAGCATTTCTTTTTCAGTTTCCGCTTATACGCTTGCGCACTCATGCCATTCTGCACAACGCTTGTGCCAGCGCTACTCGAACATTCGGAAAGATGGTTAGTGCCAAGAAAATAGAAAAGCGAGAAAGCTTTAGACATTTTAAAATGATTCTTTACGTTGACTATTGATGTAGTTTGTCATATTCATACAGTCCTTTCAACCTTTCTTATTATCTATTTTAGTCGCGTCGATATGATACCAAAACAACTACATTTTCTCCTGAAGGTAAGTTTGTCCACATCCAGTGTAGTGTCGTTGTGCTAGAATTTTCGCTACAGTGGAAGACATGAAATGAACTAAAATTAATCTTGATTAAATGGCATTTGAATGCTCTGTTTAGTTAATGACACAGTGATTCGATGTATGATAATGAGAATAGATCCTAAATGACTATCGTGATTTTATCAGATGTAACGCTGTAAAGTTGCTTGTACTCATGATATAATTGACCCATAATACGGTATAACGAAGGATAATGCAGTATAAAGTGCCGTATCGATCATAATGGAAAGTCGTCCATAAAATGCTCGCTTCCTTAAGAAGTCACTGTATTGGACTACAGTAATAAATTACAATGACGACTTTTTTCGTCAATTTCGAACGAATATGTACTTGTGGAAAATTATGATAATTCTTGAGCTGATGAAATTATTTGTATCGGTATAGGACGGCTGTATCAAGTCGAATATGCCATGGAGGCAATTGGCTTGGCAGGAACGTGCTTTGGAATACTTGCTGAAGATGGTATTGTGCTTGGTGCGGAGAGAAAGATTACTAATAAACTACTAGATGAAATACCCTTCTCGGATAAAATTTACAAGATTAACGAGTTAGTCCATTTATATACTTCTCTCTCGCTTCTAAACTACCATGCAAGGACTCGTATCGATAATATTCTCTTACGAAACTGTAGGAATATGGCCTGTAGTGTTGCTGGAATCACTTCAGATGCAAACGTTCTCATAAACGAATTACGACTCATCGCTCAAAGGTTGCTTCTTGATCTATCTACCTTATCTTAAAAAAATTTTCAAACTGTTATAAACATACCCAATTGTTATAATCATGGTCTCAAAATTCAATCGTACTGTTTGCTACTAATGTAGTGGTTGACATCTATTCATATTGGTTTGTGATATTGAATAGGTATTTGCTTAATTATCAAGAACCGATACCTTGTGAGCAATTGGTTAGTCATTTATGCGATATTAAGCAAGCCTATACCCAGTTTGGTGGTAAGAGGCCCTTTGGAGTTTCTCTTCTCTATATAGGATGGGATAGACATTATGGATTTCAGTTATATCATAGTGACCCTAGTGGAAACTACGGCGGCTGGAAGGCTAATTGCATTGGCAACAATAACTCAGTGAGTAGATGCGCTTATTAATTGTACTAGGCATGGTCATTTCGCTTGAGAATGAAATTTTTTCGTTGTTGTTATCAGGCGGCCATGGCTATCTTGAAGCAGGAATACAAAGAGGATATTAAGATTGACGATGCCTTGAGTTTATCCATGAAAGTGTTACATAAAACTCTAGACGTATCTAAATTAAGTCCGGAAAAAGGTAAGCCTATATGTAAGCCTAGATAAGATGAGACTGTAAGTTGTAGGCTCTACTAACTTTCTTCTTTACCCTATTGTTTGCTCTACTAGTTGAAATGGCTACATTAACTAGGAAAAACGGAAAGACTGTTATACGTGTGTTAAGTAATGAGGAATTAAATAAATTAATTGAAGATTACGAGACAAAGCTTAAGGCTGCCGAAGAAGCTAAGGAAAAGGAAAAGAGTAAAAAGCCAAGTTCGTAATGCATCTCCGGAGATGGTGAAAGAGTATGGTTTCATTTTTTATCTGTATGGCATGATCTACACTTGCACTGATGTATGCTGTGTATATATATATATGGCGCCGTTAGAGTAATAAAGTACTATACCGTAGGTATACTATTCAGTATTAATAATGACAATGATAAGTATTGATTTTAACATTAACTATTCCTTTTCATACATATACTGTATGTACTTTTGAAAGTTTCGTTGTTATTTTGGACTTGTCCATATTTATATCCAATAAATATACATTATAACAAAATTGAATCTTTAATAGCGGCAGGATCTTTGAAATAAGACAATGTTTAAATTGATAGAATGCTGATTGCAGCCATCGTTAGTATCCGTGCGATATCCAGCTTACACAACACGTAGTTCAATATTACTATTCGTATATACGCATAGTGTATTTATATTGGAGATCAGATCTGATTCTATTGAAAGTATTTCGTATGCCGCTGTTCATCACGACTTACTTTGTTTGCATTGGTGGTTTGTACGAGGGATTACACTGGACTGATTATTCACTGTCCTTGGAAGATTGACATTCTACGGGTATGTGTTATGAATGGTTACAAATAACTTACACTTTTAGCTTGTTATGGTTAAAGGTTGTTGTTGTGTTCGTGGCGTCATTTTGATGTACTTGTACAGTAGATATGAATGATACAACGAGATGGCCAAACTTTAATGTAAGAGTTGTATGCGATAAACTTGAGCTACTGTATTCGGCGATCCGCAAGACGCGAACTCGAATTCGCATCCGTGTTTTTGTTGCACTCACCTTAGTTTCATAAAGTAAACATTGAAGATCAATGAGTCTAGGTTAACTTTCCCTATTTAAAAACGAAACAAGTGATGGACTACTGCCTAGTATGAGTATTCTGATTCTCTTTAGCAATAAAGACCTGCCCTCAGACCTCCATGCTGATAATAACGACACCATTTTCCTGAAGCACTATTGGAAAGATATTTGGATTGAATGGAATCTTTGGTTACAGCTGGAACATTTCTATCTGTTACACTACAGTATACTAGACATTAACTCTTTCCATAGCATGCTCCAGCAGTGAAAATATTACTGGAACTACTTCGTGTTCATGGTATAGGGTATTTATCCTGGCCATCTATTATATCAATTCAAGCGAAAAATGATGCAGCAGTGCTGGTGATCATCTACGTAGATATTCAATTTATGAACTTCAAATAGTAAATTAGGGGAAAATGAAAACTACAGTTGATACTCTGATTGATCCAGTGCAGTAATTATACTGTACACGAGTAATAATTATGTAAAGTGAAGGAGATTACACGTATAAATGCCTTTTAGCCTAAGCCCTCTAAAGGAGTCTGTATGGGGGCTTCACCATGGACTACTCAAAGAAGACCGGCCTTATTTAGTAGCCTATAGCTTTATATGACTATATTGAACAATATACCAGAAAGAGAGGGATGCAAAGTAGTTGCTAAATAAATTGTTGAGGCCTATCGTTTCTCTGCTCGTTCTGCTCTGTTAACTAAAAAAGCTGGTAGTTAATTTATCATCGACAGTACAGCGTTCGATGCAGATATACAGTACAGTTCCTGCCCTTTTTTAGTGGTCAGACTTAAACTGTTTACAGTTAGGTCGAGCCACTGAATGGTACTGAGATGCAACTGAATCATTATGCTACTGTAGTGGTTTAAACTAAAACTGTTTACGGTTAGGTCGAGCCACCGAATTGTACTAAGATACAACTGAATTATGACGCTACTAGGGTGTACAACTTCTTTAGCTACAATATCATTTTCAGTACAGTTCCTGTCCTTATTAGTGGTTTGAACTAAAACTATTTACGATTAGGCCGAGCCACTGAATGGTACTGGAACTGAATCATTATGCTACTGGGGTAGTTAATTTATCATCGACAGTACAGCCTGCCATGCAGATATACTGTACAGTACAGTTCTTGTCCTTTTTAGTGTTTTTTTTTAAAGTAAAACCATTTACAGTTAGGTCGAGCCACTGAATGGTACTGAGATGCAAGTGAATTATTGTGCTACTGGGGTGTACAACTTGTTAAGCTACAATATCATTTTCGATACGGTTTAGTAGCTATAAAATGGATGGAAATCGTCAAGAATATACTGTTGATCCTCCAAGACTGATATATGGTATATCAAAATACCGTACTTCATGTTCTACAAACATGTAGCTACAGTGATCTGTATTGCAGGAGTCGGATATTACTGTTTGATCCGTCTTAGAGAAGTTCCTGGTATGACAGTAGAATGGCTTGATATCAACTTGCGTGAGTATAGCACTGTACTGTATAAGTTGACGAATAATTGTGCGGCCGACATGAAAAGTTTGTCTGCAATTTGGCTTAAATCATGGACTGCTAGAAGTCTAGGAGTCCATGCTTCAACTAACGTCTAGTTATGAACGCTAGCAAAGCATTCCCTTCCACCTAGACCTAAGATCGGTTCGGTTCGGTTCGCTGCCTTTACGATCTATATGAGTTCTGCGCATGGAAAGTCATTGATTCACGCTCGCACCAAGGTTGTATCGACCTAGCGCTACAACTGCAAGTGAGATGACGTCTAGTCATGTCAACTCGTGACCACGATCTGGACGAACAACACAACACTGCTCGTGACCTTCATGTGGAGTGACAGTAGGTGCAGGTGACACTCTGCATTATACCTGGGCTTTGTTTCCGTACAATACCCGCCAAGTGTACAGTACTGTACTGTACCGTACAAGCGTACCGGACCGGACCGCACCGTCAAGGCGATTGCATCACAAAAGGGACATTGCCCATTGGGTCACTCCATCGGTCCAGCCCATAGCCTTGTAATATGTGCTACCGGTACTGGTGTTACTCGTCTAAAATAATAGTAGACCTGTACCGGTACGGGACTGGTTGAAATTACTATGGCAACTGGGCACTCAGTAGCCGGCAGAGAGCAATTTCTTCCTTTCAATTTTGGGCCAAATTCTTTTATGACATAGGAAAGGTTCAATGATTTCCATCTCTTAACACAAGAAGACGCTTAGGAAGGGCTGGATTAAGGCAATTTGAACGTTGAAATCTTATTCTCGTGTCTATTTATTGGATAGAAGCACAAGTTGAACTGACGACAATTGCCAAAGCGACCTTCCGATTGACAGCAATTTGGATTCTAAATGATTCTAATTTGTAGACGGGGATCAAGTTGACAAGTTGACGCCTTCCGTTTATGTAGATTATTTTTCCCCCAATTTGTACAGTGATTATTCTGTATTAGGTCTAAATTCTTTCCATGACAGTTATCTTTTACTGTAGTTATCCTTAATAAGGTATTAGTACACTGATCCACCCACTTCCGATTGTACGTGGATTGCCTTTCTATAAACTAATCTTTCATGAAACTGAACTGTTAGTAACTATTAAGAAAAGCTCCATAGAGAATGATGATATAAAGAGAGTATTTTATACGACTACAGACAGTACTGATTGAAAAAACTATCATCAAAAACGAATTCGCCTCAATCCTTACACGGAACATTGATTGGATTTGAAGTGGCCGTTGATCACTCCATTGTAGTCAAATCCGATGCTTACAAGTCAACTTTATACTGTGTAAAGTCCTGCGGTGTGTGCGTGCCTTTCTAACTTGTAGACAATTTTTCTCGACTATCAAGTGTAATATACTCTAGTAGTCTACTGCGTCTTGAAGGCTGCTAAAATTAAATCATTTGTACAGGGAAATTTAACAATTTCCCTATATTATAACTGTGGCGTATTTTAGTATTCAATCAGCACTAAATGCTTCATTAAAGTCTGTATTGTTTTATCATTACCAATTCTGTTGATATTCCTACTGTTTATATTGATCGAAAGAGATTTCCGAAAAAATTATTTTTACAGGGAACTACCAATTCTCGACAGTATTGTTTTGACTAGAAATCAATTTTATCACCACTGTATTTGTCTTGCTCTATTTCTAATACCTGCGTACGACTAAGTTGATGCACTGTACTCTCAACTCCATCACCCAATTTTGGACTTGATTAGCTGGGCTACCGAATTTTTATCAACGTGCAATCTGGTTCATTATTACAAGATTTTAACCTCTACGGCAATCGATTCACATCATCTCAAGCCATTATCGCCTTATCGCCGTTATTAGCCATACTATAAGCTGAACAATTATTTACTATGGCGACGATAAATGAAGGTAAAATTAGATCCAAAAATTCATATCAAAGTAAATTAGACTGCCGTCAACGTTTCTCCTTTGGAGTGGGCCATGTCTTAAATGATTTATGTGCCTCTATGTGGTTTTCCTATTTGCTAGTATATATGCATTCTGTCATCGGTTTTTCTCATATACATGCTGGTATATTAATGCTCATTGGACAAGTTGCTGATGGAATTTGTACACCTATTATTGGCTACGAATCGGATAGAACTGCAGATAAATGTTATTATGGTAGACGTAAGAGTTGGCATCTACTTGGCGTTTGCTGTGTCATAGTTTCTTATGCTTTCGTTTTCAACAAGTGTTTTGTCTGTTCTGCGGTAACAGCATGGCCGCTATTAATCTATTATACACCATTTGTTATCCTCTTTCAATTTGGTTGGGCAGCGACACAGATATCTCATCTCTCTCTAATTCCCGAATTAACTGATGATGAAAATGAGAGAGTCGGCCTCAATGCAATAAGGTAAGATAAAAATAGTGCTATTTGAAAATGGATCTTGAATTATTTACAGTAGATATCTAATGCTAGGAATCACCCTATTAAGCTAAAAGATAGTGTAAAAAACTTTTATTGCTATACGTTACTAAATAGAAGATTCAAAGGATCAAGTAAAATCCACGTACTCTTATGCATGGAGACTAGTAACCTTTACCTATCTACAAAAGTACATTGGTGGAATAATATTCAATACTAGACAGTAGATGTCAATATTTGTTCAATACTTGGTTTTATATGTTAGTCATCTTGTACGCCATTTTCATGTCAGCACGTATCTTGCTACATCCATTTGTTAGAGGAAAATTGTTGTAAAATATTCAACTTTGTAACAGTTTGTAGTGACTTCGAATTCTGTACTTTAAAAAGAGTTGCTTCAAACTAACCTTATTAACGGTATGAATGAGCTGCTAACTGAACGTTCTGTTCCTTCTTGATTGAGATTCAATCTTCCCACCGTAATCAATCTACCAATCTTGTAAGATATACGTTTCATGTCGAGATGCTTATTTTTTCGTTATATACTTTAATTGTAATGCAGGTATGCTTTTACTGTAATCTCCAACATCTACGTCTATCTTGTTGCTTTCATGCTGCTGAGATTCCATGGCGGCAAATATCGGTCTACAATCTCTCCAGCTGATGCTGCAAACTTCTCGGTAAGGTGGCTATAGTTTCATTTTAAGCATAGAGGCGATCCCCATTTTTATACGGGACTTGCATAATTTAGTGAAACGGAAAAATATCATATTATAATTCAACCGATTTATACGCACAACAGCAAATTCATAACTAGATGAATCATTAGATTTCTAAAAATAGAATTGTTTTACCTATCTTTTGTGATTAGATTACAAGTAAGAGGGTCATGTATTAGATCAATAGTTACAAAATTCATCATTGGTACAGTTAAACATCAAAATAGCATAATACTATTAGTTAATATATTTCATTTGTCATAAAGAGTAACTATTGTCGTGACCAGCAGAAATGACATATTCTATATGGCTATGTAATTTTTAAGGTATAGTTAAATTTGCTACAGGATACCAACTCTGACAATCTCTGTAGGTAATAAGCGTTTAAAAGTAGTATACACCTTATTTAATGTCTATTAATTGCACAATACAATACTTAAAAACTTCATTGTATTTTTGTTTCATTTATCAGTAGCTGTCTCCTGCGGGCAATATCTATTGCCAATCAATTACAATTCAATAATCCTAATTATCGTTATTTTTGGATTTGATTAATATGTTCCTTCCTTAATTTTGACGTCTTTTCATCTGTAGTACTTGGTAGGGTCAGTCCTTGGTATCGGTTTAATAGCCGCTATTATCTTTCATGTTGGCACTAAAGAAAAGCGTCAACATGAAATCAATTGCCGAACTACGCAAGAACGGTATAAGAAAAAGACCTGGATAGATTGGTTGAAATCTTCATTATTCTACCGGGTAAGCTAACTACGGTATATAGTAGTAGCGAATAATTAGAATGTTATACAAGTTCTACGTATCATATGCTAGCTATAATTGATAATTAAGCTATTAAAATAGAATTTAAAACTGCTTATCTGTTTTTAATTTTTTTGGATAATGATGCTTTAAATTGTTATAGTACATCTTTAAATAGCTATCATTAGTAATATCATCAAAACTAAAATCATGTTATTCTTGTTTTAGCATCGTTGTAATGTAAAACTAAGAGCTAAAAGTTCTATTCATTATTATTTAGGTTGCCGTACTATATATGTGTAGCCGTTTAATTGTCAACATAACTCAAGTATATATTCCACTTTATGTCATAAAAACTCTTCATTTACATAAGGTAAATAGTATTTTAGTATAACTGCTTTCTCTGATTGATACTAAAAATTTACTATGTTTATGCTATTTTATTCTAGCTCCTGCTTCTAACTTTCATTCTCTCAAATATAAATTTCTTATAGATGCATATCGCTTTAGTACCACTCACAGTCTACGTCAGCGGTTTTCTTGTCAGCTTAGTATTGAAACCTATCAACTACCATCTCGGTCGCAAAATTACATTTTTCTTAGCTTTGGTGATGTGTGGCGGCTTCTGGTAAGTTTTGGGGATTCAAGAAATGTTTTATTTGAATTAGCACGATCATTTTACCTTTTATTCGATTCATATACTATATAATCTCTTGTAGTTGCTGTATTTATCTACTACCAGCATCCCATGCTTACGTTGTGTACGCAGGAGCGACAATGTTAGGCGTTGGCGGCACGTCACTTTTGGTTACCGTGTTGTCCATGACAGCAGATTTAATTTCCAAAAATGTCGTGAGTATTTTAGTTTTTTTTGATACCATTCATCAGTACTGATTCGAACAAAATAAACGATTTATTTATTTAAACATTGCCTGTTTGGCTATAGGAAAGTGGTGCATTCGTTTATGGTGCCATGAGTTTTACCGATAAATTATCTAATGGCATTGCAGTAATAATCATACAATCAATACACCCTTGTGCTCACATGTTTGCAAAGTAAGGCTTATATTTAGTGATGATGCTGTATATGCGTAGCTGAAAAATTTCTTAAAACAAATGTTTTCTTATACCTTGCTTAGAGATAACTGTGCTAATTCGGCGGCCTATTATCGAAGTGTGCTCACTTATGTTCCTGGAGGAGCAGCAGCTGTTGCCTTTTTATGCTTATGTACTATGATGTACACCAAGATGCCTTCAACTACTGACGGTTAGTCAAAGGATAATATATATATCTATAAGTCATTCATTTTAAATTAAAAACTCATTCCTTATGCAATTCTCTGCAGATTTGATAGCCTACGATGATGGAGACAATGTTCGTACGAATCCGCGATCGGCCGGCATTAACGATCCAATTATGATAAATGATGATCTCTTAGAAGAAGCGAGACCACTCGTCTTTTAGGCAAAGCTTATCACCGTTTTAATTCTATGACAAGAATTTTATAGTAGTGCCAGACATAAGGTTAACATTACTAGATGTTCAGTAATTAAAGCAGAAGTTGCAATAAACGAATCAAGATTTTTCTAGCTAAAGGTTGTGCTTCAGCACAGACAGAACTGCAAATTAAATGCAGAGCATTCTTAATTTTACACCATTTCAACTTAAAAAAGGTCATCATAGTCTAACTTTCATTTATTAGGTTATACAAGGTTTCTGAGATGATTAAAAAATGATTGTTATATAGAAAATTTTAAAATGATTATGAAAATTATTTTATGAGCTGAAAGCCGATACGTGATATATATGTAAGGATGTACTCATGCATCGTTTTAAGTGTTGTGCAATTGTGCATTTGTATAGTGAGCAATGATGCTTCTTATTACAATGTATTTGAGCTAAACTTATTTTGTTTTACCCTATAGATTATATTACTAAGAATTGCATTCGAATAACATAACGATTACTTTCTAAACTTCCATAAAATAGTTTATTCTGGAGAGAATGATGCGCATAGCGCTCAATTTATTCAAAAATAAAAAAAAAATAACACGTATTATATCTACCAATACCATAGAATGCTATATCGCTTTTCTACAAAGTTGCATTATATCTATGGCTATTTTTGTGTTGTATCTGATAAGAAACTTTAAATAAATAAATAACAATTTCTCCGTATCTTCTTAGTTACTGCATATCTGCGTAGTGTGCATGTTCACTTGCATAGTTCTAACATCTTCAGCGTACGCTTATTTAGCTAGAAAGATTGATTCTATACGGCTAATACTCGATGCAGCAGGCAATTACAGTACCCATAAATACGCTAAATTAATTACAAACGATCTCTAGTTGTAATGTTTCCGATCCAAACAGGTTTAATCGCAACGTCAATAAATACTGTTTATAAAACTAGCAGTAAATAGTAGTCGCTCCGACTCCAAACAATGCGTCCCATGGTCCGCATATCCGATACTCGCAGCTTTTCTTTAGGCAAAACCCCTACCACAATAGTTGGTTGGATGCCCAGAAGACCTTCGTATCTCTAGCTTTGCAGACTCATAATTGCAAAGAATGGCTGATCATCACCTTCTATATGAGCAAATTTGTCAGGCTTACGAAAGAATTAAAGAGTTTATACGTTGTACTCCATTAGAGCGATCGTATCCGTTAACAGAAGGCACTTCTGGCCAAGTATTCATTAAATTAGGTACTAATGTTGATCTTATTTATATAATCATCTCTTAATGTTCAAGTTGATACATACTGGATAGCATTAGTATCCGATTTTGCATATGCTCCCACAACTTATAGACCACTGGATATTCATACATAGCGGTATAACTGAGTATATTATGGTTTAGCAGTAGCTACATGATTAATATTGATAAATGATGACAGCCTATAACAGGATTTTATGCATGGCTTGATAAAGTATGAATGTGCAATCTCTGCTATTAAGGCGAGATTACAAAAAGAAAGGCTGTTAATGTACGCCTATATCTTGCATCTTGTAGAATACTGTACATTTGTTTTATATCAGCATTTCTTGTTAATAGAGGGCGTGATCATTTTTAAAAATCTACCATTAAGATACTTGTATAACCAAAAGGAGTTTGTTGTCTAAAGCTGTTAAGGTCAATATACCTCTTACTCCTGCAATAAAAATATCTCAAGATGGAGTCATTCAAGTTTAGAAATTGTAATTTAATAGTAGTATCCGCATTAAATACATTAGATATTTTATACTTTTGATTCATGGCCAAGGATAATTCTTTGCTGCTATCAAATTGTTCTACAATCATTTCAAATGATCTCCATGTCTAAATTCACATAGCTTTTATACGTAAACATGTTTAAGTTGCATAGAATTGTCACTTTAAACAGAATGATTTCATACAACTGCCACTGTTCATTCTTAGAAAGTGAACAACTAACTGGTGCTTTTAAAATCCGCGGAGCGTTCAATAAATGTATGCTTCTAAAAGAGCGAGCAGCTGCTTCTGGACAGCAAGTACAAGTTGTTACTGCTTCGACCGGAAATCATGCGATGGCATGTGTAAGTATATTCAAATTTGATCAGATAGATAATACCTTCAAATGACGACTTCACAACTAATAATGAGAACTTAAATGACAATTTAAATTATATTATTTCCTGAATGATCTTAAATTATGAATATTTTTACACCATTAATGGAAAAAACTTTTAGTTCCTTGAAACTAAAGCATGCACTCTGTTACAGCAGACTTTTTAATTCATCCGATCCAATGGTGTATCAATTTTAGAGATTTTAAACTCGATGAACATTTGCTAATTATGGAATAATTAGTGAATTAATAAATTATTACTAATAACTCCTTAGACTATAGCTATGAAGACAACGCAGATATCTGGCAAGATTTTCGTACCAAATAATGCTAGCCAAGCAAAATTGAGAATGATCAATTTGATGGGAGGATCTGTTCACCATTACGGTGATGACTGTTTTGAGACAGAGAAACGGGCACGTCAAGAGGCATTGGATAATAATTCGATCTATATTTCGCCTTATAATGATTTAGAAATAGTAGCAGGTCAAGGAACGATAGGGTAATGAATAAATTATAATTTATTTATAATATCTATATGCTTCAGTATACGCATATCAATATTAAAATAATGAGTAAGTAATAGACATCATTTATTATAGAGTGGAAATTCTTAAGCAGCTACCGGAAGTGGATGTTGTTATGGGTTGTGTTGGAGGTGGTGGAATGCTGGGAGGTATTTCTGCTTATTTAAAAGCAGCTAAGCCTTCTATAAAGGTTGCTATTATTGAAAAGGGTTGAATATTGCATAAAACGTAGAGTAATCTACGATTAAAGTAAAACTAATTATTAAAAGATATGTATGATAGGCATCTATGAGGACTTGTTGCATTAAATTTTGCAGATTATTGGTTGTTCTCCAGCAAATTCTGCCGCTATGTACCATTCGATCCGAGCTGGGAAAGTCATAGATATTGAGAATAAAGAAACATTATCCGATGGATCTGCTGGCTCTATTGAAGAAGAAGCGGTGAGCTAAATTTTCTTGAAGTTGTAATTATAGCTTTTTCCAGGATTGTATTACACAAATCGATTTGCAGTCAAACTTTACGATGATCGTAACTGAGTTCTTTTCAGCTGCTGTTTTATGAGCCATATAAAATTTTTATATAGGTTACTTTTGAGATATGTAGAAAATATATTGATGAATGGGTGTTGGTGACTGAAGAAGAAATTGCTGATGCTATATATTTTATGATGGAACAACATCATAAGGTACTGACATTCCTAAGACTGTCTATGCTTTGACTTTGAACTCATTTATAAGTGCCATTTATATTCTTTAGATTATTGAAGGCTCTGCAGGCGTTCCTATTGCCGCTTATTGTAAAATGAAAGAGCGTTGGATAAAATGAAAGTAGTAATAATTGCATGTGGCGGCAATATCAACATGTCGATACTGAATAAAATTATATTTTCGAAGAATAATTCATAATAAGCATTCAATCAGTACTCTAATCCATTCTAAAATATTAACAATTTTCCGTTAAAAAGAAACAAGAAAAAAACTTCAAATCAAGCATCATTGGCGGACGAGTTATTCGTAATGATGGATACAGCATCTTTGTGTTTATCGACTTTTATTTAATGTTATAGCAAGACAAACAACTTTACATGTCATTTTCATCTTATCAACTATTAATCAAGTATTTTTACGAAAAAAAACTAGTAAATTACGACTAAAATTGATATGTGTGTAATATATTGTTAAAATGATTTCATTATTAAAAATTATCTTCATCAGCTTTTGACTTATTGAGTTCTTCAAATCGTTCAATAACTTTAACAATTGTTTGTTCGCCATAAACTTGGTTATTTCTGGAGCGCACGTTGACGCTTTTATTTTCGCACTCCTTCTGTCCTACAACTACGAAAATTTTGTGCAATTTTATCAGATAATGGAAGATCTAGGTTTTAATAGCATCATCAGTACTAACCCATGCTGAAATTGTATTGAGCTAATTGAGCATTCCTAACTTTCTTATTCATAGTATCACCAGGTGCCAAATCCACATCAACATAAAAACCGGCACTGTGTAACTGATCACGAACCTGTAAAATATTATAAACAATTAACCCGATATATAGTTTTTGGTTTTTGCCAATAGCAAGACAGTGATGCTGTACTGATTGGCATGGTGTTGCAAATTAAATATTTAATTTGATGTACTTGAAGTGCGTATTCGTCGAACTTCGCAGCCACAGGAATGACCATAGCTTGCCTTGGTGAAAGCCAAAACGGCCATTTACCAGCGAAATTCTCACATAGAACAGCTATCATTCGTTCGACTGACCCTAAGATAGCTCTGTGTATGATAACGGGTCGCAATGTATCGTCGCCATTCTTCCTGTAATCAGTAATGAAACAATTTATGATAGCTAAAATTTAGAAAACCAGAAGAATATTGTTCAATCAATTTAAGAAAGTATGTATTCAACATCCAAAAATCAGTTACAAAGTATTACCCAACATAGGTCAGATTAAATCGTGTCGGCAACTGAAAGTCAAGCTGAATCGTAGCACATTGATGAGGTCTACGTAGTGCATCCAAGACTTGAATATCGATCTATATATCATAAATATTGCAATTACGCACAGCAACATGCCAAGAAGTGAGCATTAGACTATACCCGGAGGATTATAATCTCTTATAACTTTACTGTTGAGTTCATATACCTTAGGACCATAAAATGCACCATCCTTCTCTTTTAAACCCCACTTTAAGCCAAATTCATCTAAACTTTCTCGAAGTTGTTGCTCTGCTCTATCCCAAGTTGCGATTTCACCCATAAATTCATCAGGTCGGGTCGACAAGAAAAGTTTCAATTGGAAACCAAGCGTGTCGTAGATGTACTTTAAGAAATCTAGGCAGCCCTTAATCTCATCTTTCACCTGGTATAGAAATGAGCAATTTATTGCAGGAAATTAACTTCTTTTCGTTTAAAATATTAACAGGAATTACCAGTATTATATAGATTAAAAATTTCTTACTTGATCATCACGACAGAAAATATGAGCATCATCTTGTTGAAAACGTCTAACTCTTGTCAATCCTGACAAAGTACCAGAGAGTTCATTACGATGAAGGACACCAAATTCAGCATAGCGAAGAGGTAGCTCGCGCCAAGATCTTGGTCGATGTGAGAACATAACACTAAGACGTGTTGATAATTATATAATTAGATATAAATTTGCTGGCTAATTTTTTTGTAAATTTAATTTCATATGATAACATCATTCCATACCAATGGCCAGGGCAGTTCATTGGCTTTAAGCCAAATTGGTCTTTTTCAACGTCAAAGGTAAACATGTCATCCTAAGATTACACGAATACAAGTTAACAATGCTAGGCTGTAGATATAGCATTATTGATGGGTTAGTCTAGAAGGTCGATTTGCAACTCTTTACTGACTTTGTAATGTTGCCAGTGTCCCGATGTCATCCATAATTTACTGCTATAAATATTTGGAGATAAAACTTCGTGAAATCCTCTTTTGCGGTACTGATCCTAGAATATAGTATATAGCTATTACTATTAACAACTTTAGCAACATTGCTAAATAATTAATAAGGGTTTTTACCCTCATTAATTGCATTAAAATTCCATATATATGAGCACCACGGGGTAAGAAGAAGCAGCTACCAGGCGAAAGTTCACTAAAGAAGAATAATTCTTGATCCTAGTCAGTTAAAAATAATAGCCCAAGATACCTTCAATAAATGCTAACCATAAATTATTACAAGTTTAACGTGTAAAGAGTTTTGATAATATTTTTGGTGGCTGAGTATACACACCCTGCCAATTTTTCGATGGTCTCGTTTTGCGGCTTCTTCCTGAAATTTTTTCCATTCTTTCATCTGTAGACATAGATACATACGAATTTAAAAATTTTAGAATTGTAATACAACAACAATATAATTGTTTATTATAACAATATCAATCAATTATGATACTTTTCAAATTTTTTAAATACGTACTTGCTTGCTATCTGGAAATGATATTCCGTAGACTCTTTGCAGGCTTTCAGCTTCGCAATTACCTTCCCAATAACTGGAAGAATTCTATGTGAATAAAGACGGCTAGTTTACATTTATGAAAAACACATCTGCTATGAATATGTTATACTCCAGTCACAATGTACCTTAGTCAATGTCATGGCTTTAATTTTACCGGTGTGCCTTACATGAGGGCCACGACATAAATCGATTAATGGACCGCACCTGAAGAAAGAATTCAATTTATTAGGGTATTAGTAGTAATTTCTAAGCTATGCATCATTTATTATTTCCAACAGATATGTCTGGCTACCTGTAAACAGTGGTGGTTGGCGTTTTTACTCTTTCTTCTAGAATTCTGACCTTGAACTTATTATACTAGAAAAAGAGATATTCATGCATGTCCATTGAATCTATGTTACACTATTGACAATTTGATTTTATACAGTTTCAGATCGTTTTCTACCTTGAACATTTCAAGTAAATCTTCTTTCTTCATTTCCAACTTCACGAATGGCTGCTTGTCTTTCAAAATCGCTTTGACGATAGTGTCTAATTTTTCGAAATCGTTACCGGATACTTGACTAGAAATTAACCATTTAAAGGTTTAGTTGTTGTACATGCTGATGAAGATACCATGAAATGTGTTACCATCAACTAAAGGATAACTAGGTTTATATACTTTTTTTCTATAAACATATCGTAGTAGAATCCTTCAGCAATCGGTGGTCCATAGCACAGACATCCACCAAAATATCTCTCCATAGCTTCACCCAAGATATGCGCACTGGAATGCCAGTATACTTTTTGAGCTATTATATAGTGATGTTGAACAAAGATATAAATTAAAAATCATGCGAAAGAAAAGTAGCTTCGTAATTTCACATTGACCTTCTTCATTATCAAATTTTAGTAATTCTAAAGTACAATCTTCAGTTAACGCTTCATCCAGGTCTTTAATAACGCCATTGACCTAAAATTTAAGACAACAATGATAATGTAATTAAAATAAAGAATAGGTAAAATTATTTACCGATTGAGTTAGTATTAATTGTTACAATATAGTAATTACCTTAGCCACTACGCAATTATCAGCAAGTCCTTGGCTATCAAAAGAGTATAATAAAAGTAGAATTGGTTAAGACAAGAATAGGCTATAGTTAACAATTTTTGTTTTACGTTAAAGAACAAAAAATGCCGATTACGAATAGGATTTATGTATACCACGCTTTATATACCTGATTGAAGCTGCAACTTTATAAGAGGTCGTTTTCCATGATTCACCTTCAACGACTTTACCATCCGGAAGGGTTATTTTAATAGGATGGGATTCTTTTGCTAGTTTATGATATTCACAATATGGAAAAATTACATGAATATTTGGAACCCAAGGTGGGTTTTATATTAATGATAAAAGAATGTAATTGTACATTGTAATGTGATTATCAAATGTTCTTTTAATGTTATCAAGATCAATAAGTGATTGATAACTTTTACTACCAACTTGTATATTCAACAGGTGCAGTAGAGTCTAAACAGTAATATATGTACGCGTCAGGTAGGCAAAATACTATCACCAGCATTAGAGTGGAAGTTCTTGCTTGCATACAGTATTAGTATTTCAGGCTAAGATAAATTACTGTACATAATAGTTAATATCTAATTTTACTATCGTATTACCTGCAATTTTCGCATCGTATTCGGCCTTGACTCGGTCAAAGATGTCAATTCTTTCCTGTATGTAAGCGGGCCACGGGTTTAACTAGAATTGTTTCAATAACAATGAAAAAGTTGATTTTAAAATCATAACACGTTGTTGTTGACCAAATCTGTCGACTTTCAGTCGTAGACTGGATTACCTCCACTAAATTAACTTTTGTCTAAGGTATCCTACTATACAGTACTCCTGTTACAAGATTCCATTTCAATGCCGATGTATAAGTAATTAATCACATAGAGCACTGGCATTTCATGCCACTTTGCTGAAGTTCAAAATTAGAGCGAGCAAAATCATGACTAAAGCATTGTACCGTTAAGATCACTAAGCTTCCATCAAAAGGTAATATTTCTTCAAGTACAGTAGTGCATAACTGAACGTAAGTAATGGTTTACGACTATACTTTAGTTGGCTGAATTGAGTGGTGTATTGAAGATATGATGACCTACTCGTAAGTATGACTGCTTGCTAGTCTGTCTGTAGAGTTATATACAGTAGTTATTGAATTCTTCTTACTTTAGTTGTACTTCATCAGAATGAACGTCTTGACTGCCTAAAATAGTTTTACTTTAGTTGTACTTGAAAGACAATTCATGTCTTGATTGCAGTGACTATGAATCTAATAACATACAGTAAGCTGCAGTGATTATTGACTACTCTTTTTCACTTTATTTGACTGAATTGAGTGATGTATTGAAGGTATGATGACATGAGCATGACTGCTTACTAGTCTGTCTATAGAGTAGTGTCGTAATTGAATTCTTCTTACTTTAGTTGTACTTCATCAGAATGAACATCTTGCCTGCCTAAAATAGTCTTACTGTAGTTGTACTTGAAAGATAATTGATATCTTGACTACTTTTCGACTGGTATCTAAGATACGAGTCTAATCACACAGACAATCAGCTAGGTTGCAGTAATTTTGACTACTTTTCTTGACTTTAGTTGATAGGATCGAGTGGTATATGGAAGATAGAATGATATGAGCATGACTGCTTACTACAGTAGTCTGTCTATAGAGTTGTGTCGTTATTGAATTCTTCTTACTTTAGTTGTACTTCATCAGAATGAACATCTTAACTGCCTAAAATAGTCTTACTGTAGTTGTACTTGAAAGATAATTGATATCTTGACTACTTTGAGACTGGTATCTAAGATACCAGTCTCATCACCCAGACAATCAGCTAGGCTGCAGTGATTTTGACTACTTTTCTTGACTTTAGTTGATAGGATCGAGTGGTATATGGAAGATAGAATGACATGAGCATGACTGCTTACTACAGTAGTCTGTCTATAGAGTTGTGTCGTTATTGAATTCTTCTTACTTTAGTTGTACTTCATCAGAATGAACATCTTAACTGCCTAAAATAGTCTTACTTTAGTTGTACTTGAAAGATAATTGATATCTTGACTACTTTGAGACTGGTATCTAAGATACCAGTCGAATCACCCAGACAATCAGCTAGGCTGCAGTGATTTTGACTACTTTTCTTGACTTTAGTTGATAGGATCGAGTGGTATATGGAAGATAGAATGATATGAGCATGACTGCTTACTACAGTAGTCTGTCTATAGAGTTGTGTCGTTATTGAATTCTTCTTACTTTAGTTGTACTTCATCAGAATGAACATCTTAACTGCCTAAAATAGTCTTACTGTAGTTGCACTTGAAAGATAATTGATATCTTGACTACTTTTCGACTGGTATCTAAGATACGAGTCTAATCACACAGACAATCAGCTAGGTTGCAGTAATTTTGACTACTTTTCTTGACTTTAGTTGATAGGATCGAGTGGTATATGGAAGATAGAATGATATGAGCATGACTGCTTACTACAGTAGTCTGTCTATAGAGTTGTGTCGTTATTGAATTCTTCTTACTTTAGTTGTACTTCATCAGAATGAACATCTTAACTGCCTAAAATAGTCTTACTGTAGTTGTACTTGAAAGATAATTGATATCTTGACTACTTTGAGACTGGTATCTAAGATACCAGTCTCATCACCCAGACAATCAGCTAGGCTGCAGTGATTTTGACTACTTTTCTTGACTTTAGTTGATAGGATCGAGTGGTATATGGAAGATAGAATGACATGAGCATGACTGCTTACTACAGTAGTCTGTCTATAGAGTTGTGTCGTTATTGAATTCTTCTTACTTTAGTTGTACTTCATCAGAATGAACATCTTAACTGCCTAAAATAGTCTTACTTTAGTTGTACTTGAAAGATAATTGATATCTT